>NC_091991.1:3831650-4156650 GCF_044704955.1 Pristiophorus japonicus | reverse complement strand
CAGTGCTGCGCTCCCTCAGTACTGCCCCTCCGACAGTGCGGCGCTCCCTCAGTACTGCCCCTCCGACAGTGCGGCGCTCCCTCAGTACTGCCCCTCCGACAGTGCCGCACTCCCTTAGTACTGCCCCTCCGACAGTGCCGCACTCCCTCAGTACTGCCCTTCCGACAGTGCGGCGCTCCCTCAGTACTGCCCCTCCGACAGTGCTGCGCTCCCTCAGTACTGCCCCTCCGACAGTGCGGCGCTCCCTCAGTACTGCCCCTCCGACAGTGCTGCGCTCCCTCAGTACTGCCCCTCCGACAGTGCGGCGCTCCCTCAGTACTGCCCCTCCGACAGTGCGGCGCTCCCTCAGTAATGCTCCTCCGACAGTGCCGCACTCCCTCAGTACTGCCCCTCCGACAGTGCCGCACTCCCTTAGTACTGCCCCTCCGACAGTGCGGTGCTCCCTCAGTACTGCCCCTCCGACAGTGCGGCACTCCCTTAGTACTGCCCCTCCGACAGTGCGGCACTCCCTTAGCACTGCCCCTCCGACAGTGCGGCGCTCCCTCAGTACTGCCCCTTAACAGTGCGGCACTCCCTCAGTACTGCCCCTCCGACAGTGCCGCACTCCCTCAGTACTGCCCCTCCGACAGTGCGGCGCTCCCTCAGTACTGCCCCTCCGACAGTGCCGCACTCCCTCAGTACTGCCCCTCCGACAGTTCGGCGCTCCCTCAGTACTGCCCCTCCGACAGTGCAGCGCTCCCTCAGTACTGCCCCTCCGACAGTGCCGCACTCCCTCAGTACTGCCCCTCCGACAGTGCCGCACTCCCTTAGTACTGCCCCTCCTACAGTGCGGCACTCCCTCAGCGCTGCCCCTCTGACATTGCCGCACTCCCTTAGTACAGCCCCTCCGACAGTGCGGCGCTCCCTCAGCGCTGCCCCTCCGACAGTGCAGCACTCCCTTAGCACTGCCCCTCCAACAGTGCGGTGCTCCCTCAGTACTGCCCCTCCGACAGTGCGGCACTCCCTTAGTACTGCCCCTCCGACAGTGCGGCGCTCCCTCAGTACTGCCCCTCCAACAGTGCGGCACTCCCTTAGTACTGCCCCTCCGACAGTGCGGTGCTCCCTCAGTACTGCCCCTCCGACAGTGCTGCGCTCCCTCAGTACTGCCCCTCCGACAGTGCGGCGCTCCCTCAGTACTGCCCCTCCGACAGTGCGGCACTCCCTCAGTACTGCCCCTCCGACAGTGCGGCGCTCCCTCAGTACTGCCCCTCCGACAGTGCGGCGCTCCCTCAGTACTGCCCCTCCGACAGTGCAGCACTCCCTCAGTACTGCCCCTCCGACAGTGCGGCGCTCCCTCAGTACTGCCCCTCCGACAGTGCAGCACTCCCTCAGTACTGCCCCTCCGACAGTGCCGCACTCCCTTAGTGCTGCCCCTCCGACAGTGCCGCACTCCCTCAGTACTGCCCCTCCTACAGTGCGGCACTCCCTCAGCGCTGCCCCTCCGACAGTGCCGCACTCCCTTAGTACTGCCCCTCCGACAGTGCGGCGCTCCCTCAGCGCTGCCCCTCCGACAGTGCCGCACTCCCTTAGTACTGCCCCTCCGACAGTGCGGCGCTCCCTCAGTACTGCCCCTCCTACAGTGCGGCACTCCCTCAGTGCTGCCCCTCCGACAGTGCCGCACTCCCTCAGTGCTGCCCCTCCGACAGTGCGGCGCTCCCTCAGTACTGCCCCTCCGACAGTGCCGCACTCCCTCAGTACTGCCCCTCCGACAGTCCGGCGCTCCCTCAGTACTGCCCCTCCGACAGTGCCGCACTCCCTTAGTACTGCCCCTCCGACAGTGCGGCGCTCCCTCAGTGCTGCCCCTCCGACAGTGCCGCACTCCCTCAGTGCTGCCCCTCCGACAGTGCGGCGCTCCCTCAGTACTGCCCCTCCGACAGTGCCGCACTCCCTCAGTACTGCCCCTCCGACAGTCCGGCGCTCCCTCAGTACTGCCCCTCCGACAGTGCCGCACTCCCTCAGTACTGCCCCTCCTACAGTGCGGCACTCCCTCAGCGCTGCCCCTCCGACAGTGCCGCACTCCCTTAGTACTGCCCCTCCGACAGTGCGGCGCTCCCTCAGCGCTGCCCCTCCGACAGTGCCGCACTCCCTTAGTACTGCCCCTCCGACAGTGCGGCGCTCCCTCAGTACTGCCCCTCCTACAGTGCGGCACTCCCTCAGTGCTGCCCCTCCGACAGTGCCGCACTCCCTCAGTGCTGCCCCTCCGACAGTGCGGCGCTCCCTCAGTACTGCCCCTCCGACAGTGCCGCACTCCCTCAGTACTGCCCCTCCGACAGTCCGGCGCTCCCTCAGTACTGCCCCTCCGACAGTGCCGCACTCCCTTAGTACTGCCCCTCCGACAGTGCGGCGCTCCCTCAGTGCTGCCCCTCCGACAGTGCCGCACTCCCTCAGTGCTGCCCCTCCGACAGTGCGGCGCTCCCTCAGTACTGCCCCTCCGACAGTGCCGCACTCCCTCAGTACTGCCCCTCCGACAGTCCGGCGCTCCCTCAGTACTGCCCCTCCGACAGTGCCGCACTCCCTCAGTACTGCCCCTCCGACAGTGCGGCTCTCCCTCAGTACTGCCCCTCCGACAGTGCCGCACTCCCTCAGTACTGCCCCTTCCGACAGTGCAGCACTCCCTCAGTACTGCCCCTCCGACAGTGCGGCGCTCCCTCAGTACTGCCCCTCCGACAGTGCGGCGCTCCCTCAGTACTGCCCCTCCGACAGTGCGGCGCTCCCTCAGCACTGCCCCTCCGACAGTGCGGCGCTCCCTCAGCACTGCCCCTCCGACAGTGCGGCACTCCCTCAGTACTGCCCCTCCGACAGTGCGGCGCTCCCTCAGCACTGCCCCTCCGACAGTGCGGCACTCCCTCAGCACTGTACTGGGGTGTCAGCCTCGACTTTATGCTCAATTTGCTGGACTGGCTCTTGAACCCATGACCTTCCGACTCAGAGGAGAGAGTGCTGTCCACTGAGCCACGCCCGACACCTTGTTAAATGTAAAGCTCTGTTTGGGATAAATTTGGATTGTTGCGGCCCCGTTAGCGCCTCCGAGGGTTCCATCGGGGCGTAAACAACGTTCCCCCGGGGCCGCTGCTCTGGTCCCGACTCCTGGGAAATTCCACGGGAGTTTAGCGATGGTGCTAACCGATAGCACCCCGCTCCTCTGGTAGTGCCCTGGGTCGCTGCATCGGCGTTAACAACGTCATCACCAGGAGCAGCGGCCCGTTTCACCCCGGGATGAAACTTTGGTAGCGCCCCGTGAGGCTGCGGTGGGTGTTGCCGATCGCGGGGGGAGAATTAAAGGGGAGGTGCGATGGTGAGCATGTTCAAAAGTGAGCAGCCTACCGCTTGCGGCCTTCTTCACGTCAGATCGCGGGGTCCGTGTACCGACCTTGCTGCCCTGCACCCCAATGGTGTGCCAGGCTGCTGCCCCTCCACCCCCCGCCCCATCCAGCGAGGTCCGCTTCTCCCTCCCGCAGAATCGGCAGCTTGGTTCCCCCCCCCCCCCCAACTTTAACGGAAGGGGAGGGGCCTGTCTACCCTTCGCGTAGCGCTGGAAATCTTGCTTCCCTTTGTGCCCGGTTCCGATCCCAGGAACTGCAGTGCGAGATTTTGCCCTCTACTTCCTGTCGGGGGCGGTAAGCCCAATATAGTCCGCGGGGCGGGACTCCTGCGCCTGGGTCAGGGAGTTACTGCTCCCACTGAATTTTCAGCCGTACGTTTTTCCTTTATTCATTCTTGAGATGTGGGCGTCGCTGGCCAGGCCGGCATTTATTGCCCATCCCTCGTCGCCCCTTGAGAAGGTGGTGGTGAGCCGCCTTCTTGAACCGCTGAAGTCCGTGTGGTGAAGGTGATCCCACAGTGCTGTTCGGGAGGGAGTTCCAGGATCGTGACCCAGGAATGGCGATCTATTTCCAAGCCAGGATGGCGTGTATGACTTGGAGGAGAACGTGGAGATGTTTCCAAGCGTGAGAAAGATTTCATCTGCCAGATCCCTGAAAAAAAGTACTGGAAAAAAAAATGCAACCCATGTTAAGTTTAGTTTATAAGCCTTGATGCTTATTGTTGCATATAGATAGCTTTTGCGATAACATATGGCAAGACCAGATGATTCCGAGACACCATATCTGTTCTGCAAATTCAGAACATTTTTAGATTTGACTCAGCTACATCACATCTTGCTTTCAATTTGATGGAAAAATAAATCCCTGAAATTAGGGATAGCAATTCCGATGTGTGCATTCATCGTAACCTTTTCCGAAAAAATTCAGGATGAGACCATTCCAATTGGGGGGGGGGGGGGAGTAAAATTTTGTAAAAACCTGGGACCTTATCTGCTTGTCTACAACAGTGACCACACTTCAAAAATACTTCACTGGCTGTAAAGCACTTTGGAATGTCCGGTGGTTGTGAAAGGCGCTATATAAATGCAAGTCTTTCTTTTCATTCCAACAACCACCATTATTTTTTTTAAAGATAGAAACATAGAAAATAGGTGCAGGAGTAGGCCATTCGGCCCTTCGAGCCTGCACCACCATTCAATAAGATCATGGCTGATCATGCAACTTCAGTACCCCTTTCCTGCTATTAATGTGTTTATTTAATTAATTGAATTATGTTTATCAGCGACACTGATGGATCATTATTCTCCAACTAAATGCAATACCCTGGTTCATGTTGATTATTTGGTTTCCGAATACATGGTGAAGGAATTGGTATTTTATTCCACAACATTCATTGTGTTTGGTGCATTCTGAGTTATGCATTTGACAAAGTTCAGGTGCGGTCCTGCCAAAAATAAGTCAAACTGCAGAACAATGAGGAGGAAGTGAGCCGAACGGTGGGGTTGTCCAGATGTTGGATAGGAGAAGACAGAATAGAATATATAAAGAAAGAAAGACTTGGATTTATATAGCGCCTTTGACTACCACTGGACGTCTCAAAGCCCTTTACAGCCAATGAAGTACTTTTGGAGTGTAGTCACTGTTGTATTGTGAGAAACGTGGCACTCAATTTATGCACAGCAAGCTCCCACAAACAGCAATGTGATAATGACCAGATAATCTGTTTTTTGTTATGTTGATTGAGGGATAAATATTGGCCCCAGGACAGCGGAGATAACTCCCTTCGAAATAGTGCCATGGGATTTTTTGTGTCCACCTGAGAGGGCAGACGGGGCCTCGATTAAACATCACATCTGAAAGACGGCACCTCCGACAGTACCGCACTCCAACAACTTGCATTTATACAGTGCCTTTAACATTGTAAAGCATAGAAACATAGAAACATAGAAAATAGGTGCAGGAGTAGGCCATTCGGCCCTTCGAGCCTGCACCCCCATTCAATAAGATCATGGCTGATCATTCACCTCAGTACCCCTTTCCTGCTTTCGCTCCATACCTTTTGATCCCTTTAGCCATAAGGGCCACATCTAACTCCCTTTTGAATATATCTAATGAACTGGCATCAACAACTCTCTGCGGTAGGGAATTCCATAGGTTTACAATTATCTGAGTGAAGAAGTTTCTCCTCATCTCAGTCCTAAATGGCTTACCCCTTATCCTTAGACTGTGTCCCCTGGTTCTGGACTTCCCCAACATCGGGAACATTCTTCCTGCATCTAACCTGTCCAATGCCGTCAGAATTTTATATGCTTCTATGAGATCCCCTCTCATCCTTCTAAATTCCATTGAATACAAGCCCAGTCTTTCTTCATATGTCAGTCCGGTCATCCCTGGAATCAGTCTGGTGAACCTTTGCTGCACTCCCTCAATAGCAAGAATGTCCTTCCTCAGATTAGGAGACCAAAACTGAACACAATATTCCAGGTGAGGCCTCACCAAGGCCCTGTTCAACTGCAGTAAGACCTCCCTGCTCCTATATGCAAATCCCCTCGCTAAGAAGGCCAGCATGCCATTTGCCTTCTTCACCACCTGCTGTACCTGCATGCCAACCTTCAATGACTGATGTACCATGACACCCAGATCTCGTTGCACCTCCCCTTTTCCCAATCTGTCACCATTCAAATAATAATCAGCCCTCCTGTTTTTACCACCAAGGTGGATAACCTCACATTTATTCCACATTATACCACATCTGCCATGTATTTGTCCACTCACCTAACCTGTCCAAGTCACCCTGCAGCCTCTTAGCATCCTCCTCACAGCTCACACTGCCACCCAGCTTAGTGTCATCTGCAAACTTGGAGATATTACACTCAATTCCTTCATCTAAATCAGTAATGTACATTGTAAAGAGCTGGGGTCCCAACACTGAGCCCTGCGGCACCCCACTAGTCACTGCCTGCCATTCTGAAAAGGACCCATTTATTCCTACTCTCTGCTAGCTGTCTGCCAACCAGTTCTCTATCCACGTCAGTACATTACTCCCAATACCATGTGCGTTAATTTTGCACATTGATCTCTTATGTGGGACCTTGTCAAAAGCCTTTTGAAAGTCTAAATACACCACATCTATTGGCTCCCCCTTGTCCACTCTACGAGTTACATCCTCAAAAAATTCTAGAAGATTTGTCAAGCATGATTTCCCTTTCATAAATCCATGCTGACTTGGACCGATCCTGTCACTGCTTTCCAAATGCGCTATTTCATCTTTAATAATTGATTCCAACATTTTCCCCACCACTGATGTCAAGGTAATTGGTCTATAATTCCCTGTTTTCTCTCTCCCTCCTTTTTTAAAAAGTGGTGTTACATAGCTACTCTCCACTCGATAGGAACTGATCCAGAGTCTATTGACTGTTGAAAAATGATCACCAATGCATCCACTATTTCTAGGGCCACTTCCTCAAGTACTCTGGGTTGCAGACTATCAGGCCCTGGGGATTTATCGGCCTTCAATCCCATCAATTTCCCTAACACAATTTGCTGACTAATAAGGATTTCCTTTAGTTCCTCCTTCTTGTTCCTCTAGTATTTCCGGAAGGTTATTTGTGTCTTCCTTAGTGAAGACAGAACCAAAGTATTTGTTCAATTGGTCTGCCATTTCTTTGTTCCCCATTATGACTTCACCTGATTCTGACTGTAAGGGACCTACATTTGTCTTCACTAATCTTTTTCTCTTCATGTATCTGTAGAAGCTTTTGCAGTCAGTTTTTATGTTCCCTGCAAGCTTACTCTCATATTCTATTTTCCCCCTCCTAATTAAACCCTTTGTCCTCCTCTGCTGAATTCTAAATTTCTCCCAGTCCTCAGATTTGCTACATTTTGGGCCAATTTATATGGCTCTTCCTTGGATTTAACACTTTCCTTAATTTCCCTTGTTAGCCACGGTTTTATTTTTACTCCAGACAGGGATGTACAATTGTTGAAGTTCATCCATGTGATCTTTAAATGTTTGCCATTGCCTATCTACCGTCAATCCTTTAAGTATCATCCGCCAGTCTATTCTAGTCTCTGAATTAACACTGTCACTCTCCATCTTAATAAAGAATTCTACCATATTTTGGTCACTCTTCCCCAAGGGGCCTCACACAACAAGATTGTTAATTAACGTCCCAAGACGTTTCACAGGAGTGTTATCAAACAAAATTTGACACCGAGTTGCACAAGGAGATATTAGGTTTGTGCTTGGTCAAAGAAGTAGGTTTTAAGGAGCGTCTTAAAGGAGGAGAGTGAGGTAGAGAGGCGAAGAAGTTTAGGGAGTGAAATTTAGAGTTTATTACCCAGGCAGCTGAAGGCTCGGCCGCCTAATTGTGGAGTAATGGAAATCAGGGATGTGCAAGAGGAGCATAAAAACCTCATCTGGTTGTAGGAGGTTACAGAGATAGGGAGGGGCGAGCCCATGGTGAGATTTGAACACAAGGAAGAGAATTGTAAAATTAAGGTGTTTTGCGGGATTGGGAATCTATGTAGGTCAGTGCGCACAGGGTGATGCTTGAACGAGACTTGGTGTGGGTTTGGAGATGGGCAGTAGACCTGCTGGAAGTGGGGGGGGCGGGGAGAGGTTTGAACCCATGACCTTCAGAGACAGAGGTGAGAGTGCTATCATAGAGTCAAGACTATTTAGGCAGCAGCGGGCTAGGGTTAATCATTAGAAGCTGCACTCCAGGTCCCAGCCTGCTCTTCAGCCACACCATGGGAGGTCGATAATGAAATAAAGGAGAATTAAAAACCAATGCGTATAAGGTGGCCAAGGTTAGTGGGAAACTAGAAGATTGGGAAAAGTTTAAATGACAGCAAAGAATGACTAAGAAAGCAATAAAGAAAGGAAAGATAGATTACGAAAGTAAACTTGCGCAAAACATAAAAACAGATAGTAAAAGCTTTTACCGATATATAAAACGGAAAAGAGTGACTAAAGTAAATGTTGGTCCCTTAGAAGATGAGAAGGGGGATTTAATAATGGGAAATGTGGAAATGGCTGAGACCTTAAACAATTATTTTGCTTCGGTCTTCACAGTGGAAGACACAAAAACCATGCCAAAAATTGCTGGTCACGGGAATGTGGGAAGGGAGGACCTTGAGACAATCACTATCACTAGGTGGGTAGTGCTGGACAGGCTAATGGGACTCAAGGTAGACAAGTCCCCTGGTCCTGATGAAATGCATCCCAGGGTATTAAAAGAGATGGCGGAAGTTATAGCAGATGCATTCGTTATAATCTACCAAAATTCTCTGGACTCTGGGGAGGTACCAGCGGATTGGAAAGCAGCTAATGTAACGCCTCTGTTTAAAAAAGGGGGCAGACAAAAGGCAGGTAACTATAGGCCGGTTAGTTTAACATCTGTAGTGGGGAAAATGATTGAAGCTATCATTAAGGAAGAAATAGCGGGACATCTAGATAGGAATAGTGCAATCAAGCAGACGCAACATGGATTCATGAAGGGGTAATCATGTTTAACTAATTTACTGGAATTCTTTGAGGATATAACGAGCATGGTGGATAGAGGTGTACCGATGGATGTGGTGTATTTAGATTTCCAAAAGGCATTCGATAAGGTGCCACACAAAAGGTTACTGCAGAAGGTTACTGCGGAGTCAGAGGAAATGTATTAGCATGGATAGAGAATTGGCTGGCTAACAGAAAGCAGAGAGTCGGGATAAATGGGTCCTTTTCGGGTTGGAAATCGGTGGTTAGTGGTGTGTCACAGGGATCGGTGCTGGGACCACAACTGTTTACAATATACATAGATGACTTGGAAGAGGGGATGGAGTGTAGTGTAACAGTTTTGGTCTCCGTATTTAAGGAAGGATATACTTGCATTGGAGGCTGTTCAGAGAAACATAGAAACATAGAAAATAGGTGCAGGAGTAGGCCATTCGGCCCTTCGAGCCTGCACTGCCATTCAATATGATCATGGCTGATCATGCAACTTCAGTACCCCTTTCCTGCTTTCTCTCCATACCTCTTGATCCCTTTAGCCGTAAGGGCCATATCTAACTCTCTTTTGAATATATTTAACAAACTGGCCTCAACAACTTTCTGTGGTAGAGAATTCCACAGGTTCATAATTCTCTGAGTGAAGAAATTTCTCCTCATCTCGGTCCTAAATGGCTTACCCCTTATCCTTAGACTGTGACCCCTGGTTCTGGACTTCCCCAACATCGGGAACATTCTTCCTGCATCTAACCTGTCCAGTCCCGTCAGAATTTTATAAGTTTCTATGAGATCCCCTCTCATCCTTCTAGACTCCAGTGAATATAAGCCTAGTTGATCCAGTCTCTCCTCATATGTCAGTCCTGCCATCCCGAGAATCAGTCTGGTGAACCTTCGCTGCACTCCCTCAATAGCAAGAATGTCCTTCCTCAGATTAGGAGACCAAAACTGTACACAATACTCCAGGTGTGGCCTCACCAAGGCCCTGTACAACTGTAGCAACACCTCCCTGCCCCTGTACTCAAATCCCCTCGCTATGAAGGCCAACATGCCATTTGCTTTCTTTACTGCCTGCGGTACCTGCATGCCAACCTTCAATGACTGATGTACCATGACATCCAAATCTCGTTGCGCCTCCCCTTTTCCTAATCTGTCACCATTCAGATAATAGTCTGTCTCTCTGTTTTTGCCACCGAAGTGGATAACCTCACATTTATCTACATTATACTGCATCTGCCATGCATTTGCCCACTCACCTAACCTGTCCAAGTCCCCCTGCAGCCTCTTAGCATCCTCCTCACAGCTCACACCGCCACCCAGCTTAGTGTCATCTGCAAACTTGGAGATATTACATTTAATTCCTTTGTCTAAATCATTGATGTATATTGTAAGTAGCTGGGGTCCCAGCACTGAACCCTGCGGCACCCCACTAGTCACTGCCTGCCATTCTGAAAAGGACCCGTTTATTCCCACTCTTTGCTTCCTGTCTGCCAACCAGTTCTCTATCCATGTCAATACATTACCCCCAATACCATGTGCCTTAATTTTGCACACCAATCTCTTGTGTGGGACCTTGTCAAAAGCCTTTTGAAAGTCTAAATACACCACATCCACTGGTTCTTCCTTGTCCACTTACTAGTTACATCCTCAAAAAACTATAGAAGATTTGTCAAGCATGATTTCCCCTTCATAAATCCATGCTGACTTGGTCCGATTCCGTCACTGCTTTCCAGATGCGATGCTATTACATCTTTAGTAATTGATTCTAGCATTTTCCCCACCACCGATGTCAGGCTAACCCAATCTATAATTCCCTGTTTTCTCTCTCCTCCTTTTTTTAAAAGTGGGGTTACATTAGCTACCCTCCAATCCATAGGAACTGATCCAGAGTCCATGGGATGTTAGAAAATGATCACCAATGCATCCACTATTTCTAGGGCCACTTCCTTAAGTACTCTGGGATGCAGACTATCAGGCCCTGGGGATTTATCAGCCTTCAGTTCCTTCAATTTCCCTAACACCATTTCCTGACTGATAAGGATTTCCCTCAGTTCCCCCTTCTCGCTAGACCCTTGCTCCCCTAGTATTTTCGGGAGGTTATTCGTGTCTTCCTTAGGTTAGGGTTAGGATTAGGGAAGAAGAATCAAAGTATTTGTTCAATTTGTCTGCCATTTCCTTGTTTCCCATTATGAATTCACCTGATTCTGACTGCAAGGGACCTCCATTAGTCTTCACTAATCTTTTTCTCTTCACATACCTATAAAAGCTTTTGCAGTCAGTTTTTATGTTCCCTGCAAGCTTCCTCTCATACTCTATTTTCCCGCTCCTAATTAAACTCTTAGTCCTCCTCTGCTGAATTCTAAATTTCTCCCTGCTTTTTCTGGCCAACTTATATGCCTCTTCCTTGGATTTAACACTTTCCCTAATTTCCCTTGTTAGCCACGGTTGAGCCAGCTTCCCTTTTTTATTCTTACGCCACACAGGGATGTACAAGGTTCACTAGGTTGATTCCGGAGATGAGGGGGTTGACTTATGAGGATAGGTTGAGTAGGTTGGACCTATACACATTGGAGTTCAGAAGAATGAGAGGTGATGATATTGAAACATATAAGATAATGAGGGGGCTCAACAAGGTGGATGCAGAGAGGATATTTCCACTCATAGGGGAAACTAAAACTAGGGGACATAGTCTCAGGATAAGGGGTCGGCCATTTAGGACGGAAATGAGGAGAAATTTCTTCACTCAGAGGGTGGTGAATCTTTGGAATTCTCTGCCCCAGAGGGCTGTGGATGCTGAGTCGCTGAGTATATTCAAGACAGAGATCGATAGGGATATGGGGACAGTGCAGGGAAGTGGAGTTGAGGTAGTATGGCCCTGCTCCCAATTCTTACGATGTTATTGGATTTGTAAAATGCACAGAATATCAAACCTGAGCAACATTATATAGCAAAATATTGCGGATGCTGGAAATCTGAAATAAGAACAGAAAATGCTGATAATACTCGGCAGGTCAGGCAGCATCTGTGGACAGAGAGAAATAGTGCCATGGGATCTTTTACATCCACCTGAGAGAGCAGACAGGGGCTCAGCTTCAGGTCAGTGACCTTTCGTCAGAACTGGAAAAAGTTCGAGATGTAACAGGTTTTTAAACAAGTACAGAGACGGGAAAGGGGGGAGGGAGGAAAGAAGAAAAGGGAAGGTCTGTGATAGGGTGGAAGGCAGGAGAGATTAGAGAGACAAAAGGGGATGATGGGCCAAATTGAGATGGTAATGGCAGGCGTTAGGAAACAAAAGATAAGTCTAGATAGGGTGTGAATGGTGAACTAATTCCCAGCTGCCGCGGGAAACAGAGAACAAATAAAATAGAAAAGGGTTGTGGGTAGGTTTTGATGGGTCTAGTTGGGCTGTAAATGGGAATGGCAGAATTATCAACAGCAGCCTTGTGAAAATAGGGGCAGAGGAGGTGGTCCACATTATATTGTACCTCGGTATCTACACGCAATTTTGCTGCAGCCAAATTGTTCTTTCGATGTTATTTTGCACAAAATGTCTGTCCCCACAAATCACATTGAGATTCCATCACTGAGGTTGATCTAACCATTTGTGAGACCTTTTTTTTTTGGTCGATTTTCTCTCAGCCTTGACCTTCCTGACAGCTCTGAATCTCGCCAGTGTACAGTTCCTTTCCACATCTGTCATCCCAGGCAGCGTGTTGTTTTGGGGGGGGGGGTTATTGAAGAATGAAGAACATCAGAACCCAGCCTGAGTCTGCCCTCAGCTTGATGTCCTCATCCACGCCTTTGTTACCTCTAGACTTGACTAGACTTGTTACAGCTATACAAGGTATTGGTGAGGCCGCACCTGGAATACTGCGTGCAGTTTTGGTTTCCATATTTACGAAAGGATATACTTGCTTTGGAGGCAGTTCAGAGAAGGTTCACTCGGTTGATTCCGGAGATGAGGGGGTTGACTTATGAGGAAAGATTGAGCAGGTTGGGCCTCTACTCATTGGAATTCAGAAGAATGAGAGGTGATCTTATCGAAACGTATAAGATTATGAGGGGGCTTGACAAGGTGGATGCAGAGAGGATGTTTCCACTGATGGGGGAGACTGGAACAAGAGGGCATGATCTTCGAATAAGGGGCCGCCAATTTAAAACAGAGATGAGGAGAAATTTCTTCTCTCAGATGATTGTAAATCTGTGGAAATCGCTGCCTCAGAGAGCTGTGGAAGCTGGGACATTGAATAAATTTAAGACAGAAATAGACAGTTTCTTAAATGATAAGAGTATAAGGGGTTATGGGGAGCGAGCGGGGAAGTGGAGCTGAGTCCATGATCGGATCAGCCATGATTGTACTAAATGGCGGAGCAGGCTCGAGAAGCTGTATGGCCTACTCCTGCTCCTATTTCTTATGGTCTTATGTTATTCCAATGCACTCCTCGCTGGCCTCCCACATTCTACCCTACGTAAACTAGAGGTGATCCAAAACTCGGCTACCTGTATCCTAACTCACACCAAGTCCCGCTAACCCATCACCCCCTGTGCTCGCTGACCGGGAGAGGAGGGGAAGTGATCGGGAGAGGATGGGAAGTGATTGTGAGGGAGGGGATGATTGGGAGAGGAGGGGAAGTGATTGGGAGAGGAGGGTATGTGATCGGGAAACATAGAAACATAGAAACATAGAAAATAGGTACAGGAGTAGGCCATTCGGCCCTTCTAGCCTGCACCCCCATTCAATAAGATCATGGCTGATCATTCACCTCAGTACCCCTTTCCTGCTTTCTCTCCATACCCTTTGATCCCTTTAGCCGTAAGGGCCACATCTAACTCCCTCTTCAATATATCCAATGAAATGACATCAACAACTCTCTGGGGTAGGGAATGCCACAGGTTAACAAATCTCTGAGTGAAGAAGTTTCTCCTCATCTCAGTCCTAAATGGCTTACCCTTTATCCTTAGACTGGTTCTGGACTTCCCCAACATCGGGAACATTCTTCCTGCATCTAACCTGTCCAGTCCCTTCAGAATTTTATATGTTTCCATGAGATCCCCTCTCATCCTTCTAAGCTTCAGTGAATACAAGCCCAGTCGATCCAGTCTCTCCTCATATGTCAGTCCTGCCATCCCGGGAATCAGTCTGGTGAATCTTCGCTGCACTCCTTCAATAGCAAGAACGTCCTTCCTCAGATTAGGAGAAAGGAGGGGAAGTGATCGGGAGAGGAGGGGAAGCGATTGGGAGAGGATGGGAAGTGATCGGGAGCAGAGGGGAAGCGATTGGGAGAGGATGGGAAGTGATCGGGAGGAGAGGGGAAGCGATGGGAACAGGGGGTTGGTGGAAGAGGGCTGAGTGGAGGTCACCAGTGGACTGCCGCACTGCAGTGTACCTGAGAGGATCACACCTGTATCTCCCGGTTCCACATTCTGGCAGGTATACGTAAAAAACACTTAGCTTGTTGGTTGAGGCCTGCAACGAAGCCTTTAATAACCGCTGGTTAGGCCGCATGCAGAACGTTTTTTTCTGACCACAGCTGACTGACACTGGCTGCATTCAGGGCAGCCCAATTTTGCAAAGAGGGCCTCAGACAGGCATTAACCCCTATTTACAGGCGCAAAGGGCGAACGCCTATTTCAGGCACGAGCTCGGAACCTCTCTTTTTCTGCCTTTACCAATATGGTGGGCAGCGTAGTCCTGGTGCAGGATATGAGTGTGTGCCACCCAACATACTGAAAGCTTAGGCGGCCATCATGTGCCTGAAAAATAGGTGCACCTCCTTCAAATTAACAAGCTACTGTGCTTAAACGACATCAATGAACAGATTCCATTGGGGAATGACTGGATAGAGATGAGAGAGCCAATCTGGCTCATAGATTAGAATCACAGAATGGGTACAGCACAGAAGGAGGCCATTCGGCCCATTGAGCCCGTGCCGGCTCTCTGCAAGAGCACCTCAGCCAGTCCCACTCCCCCCGCCCTTTCCCCATAGCCCTGCAAATGTTTTTCCTTCAGATACTTATCCAATTCCCTTTTGAAAGCCACGATTGAGTCTGCCTCCACCACCCTGTCAGGCAGCGCATTCCAGATCCTAACAACTCTCTGTGTAACGTCGAAACAGGTTAACTTAGTACCGACCAGGAACATAAGATAGAGCCTTCTGGTCCGAATTATAACTTAGTCAACTAAGGCCCCTTGGGACTAGAGGAATATTATTTTGACCTAGTGTCAGCTGTGGCTCAGTGGGAGCACACTTGCCTCTTGAGTCAGAAGGTTGTGGGCTCAGCACAAAAAAAATCCAGGCTAACACTCCCAGTGCAGTGCTGAGGGAGTGCTGCACTGTCGGAGGTGCCGTCTTTCAGATGAGACGTTAAACCGAGGCCCCGTCTGCTCTCTCAGGTGAACGTAAAAGATCCCACGGCACTATATCAAAGAGTTATCCTGGGTGTTCTGGGGCCAATACTTATCTCTCCATCAACATCACTAAAACAGATTATCTGGGTCATTATCACATTGCTGTTTGTGGGAGCTTGCTGTGCGCAAATTGGCTGCTGTGTTTTCCCACATTACAACAGCGGCTACACTCCAAAAGTACTTCAGTGGCTGTAAAGCGCTTTGATCCGGTGGCCGTGAAAGGCGCTATATAAATGCAAGGGGCCGATTTTAATCAAGGCCTCCGTCCGCCCAAGTGCTGCCCAAAGTGCCGCCAATGGCCGCCGACCAGACGGTACAATGAGTGGGGTTTCCATCGCCGAGGTCCCTCGAAGGTCGGCGGACGGCAAACCTGCGACGTAAGCCGCCAATCTGGGCGGCACCGGGCGGGAGCTCTCATTCTCGGCGGCAGAGGCGCTTGCCGAGGATGGAGTCGGGCCCCACGGAGGGTCGAAGACCTGAAAATAAAATCATCAGTAAAAAAATAAAAAAAACTATTGGACGACCTTCAGGGGAATACCCCATCCGGATACGTCGCTGTGGAAATTCAAAAAAAAATGTTCACTTACCTTTTTTTTCAGGATCTTCAGACTCACCGTTCTGGCGCCGACTCCCGCCCGCAGGAATCTGGGAGCTCGGCGGGCGGGCGCTCAGTCACGCCATTCGGCCGTCCGCTGACGTCGGCGGGCACTTCCCTCCCGCCTGCTCCCGCCCAAATGGAAAGTGGCACTGGGCGGAACTTCTCGAGGACTGTCGGCGGCAGTGGGCGGTGTGAGGTGCTGAATTTCGGTCTTCACGTCTTTCTTTTATTTAAAGTCATGCTTTACATTCTGCTCCAGTCCCATGGTGGCCGCTTGGCGCTCTGTCAAAGATATAATCACCAAAATATATTTCCTCCAATTACCAGTATCAGTGAAATTATTATTTTTTATAACGCTCCTTGCTTTAAACGCACAGTAAGAATGAACCTAGCAGGTCCCTAACGGTCACTTTGGAGAACGAGGCAAATGGGTTGCTCGTGTAACTATTAAAGAAAGCCAAAAATAATTCTAAAATACTGTAGCATGAACTGCCCACGAACTGTCATGTTACAAGTAAAAATAGCGAAAGACCTAGCAATTTAAGCAGATCATTGCAGAACTACTGCGTTAAAAATAAATAAAATGAATATACTTGAGGTTAAGGACTAACATGAGGTAGACTGCTAATCTGGGGCTTGATTCAGAATGTCCTGAATATTACGCAGAAGTTTACAGCACAGAAACAGGCCATTCGGCCCATCGCTCCGTGCCGGGGTTTATGCTCCACACCAGCCCCCTCCCACCCCTCTCCATCTCACCCCATCACCATATCCCTCTATTCCCTTTCTCCCTCATGTGTTTATCCAGCTTCCCCTTAAATGCATCGATACTATTCGCCTCAACCCCTCCCTGTGGTAGCGAGTTCCACATTCTCACCGCTCTCCGGGTAAAGAAGTTTCTCCTGAATTCCCCATTGGATTTCTTGGTGACTGTTTTATATTGATGGTCCCTAGTTCTGGTCTCTCCCACAAGTGGAAACATCGTCTCTATGCCTACTCAATCAAACCCCTTCATAATCTTAAACTTCTTTATCATGTCACAGCCTTCTCCTTTCTGGAGAAAAGTGCCCCAGCCATTTCAATCTTTTCTATATTGCGACAGTGACTACATTTCAAAAGTAATTCATTGGCTGTAAAGCACTTTGGGATGTTCGGTGGCCGTGAATACTGGGTACAGTTTTGGTCTCCGTATTTAAGGAAGGATATACTTGCATTGGAGGCAGTTGAGAGAAGGTTCACTAGATTGATTCCGGAGATGAGGAGGTTAACTTATGAGAAAAGGTTCAGTAGGTTGGGCCTCTACTCATTGGAGTTCAGAGGAATGAGAGGTGATCTTATTGAAACATATAAGATAACGAGGGGGCTTGACAAGGTGGATGCAGAGAGGCTGTTTCCACTCACTGGGGAACCAAAACTAGGGGCCATAGTCTCAGAATAAGGGGCCGTCCATTTAAGACTGAGATGAGGAAGAATTTTTCTCTCAGAGGGCTGAAAATCTGTGGAATGTTCTGCCCCAGAGAGCTGTGGAGGCTGGGTCATTGAATATAGTTAAGGTGGAGATAGTCAGATTTTTGAGCAATAAGCGAGTAAAGGGTTATGGGGAGCGGGCGGGGAAGTGGAGCTGAGTCCATGATCAGATCAGCCATGATCTTATTGATTGGCGGAGCAGGCTCGAGGGGCCGTATGGCCGATTCCTGCTCCTATTTCTTATGAAAGGCTCGATATAAATGCAAGTCTTTCTTTCTTTATGTATAACCTCTCAGTTCTGGTATCATACTTGTAAATTCTTTTTGGCCCTTCTCCGGTATCTCTATATCCTTTTTATAATATGGAGACCAGAACTGTGCACAGTACCCCAAGTGTGGTCAAACCAAGGATCGAGACAGATTTAAAGTAACTTCCCTGCTTTTCAATTCTGTCCCCCAGAAATGACCCTTACAACAACAACAACTTGTATTTATATAGCACCTTTAACATAGTAAAACATCCCAAGGTGCTTCACAGGAGTACTATAAGACAAAAATATTTGACACCGAGCCACATAAGGAGAAATTACGGCAGGGGGTGATGGGTGAGTGGGACTGGGTGCGAGTTAGGACACAGGGCAGTGTGCACAGGGGGTGATGGGTGAGCGGGACTCGGTGCGAGTTAGGACACAGGGCAGTGTGCACAGGGGGTGATGGGTGAGTGGGACTGGGTGCGAGTTAGGACACGGGGCAGTGAGCACAGGGGGTGATGGGTGAGCGGGACTCGGTTTGAGTTAGGACACGGGGCAGTGAGCACAGGGGGTGATGGGTGAGTGGAACTCGGTGCGAGTTAGGACACGGGGGCAGTGAGCACAGGGGGTGATGGGTGAGCGGGACTCGGTGCGAGTTAGGACACGGGGGCAGTGAGCACAGGGGGTGATGGGTGAGCGGGACTCGGTGCGAGTTAGGACACGGGGCAGTGAGCACAGGGGGTGATGGGTGAGTGGGACTCGGTGCGAGTTAGGACACGGGGGCAGTGAGCACAGGGGGTGATGGGTGAGCGGGACTCGGTGCGAGTTAGGACACGGGGGCAGTGAGCACAGGGGGCGATGGGTGAGCGGGACTCGGTGCGAGTTAGGACACGGGGCAGTGAGCACAGGGGGTGATGGGTGAGCGGGACTCGGTGTGAGTTAGGACACGGGGCAGTGAGCACAGGGGATGATGGGTGAGCGGGACTCGGTGTGAGTTAGGACACGGGGCAGTGAGCACAGGGGGTGATGGGTGAGCGGGACTCGGTGTGAGTTAGGACACGGGGCAGCGAGCACAGGGGATGATGGGTGAGCGGGACTCGGTGTGAGTTAGGACACGGGGCAGTGAGCACAGGGGGTGATGGGTGAGCGGGACTCGGTGTGAGTTAGGACACGGGGCAGCGAGCACAGGGGGCGATGGGTGAGCGGGACTCGGTGTGAGTTAGGACACGGACTGCCGAGTTTTGGATGACCTCAAGTTTACGTAGTGTAGAATGTGGGAGGCCGGTCAGGAGTGCGTTGGAATAGTCAAGTCTAGAGGTAATAAAGGTATAGATGAGGGTTTCAGCAGCAGATGAGCTGAGGCAGAGGCGGAGATGGGCGATGTTACAGAGGTGGAAATAGGTGGTCTTAATTATGTCGTAAAGCTCATTTCAGAGCCAAATATGACACCAAGGTTGCGAACAGTGTGGTTCAGCCTCAGACTGATGTAATGGAGAGGGACGGGGTCTGTGGCTGGGGAATGGAGTTCGTGGCGGGGACCAAAAACAATGGCTCAGTCTCCCCAATATTTAATTGGAGAAAATGTCTGCTCATCAAACAAGCAGACGGACAATTTAGAGACTGTGGAGGGGTCGAGAGAAGTCATGCTTGTAAATTTTTGAGCAATTAAGGAGTAAAGGGTTAAGGGGAGCGGGCGGGGAAGTGGAGCTGAGTCCATGATCAGCTCAGCCATGATCTTAGTGAATGGTGGAACAGGCTCGAGGGGCCAAATGGCCGACTCCTGCTCCTATTTTTTACGTTCTTATGTTCTTAAACCTTTTTTGCAACTACTCCAGTGACTCCTTTTTACAACACGGTACCCCAAGTGTGGTCAAACCAAGGATCGAGACAGGTTTAACAAAACTTCCCTGCTTTTCAATTGTCTGATGTGCAACAATCATCACAGGCATCTTCCACCCCTTCAATTGGAGTTCAGGACTGGAACATCGGGGCCTTCATTGAATCATCTGTGAACTCAGGTGGAAGCAAGTCATCCTCGTTCAAGGGATTGTCTATGATGATGATGACTTTTCAATTCTATCCAGAAATGAACCTGAGTGCTTTGTTTGCATTTAAGGACATAAGAAATAGGAGCAGGAGTCGGCCATTTGGCCCCTTGAGCCTGCTCCACCATTCAATAAGATCATGGCTGATCTGGTCATGGGCTCAGCTCCACTTCCCTGCCCGCTCCCCATAACCCTTTACTCCATTATTGCTCAAAAACCTGTCTATCTCCACCTTAAATATATTTGCATGGCAACCTTTAGTGATTTATGTATGTGTGCCCTTAGATCCCTTTGGTCTCCTGAGGAAAAGAGTGTTTGAAGATCAGGCCCTCAAATCTTCCACCAAGTTCATGGTCTACAGGGCTGTAGTAATACCCGCCCTCCTGTATGGCTCAGAGACACGGACCATGTACAGCAGACACCTCAAGTCGCTGGAGAAATACCACCAACGATGTCTCCGCAAGATCCTGCAAATCCCCTGGGAGGACAGACACACCAAACATCAGTGTCCTCCCCAGCATTGAAGCACTGACCACACTCGATCAGCTCGTGCCAGACACGAGACTCCCAAAGCCAGTGCTCTACTCAGAACTTCTTCATGGCAAGCGAGCCCCAGGTGGGCAGAGGAAACGTTACAGGGACACCCTCAAAGCCTCCCTGATAAAGTGCAACATCCCCACCGACACCTGGGAATCCCTGGCCAAAGACCGCCCTAAGTGGAGGAAGTGCATCTGGGAGGGCGCTGAGCACCTCGAGTCTCGTCGCCGAGAGCATGCAGAAAACAAGCGCAGGCAGCGGAAGGAGCGTGCGGCAAACCAGACTCCCCACCCACCCCTTCCCTCAACCACTGTCTGTCCCACCTGTGACAGGGACTGTGGCTCTTGTATTGGACTGTTCAGCCACCGAAGGACTCATTTTTAGAGTGGAAGCAAGTCTTCCTCGATTCCGAGGGACTGCCTGTGATGATGATCCGATCATGGACTCGCTGCACTTCCCAGCCCGCTGCCCATAACTCTTTACTCCCTTATCACTCAAAAAATCTCTTTCTCTGCCTTAAATATATTTGCATGGCAACCTTTAGTGATTAATGTATGTGTGCCCTTTGGTCGCTTGGCTCCTGTCTGTACCCTAGTTTAGATTCTGAGGGTTTTGTTTGTGCATTAAAGCTGGTGCATTGTGTGAGACCTGAGAACATCCCAGTCACACTGCAACACTGCCGCACCACGTGACCGCCAGGGCCGGCCCCGCACCACGTGACCCCCTTCCCCTGCCAGGGTCCCGGACTCCTGAACATTACGTCACCCCATCCCATTCCCCCCCCCCCCCGCGCGGCGGTGACGTCAACGCCCTCGTTCACCCCCTCGCGCCGGGCCCCGCCCCCGTGTTGTGGCGGGCCCCGCGTCACTTCCTGCCCCTGGGCCGACCCTATATAAGGCGGGCTCCGGGGCAGCAGCGCTTCCCGTTTGACGGTGGCGTTCCCGCGGCAGCAGCTCCCGCCCCGCCCCGTGCCGCCCGCCGGAGCGCCCGCCCGCACCGCCCCGTGCCGCCCCGCCCCGTGCCGCCCGCACCGCCCGCTGACAGCTCACCGGGTTATATTCCCGCCCGCCCGCCCCACATGTTCCCACAGCAGCCCCGAGTATAACAGCAGGAGGCTCCCGCGCCGCGCCGCGCCGTCCCGCGGGGCAGTGTGTACAGTGACAGTGTGAGGGGACCGCGGCCCCGATGCACGGCCTGGGCCCCTGGGCCGACATGAAGCCCGAGATCTCGGCGGCCGTGGGCTTTATCGGCAAACTGCTCCGCACCAAGGCGCTGGTGGACGAGCGGCAGCTGCAGACATTCTGCCAGTCGCTGCAGGACCTGCTGGCGGGTGAGTGAGTGAGGGGAGGCCGGGGGGTGAGGGGGGTCTGGGCCCGGGAGGGGGAGTGAGGGGAGGCCGGGGGGTGAGGGGGGTCTGGGCCCGGGGGGGAGGCCGGGGGGTGAGGGGGGTCTGGGCCCGGGGGGGGGAGTGAGTGAGTGAGTGAGGGGAGGGAGGGGGGTGAGGGGAGGCCGGGGGGTGAGGGGGGGTCTGGGCCCGGGGGGGGAGAGGGGTGAGCGGAGTCTGGGGGTAGGGGGAGAGTGAGTGAGGGGGGAATCCGGGGAGGGAAGTCTGGGCGAGGGGGGGGGGGGAGTGAGTGAAGGGAGTCCGGGCCCCAGGTGAGTGAGGGGAGGGCCAGGGTAGAGGGGGGGGGGGGGGAGTCCGGGGGCAGGTGAGTGAGGGGCTGGGAGGAGGGCGCAGGCTGAGGGAGGGGAGGGCTGGGGATGTTTGCCCCGTGGGGGTGGGGGGAGGGAATGGGAACATTTTCCCTGCGGGGGAGGGAGGAGAGAGAGTGGCAACGTTTTCCCCGGGGGGAGGATGCAGACGTTTGCCCCGGGGGGGGGGGGGAAGGGAATGTGGACGTTTGTCTGGGAGCTCGTGCCCCCGGTCCTAGGGCAATGTTGCAGTGCCCACGGACGGTGACCTAAAGTACTAAATAGATGCAACTTTTTAAATATATCTCCTATTTTTTTATAAACCCCCCCCCCCAAACTTTGAGCATCACACTGAATGTAAAACCTCCTTTTAGGATGCAAATACTGGGATATTTTAACTAATTGACACCGGGGTAGCTGCACCCACACAGCAACAACAAAAGACAATGTTACTCACTTCCTGCATGCCGTGCCTTTCTCCGTTTTAAAGATGGTGTCTTCCTTTTTTTTGCCTTTTCCAACAGAGCACTATAAGCACCACTGGTTCCCCGAGAAACCATGCAAGGGCTCTGGCTACCGGTGCATCCGGATCAACCACAAAATGGACCCCATCATCTGGAAGGCGGCGAACCGCATCGGACTGAGCAACCGGCAGGTTTACCAGCTGCTGCCGAGCGAACTCACCCTCTGGGTCGACCCCTACGAGGTGTCATACCGGATCGGCGAGGATGGCTCGATCTGCGTCCTGTACGAGGCGCACCCCCACGGCCACCAGCACCTCCTCCACCACCGCCACCACCTGGGCCCCAGCACGCCCCTGCCCATGGCGGACGGCGGCCGCACCAGCTGCAAGGACGAGCTGCTGATCGGCAGGACCAGCCCTTCCAAAGCCTACAGCATGATGACAGTGTCCAGCTAGTGCCCGACCACAGGCTGCACTGGTTTGGAGGGGAGGGGAGGGGAAGGGAAGTGGGGGCTGGTGGGGAGAAAGAAAGAAATGCTCTGGGACCCATTCTGGGGTCAGTTGTCTCTCCCAAATGTTAAGGAGAGGGTCTGTAGCTCTCGCACAGGCTGTGTGTGTGTGTGTCTTTCAAAAAAAAAAGTCACATTTGCTCAAATGTTTCCAGCAATGTACCAAATCCAGACCAAAATATATTTTGTATCGATCTATATATAGAAACATTTCTGTATGGGGAAACGAAAACTGCCAATTGTCTCTGTCGCCTTTTACTTATTCCTCAAAACAGTATTTTGACACTTGCCGATTTGTTTAAATAAAAAATTAGGGCGAAAATATGTTTTGAAATGGTTGTAAACAGCCTTTGTAGGGCTACAGAAGCACTGCTCGTTAACATTTGACTCACCTCCTTTGATGAAATAGGTATATCTGTACATGGCTAGCCTAGGGTTTTTCTAAAGTGCCGTCTTTTATTAGCACTGTCAGTGAAGTGGATGCGGACTGTAGTTTCTCCTCTACCGTGATCGGGTGGCTTCACAAATGTTTGGTTTGTGAATTTTGTTTTGACCATCTCTCGATATTTGGTAAATTATGAACTGCTGTAAATTTGTACAGTTCATGTATATTGGTCGTGGCAAAAAGTTGTACAGATTTCTATTTTGGAAGAGAGATTTTCTCTTATAATAAAACGTTTCCTATCTTGCCATTTTAAAGTTGGCTTCCGTGTTTGGCTTTGGTCGGCGCAATGTTTGTGCGATTTCTTCGTGTCCCCCTACAGCCAGAGTTGAGCACATTAAAATTCCCAAATTGGCCTCAGAGAGGCAAGTAAAGTTAGATCTTCAATGTTCCAAACTCAATTTTGCAGCTAATGCAATGTTTCAAAACAAAGTGTAGGAATTTAGTTTTTTTTTTGGAGATGCGATCAGCTAGAATGCTGCTCGAAACCCAATTTTTTTTTTTCTCGAATGGAATGATGGTCTGGGGGTACAAGGGAAACCTGTGCGGTTAAAACCAGATGATTTTTCCAAACCAACGCATTAAGTGTATTAAAAATAATGGAGCCCAGATCTTTTTTTTTTGTTTACTTTCTTCGCCTGGATCTTTGGGAATTCGAATGTTTACTCGCCCACCTCTGGTGTAGTTGGACAAGTCTGAGAGAAGTGCTTGTTCGTAATGGAAAGGGTTGGTGTGAAGATCAGGGTCTGGTGAAACACCCAACATGTCAGGTCTTGGCATTGAGAGCTTCCACAGTAACCAGAAAAGGGGGTGCTGATTATTAGTTGTGGTTTGTTTACATTTAAAATCCCCCCCAACATTTCAAACTCGCTGCGCTTCAGAAAAATTACTTCCAGACTTGATGTAACTGAAGTTACGAAGTATGCTGTTAAAATGGCGCATCTCACCTCGCCTCCTCCTTGGACACTTCTAGTCCATTGCATCTCTCAAAGTGACAACGAATTACGCTGGCAGTCCCTAATCCCTACCCTTCCTCCTTGGGACCGAGCTGGACATCAAACCCCTTTTGTTTCAGTACAGACTACATCGTGAGCCACTTGGGACGCCCACTGTTAACCCTGACAGCAACTGGTAAGTCTTCAAAAGTCTTTTTAAAAAAAATCTCTAAAGGAATGACAGTGAGAGATTGTGCAGGAGGGAATATTCTTTGATACTCTTACATTATGCAAGGTGAGCTTACCTCTTTATGGTACCATACATTCATTAATTCAAGCCTAGAAAGATTCTTTTTTGGTTAAGATGAACACTCATAAACGATGAGATGATTTGTATTCCATTTGTGGTGCGAAATGCTTTCTCATGAATAAGTTTCCCCAAGCTCGTGCGTGGAATACAAATTTGCAACATATAGCAGATTCTCCCCAACTGCTCATAGATTCATCAAAATTTACAGCACAGAAAGAGGCCATTCGGCCCATGTCCGCGCCAGCCGACACAGCTATCCAGCCTAATCCCACTTTCCAGCTCCTGGTCAGGTGGGTTCAAGTCCCACTCCAGGGACTTGAGCACATAAATCTAGGCTGAAACTCGTGTGCAGTACTGTGGGAGAGTAGCACTGTTGGAGGTGCCATCTTTTGGATGAGACATTTAACATCTGCCCCCTCAGGTGGATGTAAACGATCCCATGGCACTATTTCGATGAAGAGCAGGGGAGTTATCCCCGATGTCCTAGGGCCAATATTTATCCCTCAATCAACATCACTAAAAACACATGATCTGGTCATTATAATAATGCTGTGTGTGGGAGCTTGCTTGTATGCAAATTGGCTGCTGCATTCCAAAAGTACTTCATTGGCTGTAAAGCGCTTTGAGACGTCCGGTGGTTGTGAAAGGCGCTATAGAAATGCAAGTCTTTGCTTATAGTTAAGTTTTTTTTGAAGTGACAAGGTACCAACTAAATGTAAATATTTAAGACCCTGCTGCTAGCAGTTGCCCCAGTCGAAGAAGCATCATCTTTGTGAAAAGATGTTTGGTGAACCATTTTTGATTTGGTTACAAACGCAAGGCAAGAATTTAATTTGCATCAACATGTTCCCTTTGCCTCCGATGAGAGGAAAATCACAAGGCTCTTTTTGTAGACAAAATAACATTTTGCCAGAGATACTTTTCATAAAAACAGTGCCCTTTTGATTAATGCCAGCAGCCTTTGTTGACTTAGATAACAGGGAGCAATTACTGGTCACATTGCTGTCTTTACAGGAGCCCATAAAGCTTAATCTCTCCCTGAATGTGCGGCCATAATTTGAAACTCTTATCAAAGGAAGAAAGTGGGAGGAAGCAAAACGATATTGGAGCCATTATTCACGGTTGCAAGGGTGGGAATATTTCTAGCGTTGCTAGGCTACACAAATGTGATCATAACTCAATATTGCTACCGTGTAAAATGAACCCCTTACAAAATCGCCAGATTGTTTTTGTGATTGTTGAGTTTATGATTGCGTTGCAGCTGAGGGTTGGTTGTATGAGTTTGCACTCTGGTGCATTGCTGGGGGAGTGCTTATTGGGAATTGGGCATAGAGGTTAGCAAACCTCTGGGATTCTCTCCTTTCGTTCCAATTATATCAAAGGTTTACACTTTAGTTCAAGTCTAGTTCAAGAGACTTGAGCGCAATATCTAGGCGGACACTCCCCGAGGAGTGCTGCACTGTCGGAGGTGCCGTCTTTTCAGATGAGACATTAAACTGAGGTGGATGTAAAAGATCCCATGGTACTATTTCGAAGAAGAGCAGGGGAGTTATCCCTGGTATTCTAGCCAATGTTTATCCCTCAACCAACATCACTGTAGAAACAGATTATCTGGGTCATTATCACATTGCTGTTTGTGGGAGCTTGCTGTGCGCAAATTGGCTGCAGTGTTTCCTACATTGCAACAGTGACCACACTCAAAGTACTTCATTTGCTGTAAAGTGCCTTGGGACGACTTGAGGTTGTAAAAGGCGCTACATCAATGCAAATCTTTTATTTTCTTTTAGTGAGAGGCTAAAGCTATGTTCTGCTGGGGGAAACCAGAGTCTACTGCAGTTCAGTAAAAGATTGCAAAAGATCTTTCCCATTTCTGGGAGAAGTGTTAAAGATCTTCAATAGACATCAGCTCCGTTTAGTGTTCCCAGTTGCTGCAGGGATACACGAAAGAACATACATTTATATAGAGCATTTAATGCTCCCTGGACGTCCCAAAGTGCTTCAGTCAATGAAGTACTTTTGAAGTGTAGTCACTGTTGTAATGTAGGAAGTGCGGCAGCCAATTTGCGCACAGCAAGCTCCCAAAACAGCAATGAGATAATGACCGGATAAGTTGTGTTTAGGTGTTAATTGAGGGATGAATATTGGCCCAGGCCACCGGGGAAAACTCCCCTGCTTGAAACATTGCCGTGAGATCTTATACGTTCACCACATCTATCTGAGGCTAAACCAGACTGTTTGCAACCTTGGTGTCATTTGACCCTGGAATAAGCTTACGGCTACATATCTGCGGTATAACTAAGACTGCCTATTTCCACTTCCGTAACATCGCCTGTCTCCGCCCTTGCCTCAGCTCATCTGCTGCTGAAACCCTCATCCATGCCTTTGTTACCTCTATACTTGACTATTCCAACGCACTCCTGGCTGGCTTCCCACATTCTACCCTGTGTAAACTAGAGGTGATCCAAAACTCGGCAGCCCATGTCCTAACTCGCAGAGTCCCGCTCACCCATCATCTCTATGCTCGCTGACCTACATTGGTTCCCGGTTAAGCAATGCCTCAATTTTAAAATTCTCATCCTTGTTTACAAATCCCCCCCCCCCATGGCACTATATAAATACAAGTGGTTGTTGAGAAGGCAGACGGGCACTGCTGCCAGCCTAGATTTTGAGCTCACATCTCTGGAGTGGGCTCAGGAGAGTGTGCCACTGAGCCAAGGCTGTGATATTTCTCGAAGGTCGTTATAACAACGGGGTAGATTTGACTGCTCCATCTGAGGTGAAAGGAGATAAAGGCACTAAGAATGTCAGTGGATAAAGGAGGAAGATGGTAAGAGGCAGCTCCTGACGTGACAGAAATGAATGTTTTGCAGTCGTAAAATTACGCTGTGGGATACTGGCATATGAATAATGTATTTGTCTGAAATTCTGAACGCCAGTTTTAGAAAAAACACTAACCTGTTCAAAACAAATGGATTAAAGCCTCTTAAAGTAATGGAGAAACATTTCAGTCGAATGGTATATTATCAGTGTTTTCTTATTTGAAGAACTGACTTTCGTTACCACAGTGATGCTCATGGAGAATATCACAATCCTGAATCAGCCACGGCATCTTGACAGCCCTGGAGGCCATAGAGTCTGCAGCAAGTTTATGAATGTTGAGAGGGAGTCATCCAGCAAAAATGTTTTGGGGTTGGACGATGAGTGGAAGGGTGTCGACACAAAGGACAGAGTTTGAAACTGAATGTCCTGAGGGAACCTCTAACCTCATGGAAAAATAATCCGAGGGTTTAGCCATTAACTGCAGCGCAGGTGGAGCAATTGCAGAAGAAATTAAGGTGTCATGACTAGCTTTGGTGCAAGACCATAAGGTGATGGCTTGTTCAGGAATGCATGGGGTCAGACTCTTGTCACAGAGTCTGGAGATGATTCATCAAACAAAGTGTTCAAGAGGAAAGTGGTTCACGTAATTTGAGAGCCCACAGCAGCTTTCATAGCTATAGAAGTGAACAGCAATCTAGGTTAAAGATTTGGGAAGATCGAAGCTGGTGCCACGTGCTAATGAGTATAAGCATAGAAGGATAGAGAGGATGAACACGTGACTGGAAAGTTGGTGTAGGAGGGAGGGCTTTAAATTTTTGAGGCATTGGGAAGGCTTCTGGGGGAGATGGGACCTGTACAAACCGGACGGGTTGCACCTCAACAGCGCCGGGACCAATATCCTCGCGGGGAGTTTTGCTAGTGCTGTTGGGGAGAGTTTAAACTAGTTTGGCAGGGGGATGGGAACGAATTCAAAAGGGAAGTAAAGCAGAAATTGGATAGCAAGAATCGAGAAATTGAATCTGTAAAACAGTATGCAGTAAGCAAGGAGGTCTTCTTGTGCTGAATGGTATATACTTTAATGCAAGGAGTATAGCGAATAAGGCGGATGAGCTAAGAGCACAGGTAGATACTTGGGAGTATGACATAGCCATTACAGAAACATGGCTGAAAGAGGGGCAGGTTTGGCAGATCAATATTCCTGGCTACATGATTTTTAGACAAGATAAAGAGGGGGGTAAACAGGGGGTGGGGAGGGGGAGGGTCGCGGTACTGATTAACGAAACTATTACAGCGGTGAGGAGGGATGATATGTTAGAGCGATCATCAAATGAGGCCATATGGGTCGAATTGAAAAATGAAAAAGGGGCGATCACACTGCTGGGCGTGTACTATAGACCCCCAAACAGTGGGAGGGAGATAGAGGAGCAAATATGTAGGCAAATTGCTATGAAGTCCATAAACCAAAGTGTAGTAGTATGGGATTTTAACTATCCAAATGTTGATTGGGACAAATTTAGTGTGAAGGGTATCGAGGGTGCGGAGTTCTTAAAATGCATTCAAGAGAACTTTTTTAGTCAGTATGTAACAAGCCCAACACGACTGGGGGGCAGTCTTGGATTTAGTTTTGGGGAATGAAGCTGGGCAGGTTGAAGGGGTATTAGTGGGAGCACTTGGGTGCCAGTGACCATAATTCAGTCAGATTCAAGTTAGTTATGGATAAGGACAAGAATAGGCCTGGAATAAAAGTTCCGAATTGGGGGAAAAGCTAATTTTGCTAAGTTAAGGAGTGATTTGGCCATAGTGGACTGGAAACAGCTACCTCTGGGTAAATCAATGTCGGAACAGTGGGAGGCATTCAAGGAGAAGATCCGGAAGGCTCAGGCCAAACATGTGCCCTTAAAGAAAAAGGCTGGGAAAAATAATTCTAGAGCCCCTGGATGTCTCGGGACTTACAGGGGAGGATTAAGAAAAAAAGGGATGCTTATGTCATATACCAACAGCTAAATACTTTAGAATCTTTAGAGGAATATAGAAAAGGATATTAGGAATGTTAAGAGAGAGCATGAGAAATTCTTGGCCAGTAAAATTAAGGAAAACCCTAAGATGTTCAATAAATATATTAAGAATAAGAGGGTAACTAAAGAAAGGGTAGGACCTAGTAGAGACCATGAGGGTAATCTCTGTGTGGAGGCAGAATATGTTGGTAGGATTCTTAACGAATACTTTGCATCTGTTTTCACAAAGGAAAGGAGTAATGCAGATACTGCTATCGAGGAGGAGTGTGATATTCTGGATGAAATAAATATAGTGAGAGAGGAGGTATTAAGGGGTTTAGCAGCTTTGAAAGTAGATAAATCCCCAGGCCCGGATGAAATGCAATCCAGGCTGTTGAGCGAAGTAAAAGAGGAAATAGCAGAGGATCTGGGCATGGTGCCGGAGGATTGGAGGACTGCTAATGTAGTACCCTTGTTTAAGAAGGGAGAAAGGGATAGGCCGAGTAATTACAGGCCTGTCAGCCTAACCTCAGTGGTGGGAAAATTATTGGAAAAAATCCTGAAAGACGGGATAAATCTGCATTTGGAAAGGGAAGGATTAATTAGGGTCAGTCAGCACGGATTTGTTAAGGGAAGATCGTGTTTGACTAACCTGATTGAATTTTTTGAGGAGGTAACCAAGAGGGTCGATGAGGGTAGTGTGTATGATGTATATATGGACTTCAGCAAGGTTTTTGATAAGGTCCCACATGGTCGACTGGTCATGAAGTTTAAAGCCCATGGGATCCAGGGCAAAGTGGCAAGTTGGATCCAAAATTGGCTTGGAGGTAGGAAGCAAAGGGTAATGATTGATGGATGTTTTTGTGACTGGAAGGATGTTTCCAGTGGGGTTCCGCAGGGCTCAGTACTGGGTCCCTTGCTTTTTGTGGTATATATCAACGATTTAGATTTGAATATTGGGAGTATGATTAAGAAGTTTGTAGACGACACTAAAATTGGCTGTGTGGTTGATAATGAAGAGGAAAGTCATGGGCTGCAGGAGGATATCAATCTACTGGTCAGGTGGGCAGAGCAGTGGCAAATGGAATGTAATTCAGAGAAGTGTGAGGTGATGCACTTTGGGAGGGCTAATAAGGAAAAGGTATACACATTAATAGTGTAGATGAACAAAGAGATCTTGGCGTGCTTGTCCACAGATCCCTGAAAGTGGCAGGCCAGGTGGTTAAGAAGGCATATGGAATGCTTTCCTTTATTGGCCGTGGCATAGAATATAAGAGCAGGGAGGTTATGTTTAAATTGTATAATACTTTGGTTAGGCCACAGCTAGAGTACTGCGTGCAGTTCCGGTCGCCGTATTATAGGAAGGATGTGATTGCACTAGAAAGGGTGCAGAGGAGATTTACTAGGATGCTGCCTGGAATGGAGAATCTTAGTTATGAGGACAGATTGGATAGGCTGGGCTTGTTCTCATTGGAACAGAGGAGGTTGAGAGGAGACCTCATTGAGGTGTACAAAATATTGAGGGGCCTGGACATAGTGAATAGTAAGGGTCTATTTTCATTGGTGGAGGGGTCTATTACGAGGAGGCATAGTTTTAAGGTGGTTGGTGGAAGGTTTAGAGGGGATTTGAGGGGGGGGCTTCTTTACGCAGAGGGTTGTGGGGATCTGGAACTCGCTGCCTGGAAGAATGGTGGATGCAGAAACCCTCACCACTTTTAAGAGATGGTTGGATGGGCACTTAAAGTGCAGTAACCTGCAGGGTTACGGACCTAGAGCTGGTAATTGGGATTAGACTGGATGACCTTTTGTTGGACGGTGCAGATATAATGGTAAGTACTACAGGGAATAGAATTCGGCCAGGGTGATCTCCTGGACTAGTCTCGATTGCCTGGATGGGTCAGAGAGGAATTTTCCCAGATTTGTTTCTCTCTAAATTGGCCTGGGTTTTTATCTGGTTTTTGTCTCTCCCAGGAGATCACATGGTTGGGGTGGAGTGTCGATGGTTTCAGTATAAGGGGTGTCGCAGTTGTGTGAGGCGGACTGGTTGGGCCGGGTGCTCTTTGCCTTTCCGTCTTTCGTGTGGCTCTTTGTCGGTCAGCGCGGACACGCTGGGCCGAAATGACCTCCTTCTGCGCTGTAAATTTCTATGTTTCTATGTCTTTGGCCCCCTCCACAACTCCGATCCCTGGCCGCCAATTCCATCCCCTTTCTGGTCACTACCTTCTGACTCGAGACTATTCCAATGCTTTCGTGACTGGCCATGCATTCTCCCACCCTCCGTGAACTTCAGTTCCATCCAAAACTCTGCTGCTTGTATCCCAATTCGCAGAAAGTCCCGTTCACCCATCACCCCTGTGCTCGCTGACCTACACTGTCTCCAGGTGTGGCAATGCCTCAAAATTAAAATTCTCATCTTTCTGTTCCATTCCCTCCATGGCCTGCCTCCCTATGTCTGTGACCTCCTACGGCCCTCTGAGAATTCTGTGCTCCTCCAATTCTGGCCTCTTGTGCATCCATGACTTCCTTTGCCCCACCATTGTCGGCCGTGCCTTCAGCTCTTTAGGCTCTGAACTCTGGCATTCCCTCCCAAAACCTCTACACCTCTCTCCTCCTTTAATACATAGAGTACACAGCACAGAAACAGGCCATTCGGCCCAACCAGTCCATGCCGGCGTTTATGCTCCACTCGAGCCTCCTCCCGTCTTTCCTCATCTAAATCTATCAGCATAACCCTCTATTCCCTTCTCCCCCATATGTTTATCTAGTCTCCCCTTAAATGCATCGATACTATTTGCCTCAACCCCTCCCTGTGGCAGCAAGTTCCACATTCTCACCGCTCTCTGGGTAAAGAAGTTTGCTCTGAATTCCCTATTGGATTTCTTGGTTACTATCTTATATTGATGGCCTCTAATTATGCTCTTTCCCATAAGTGGAAACATTCTCTATCAAAATCTTTCAGAATTTTAAAGCCTTTTTTCAAGAGAAAAGAGACCCAGCCTGTTCATCCTTTCCTGACGTGTATACCCTCGCATTTCTGGTGGTATCCATCTTCTCTGCACCCTCTCCAGTGCCTCCATATCCTTTTTATAATATGGCAACGAGAACTACGCAGTATTCTAAGTGTGGTCTAACCAAGGTTCGATACAGGTTTAGCATAACTTCCCTACGCTCCTAAAACCTACCTCTTTGACCAAGTTTTTAGACATCTCTTCTAATAACTCCTTTGGCTCAGGTTGGGCCTAAACTCATTGGAGTTTAGAAGAATGAGGTGATCTATTGAAATGTAAAAGATTTTGAGGGGGCTTTACAGGGTAGATGCAGAGAGGATGTATCCCCTCGTGGGAAATTAGAACTAGGGGCATAGTTTCAGAATAAGGGGTCGCCTATTTAAGATGGAAATGAGGAGGTATTTCTTCTCTGAGAATCGTGAATCTTTGGAATTCTCTACCCCAGAGAGCTGTGGAGGCTGGGTAATTGAATATATTTAAGGTGGAGATAGACAGATTTTTGAACGATAAGAGAGTCAAGGGTTACGGGGAGTGGGCAGGGAAATGGAATTGAGGCCAAAATCAGATCAGCCATAATTTTATTGAATGTCGGAGCAGGCTCGAGGGGCCAAATGGCTGACTCCTGCTCCTATTTCTTATGTTCTTATGTAGATCAAGCAGGCTCGGAAGCCTCATATTGATCAAGATGGACTATATATGAGATTTAGATGAAGGAATTGAGTGCAATATCTCCAAGTTTGCAGATGACACTAAGCTAGGTGGCGGTGTGAGCTGTGAGGAGGATGCTCAGAGACTGCAGGGTGACTTGGACAGGTTAGGTGAGTGGGCAAATGCATGGCAGATGAAGTATAATGTGGATAAATGTGAGGTTATCCACTTTGGTGGCAAAAATAGGAAGACAGAATATTGTCTGAATGGTGACAGATTAGGAAAAGGGGAGGTGCAACGAGACCTGGGTGTCATGGTGCATCAGTCATTAAAAGTTGCCATGCAGATACAGCAGGCGGTGAAGAAGGTAAATGGCATGTTGGCCTTCATAGCTGGAGGATTTGAGTATAGGAGCAGAGAGGTCTTACTGGAGTTGTACAGGGCCTTGGTGAGGCCACATCTGGAATATTGTGTTCAGTTTTGGTCTCTTAATCTGAGGAAGGACATTCTTGCTATTGAGGGAGTACAGCGAAGGTTCACCAGATTGATTCCCGGGATGACAGGACTGACATATGAGGAGAGACTGGATCAACTGGGCTTGTATCCACTGGAGTTTAGAAGAATGAGAGGGGATCTCATAGAAACATATAAAATTCTGACGGGATTGGACAGGTTAGAGGCAGGAAGAATGTTCCCGTTGCTGGGGAGTTCCAGAACCAGGGGTCACAGTCTTAAGAATAAGGGGTAAGCCATTTAGGACCGAGATGAGGAGAAACTTCTTCACTCAGAGTGGTTAACATGTGGCATTCTCTACCGCAGGAAGTTGTTGAGGCCAGTTCGTTAGATATATTCAAAAGGGAGTTAGATATGGCCCTTACAGCCAAAGAGATCAAGGGGTATGGAGAGAAAGCAGGAAAGGGATACTGAGGTTGAATGATCAGCCATGATCATATTGAATGGCGGTGCAGGCTCGAAGGGCCGAATGGCCTGCTCCTGCACCTAATTTCTATGTTTTTGTTTCTATGAGATAACAAAAAAAGACAAGACACGATTGGGCACAGGTAAAGAAGCAAATCTGTCAGGTGACCAAATCCCTCGGGTGTATCTCGGCCCTTGATCAGAAGCTTGGACAAGTTTGGGCCCATTGAGCAGATAAATCATGGCCTCTGATGTTGAGTATACTGGGGTGACCACCAGCATTGGGTTACTGGTTTTGCCCTGGTTATCGCTACCCTTTGGTAGATGATTAATCCGTGATGGTGCTTTTCTTCCTATCCGGGATAAAATAACGTGTGCTCATAGAATCATAGAAATTTACAGCACTGAAGGAGGCCATTTGGCCCATCGTGTCCGCACCGGCCGACAAAGAGCTATCCAGCCTAATCCCACTTTCCAGCTCTTGGTCCATAGCCCTGTAGATTATGGCACTTCAAGTGCACATCCAAGTACTTTTAAAATGTGGTGAGGGTTTCTGCCTCTACCACCCTTTCAGGCAGTGAGTTCCAGACCCCCACCACCCTCTAAGTGAAAACATTTCTCCTCAAATCCCCTCTAAACCTCCTACCACTTACTTTAAATCTATGCCTCCTGGTTGTTGACCCCTCTGCTAAGGGAAACAGGTCCTTCCTATCCACTCTATCCGGGCCCCTCATAATTTTATACACTTCAATAAGGTCTCCCCTCAGCCTCCTCTGTTCCGAATGGGGTGAGATGCAGTAGGGTGAGAAGGAGCTTGTGTGGAGCAGTAAACACTGGCACGGACCAGCTGGTTCTGTGTCCGTGCTGTACATTCGATGTAAGGCAAAGGGTGAGGTACAAGAGCTTTCTCGCTAGCTAGAACATCATCAGCCACCGCACTGGCACAGATCGGGAGGTCAGACGAGTTGAAAGCAGCTGTTGGACTGGAAACCGCAGCAAAGAATTCAGGACAACTAATACAGTTGCCCGACTTAGAAGTGCCAAATCTGAATGGACTGCCTTACAAAGTGCTATTTGTTGTCGGGTAATCTTGCAAGAGACTGGGTAGAAAATAAAAAGATCAGTCAGATATAACCATGATGAAAAGTATTATATTCTCACCTCCACCAGAGACTTGGGCACAAGAATCTAGGCTGACCCTCGCAGTGCAGTGCTGAGGGAGTGCCGCACTGCTCCCGGTGAAGAGACTCGAAGTGTTCCGCACCTTCCCGGATGATGCTCCTCCTCTTTGAGCGGTCTTGGGCCAGGATATCCCAAGAGTCGGTGGGGATGCTACATTTTTTCAAGGAGGCTTTGAGCTTGTCCTTGAAGCGTTTTCTCTGCCCTCCTGGGACTCGCCTGCCGTGACCTAGCTTGGAGTAGAGCGCTTGTTTCGGGAGTCTAGTATCAGACATGCGGACAATGTGGCCCGTCCATCGGAGCTGATCGAGCGTGGTCACTGCTGGCCCGAGCGAGAACACTGACATTGGTGTGCCTGTCCTGTCAATGGATTTGCAGCATTTTGTGGAGGCAGCGTTGGTACTTCTCCAGTGCTTTGAGGTGCCTGCTGTACATAGTCCATGTCTCTGAAGCATGTAGGAGGGCGGGTATCACTACTGCTCAGTACGGAAGTACATCGTTGGCTGTAAACCGCTTAGGGACGTCCTGAGGCGTGAAAGGCGCTATACAAATGCAAGTCTTCATTTGTTTTATTTCTGGACACTACATCTCTGGAAGGATATATTGGAGAATGATACTGGGCCTAAAAGGGTTAAATTATGAGGTTGCATAGATTAGACTTGTATTTCCCTGAATATAGAGGATTAAGGGGTGATCTAATTGAGGTGTTTAAGATAATGAAAGGCGTTGATAAGGTATATGCAGAGAAACTATTTCCTCTGGTGGGAGGAGCCCAGAACAAGGGGACATAACCTTAAAATTAGAGCTAGAGAATTCGGGATTGATGTCAGGAAGCACTTCACACAAAGGGTAGTGGAAATCTGGAACTCTTTTTCCCCCCATCCCCCCCAAAAAAAGAAAAGACAGACTTGCATTTATATAGCGCTTGGCATGACCACCAGACATCTTAAAGTGCTTTACAGCCAATGAAGTACTTTTGAAGTGTGGTCACTGTTGTAATGTGGGAAATGCAGCAGCCAATTTGCACACAGCAAGCTCCCACACACAGCAATGTGATAATAACCAGATAATCTGTTTTTGTTATGTTGATTGAGGGATAAATATTGGCCCCAGGACACCGGGGATAACTCCCCTGCTCTTCTTCAAAATAGTGCCATGGGATCTTTTACGTCCACCTGAGGGAGCATACAGGGCCTCAGTTTAACATCTCATCCTGAAAGTCGGCCCCTCCAACAGTACGGCGCTCCCTCAGTGCTGCACTGGGAGTGTCGGCCGAGATTTTGTGCTCTGGTCTCTGGCTTGGGACTTGAACTCAGAGCTTTTTGCCTCCGAGGCGAGGGTGCTGCCCACTGAGCCACGGCTGACACACAAATGAATGCAGCCACTGTGGACCACTGCGGTTGTAATTCGAGTCTATGTGCTTCTGACGCTTTGTGTGTACAGCAACTTTAAACACAGATTCTAAATATAATATAATTGTTGAGCACTTAGTTAAAAGGTCTGGGTAAATGACCATCGATCAGATTTGGACAAAAAAAACGAGTATCAAAATGAAAGTGTTTTTTCCTATTAACTTTGATTTAAAAAAAAAGTTCAGATTTGCTGTGGAATTTTTGCATGCCGATTAAATTATAGTATTGAAAAAAAAATCCTTAAAGTAATTCTATAAATCATTTATTTGAAAAAATTTTGTTTTCTTGAACAGGGTATGCTCGGTTAAGCTAAGTTGCTTTTTGTTTGTTCAGGGTTTCAGTTTAATGGCTTCCTCCCTTTTTCAGATCAAACTTTTGCTGTGCTTTTATTTACATAACCTTTCGGCTATAAATAGTGAAATGGAACTAAGCTGGATTCTCATGCGTGTCTGCTGTATACTGTATTCATTTGAGTGCAGAATTAGAAGTAGCTGTGTGTAACTAAACTACAGTACAGACAGTGAGAGTACTTGGGGAGCTGGCAAATCGAGCAACATCGCGATCTCTTTCAATTCATGGCTGGGTTCGAAAGACTTCCAGTAAAGCTCTTGGTTTTCACATTGTTTGTCACGGAATATTTTAGCCATTGCTTTAATTGCTAACTGGTTCATTGGTGTAATGTATGCACCTGTGAATATGCCCACAGGTTTCTAGGGCTGTTGTGGTGTCCACCGGTATGCTCGCAGCCTTCCGCGAGAGGTGGGCACCAGAGGGACTGGAGTGCATCCCCTCCCCCGGGATCAGAATTTTTATTTAATTTGACTGTCTGTCTAAAGTTCCCGGTTAATTTGGAAATTTTTTGGGTTCTAGTGCCCTTACTAAAAGGGGGCACTTGATTTTAAAGTTCTATCCAAAATAGTTGTAGAGCTGTTGCATTGTGAGTGGCTTAGCCAGTCACGTGATGTTCACAAGACTCAATAAAACCCCAGCCAGTTGGGTTTGGGGGATCCACGATGGGGCAGGTGGTTGTGAGCCTGGTGGATGAACTGGTAATGTATAGTGTGATTGTTAAACCTTTGCTAATAAACCAACTGGTTCTTAGTAGCAATGTGTTGCTATGGATTCTTAAGCAAAGAATCCATTGAAGCAAATACATTACAAATGGAAATGGACAGTCTGTAAGAATGGACAAGTGAAGTTAAAAGTGGCTATGCCAGTTCCGTTTTGGGAGGATGAATGGAACTGGAGAAGCTGGGCTTATTCTCCTTGGAGCAGAGGGGAAACATAGAAAAACATAGAAACATAGAAAATAGGTGCAGGAGTAAGTCATTCGGCCCTTCTAGCCTGCTCCGCCATTCAATGAGTTCATGGCTGAACATGCAACTTCAGTACCCCCTTCGGTAGTGGGTAAAATGATGGAATCAATTATTAAGGATGTCATAGCAGTGCATTTGGAAAGAGGTGACATGATAGGTCCAAGTCAGCATGGATTTGTGAAAGGGAAATCATGCTTGACAAATCTTCTGGAATTTTTTGAGGATGTTTCCAGTAGAGTGGACAAGGGAGAACCAGTTAATGTGGTATATTTGGACTTTCAGAAGGCGTTCGACAAGGTCCCACACAAGAGATTGATGTGCAAAGTTAGAGCACATGGGATTGGGGGTAGTGTGCTGACATGGATTGAGAACTGGTTGTCAGACAGGAAGCAAAGAGTAGGAGTAAATGGGTACTTTTCAGAATGGCAGGCAGTGACTAGTGGGGTACCGCAAGGTTCTGTGCTGGGGCCCCAGCTGTTTACACTGTACATTAATGATTTAGATGAGGGGATTAAATGTAGTATCTCCAAATTTGCGGATGACACTAAGTTGGGTGGCAGTGTGAGCTGCGAGGAGGATGCTGTGAGGCTGCAGAGCGACTTGGATAGGTTAGATGAGTGGGCAAATGCATGGCATATGAAGTATAATGTGGATAAATGTGAGGTTATCCACTTTGGTGGTAAAAACAGAGAGACAGACTATTATCTGAATGGTGACAGATTAGGAAAAGGGGAGGTGCAAAGAGACCTGGGTGTCGTGGTACATCAGTCATTGAAGGTTGGCATGCAGGTGCAGCAGGGGTTAAGAAAGCAAATGGCATGTTGACCTTCATAGCAAGGGGATTTGAGTACAGGGGCAGGGAGGTGTTGCTACAATTGTACAGGGCATTGGTGAGGCCACACCTGGAGTATTGTGTACAGTTTTGGTCTCCTAACCTGAGGAAGGACATTCTTGCTATTGAGGGAGTGCAGCGAAGGTTCACCAGACTGATTCCCGGGATGGCGGGACTGACCTATCAAGAAAGACTGGATCAACTGGGCTTGTATTCACTGGAGTTCAGAAGAATGAGAGGGGACCTCATAGAAACATTTAAAATTCTGACGGGGTTAGACAGGTTAGATGCAGGAAGAATGTTCCCAATGTTGGGGAAGTCCAGAACCAGAGGTCACAGTCTAAGGATAAGGGGTAAGCCATTTAGGACCGAGATGCGTAGGAACTTCTTCACCCAGAGAGTGGTGAACCTGTGGAATTCTCTACCACAGAAAGTTGTTGAGGCCAATTCACTAAATATATTCAAAAAGGAGTTAGATGAGGTCCTTACTACTAGGGGGATCAAGGGGTATGGCGAAAAAGCAGGAATGGGGTACTGAAGTTGAATGTTCAGCCATGAACTCATTGAATGGCGGTGCAGGCTAGAAGGGCCGAATGGCCTACTCCTGCACCTATTTTCTATGTTTCCTGCTTTCTCGCCATACCCCTTGATCCCCCTAGTAGTAAGTGATCCCCCTAGTAGTGAGATTTAATAGAGGTGTTCAAAATTATACGGCAATGTTAGAGTAAATAAAGAGAAAATATTTCCACTGGCAGGAGCGCTGGTCAGCTGAGGACACAGATTTATGAGAATTGGCAAAGCAGCGAGGATGGGAGAGGACGAGAATGTATTTACGCAGCGAGTTCTGATCTGGAACGCGCTGCCTGAAAGGACGGTGGGAGCAGATTCAATAGTAACCATCAAAAAGGGGAATTGGATCAATACTTGAAACGGAAACAATTGCAGGGCTATGGGGAAAGAGCAGCGGGGAGTGGGACTAATTGGATCACTCTTTCAAAACAGCCAGCGCCCTCACGATGGGCCCAATGGCCTCCTTTGGTGCTGTGTGGTTCTGGACACTGACGCCAGTGCCTGATTTACTGGGCAGTGTCAAAGCTTGTTCCAGTTCAGAATAAACTGATTGATGCAAGTTGAGAGGAATAGTTTGGCTTCTGATTTTAATTCAGTCTTACTATCTGGACATCACATCAAATGTTTCAGAAAATTCTGGCTTCGGGAAAAAAAGGACTCTAAAAATATCAGCAGACATTTGCAACTAATTCTACAGATCATTGCAATTTTTGGACAGAAACATCCGACCTTGTCTAAACAAAATGCAGAGTGTTTTTTTCAAACTGTCCGTGAGATTGGAGCAGTTAGAGACCCAGTTTAGCCTGTGACGTGCGGGAACTGATTAAATAATGCAACCGGTTTTAATTAAGGCTTTCTTCTTATCGTTCAGCTTCAGGAGTACAAACAGATTGTCAAATCCCCCATTTTTTTTTTGTTAATCTGAGTTAATACGCCATTATTTATCAGATTAAACAGCCATGCAACACAACATCCCTGGTGCCTTACATATTGTTAAACATCTGTTTCCTATTGCTGCATTTCTACCGAACGAGAAATGAAACCGAATCATGTGCGCTTGTAAATTAGTTACAAGGGGGTGCTGTACAGAAACAAAATAGTTCCGTTAATGGCATAAGTTATGGGCTGGCCAGTTGCTAAACATTACTTCTGTTTCACAATCGAAGATAACTCCTAAAGGATAAAGTTGTAGTTGTGGAATTTTAGACCCAACATTTATTGCAAGGGGGATAGAGTTTCAAAGCAGGGAAGTCCTGCTCCAACTGTACAGGGTATTGGTGAGGCCACACCTGGAGTGCTGCATACAGTTTTGGTCTGCGCATTTAAGGAGGGATATACTTGCACTGGAGGCAGTTCAGAGAAGGTTCACGAGGTTGATTCCTGAGATGAAGGGGTTGTCTTATGAAGAAAGGTTGAGCAAGTTGGGCCTATACTCATTGGAGTTTAGAAGAATGAGAGGTGATCTTATTGAAACATATAAGATTCTGAGGGGGCTGGACAGGGTGGATGCAGAGAGAATGTTTACACTCGTGGGGGAAATCTAGAACTAGGGGGCACAGTTTCAGAATAAGGGGTCGCCCATTTAAAACGAAAATGAGGAGGAATTTCTTCAGAGGGTCGTGAATCTTTGGAATTCTCTGCCCCAGAGAGCTGTGGAGGCTGGGTCATTGAATATATTTAAGGTGGAAATAGACAGATTTTTGAATGAAAAGGGAGTCGAGGGTTATGGGGAGCGGGCAGGGAAGTGGAGCTGAGCTCAAGATCAGATCAGCCATGATCTTATTGAATGTCGGAACAGGCCCGAGGGGCCAAATGGCCGACTCCTGCTCCTATTTCTTATGTTCTTATTGGACTTTATAGTAAGGCATGATCAGTGCTGGCAACTTGTTTGTCTTTCCACTGCCCGCACCAAGACTCCCAAGGCCAAATGCAGAGGGAAGCCCCCACTACTCTGCCCTAATCCAACAACGACCTAAGAACACGCCAAGCCACGTCAGGAGATGTTGGGACAGGTGGCCCAAAAGCTTGGCCAAAGAGGTAGGTTTTAAGCAGTGCCTTTAAGGAGGAGAGAGAGAGGCGGAGAGGTTTAGGGAGGGAATTCCAGAGCTTAGGGCCCAGGTGACTGAAGGCACGGCCGCCGATGTTGGGGCGATTGAAATCGGGGATGGGGCAAGATGCAGAATTGAAAGAACACAGAGATCTTATGAACACGATGTCTTCACCCATCTCTGAAGAGCAGCAGGTCTTGACGTTTCCAGTTCGTGTGCCAACTATTCCTGTGGGTTGCCTGAGTATCGGAGCCAGTTTGTGTTGAATTCCGAGCAGTGTTTTGACCCACGGAACAATATGCCCTTAGGAACTGGAGGCACGCCCAAACTTATTTGGCTCAGTTTTTACAGCCAGCGGAAGGAGGATTGTCACCCCATTAATCAGGGTTAAAGGTTAGTGTTCAAATAGACTGCATTGCTCAGTTCCTATAGGCTGCCAGGTTTACTTTTTTGGAGAAATATGAGGATCAAACAAGATCCTGGTTTCATTTCATAACACTGATCTTTACATTAAACCTCTCACGGCCTTGTTCCTCCCTATCGCTGTAACCTGTACCATCCTTACATACCCCTCCCCCTCCCCAAAATCTCCATTTCCCTGTCTCTTGCTTCTTGTGGCCTCCACCCATCCCTTCACTCCACCATTCCTGGGCCCCCTGTTCTGCAATATACTCCCTAAAAACCCCTTCACCGTTCCAACCCACTCTCCTCCTCTAAGACCCCCCTTAAAACCCACCTCTTCGACCAAGCTTTAGGTCAACCCTTCGAATGTCTCCTTTGACTGGGCGCCTGTTTCTTTGACACTGCCTCTGCGATAGTGCCTTGGGACGTTTCTCAACGTTAAAGGCGCTTTAATAAATGCAAGTTGTTCTGGTTGACCAGCTGAATTGGGTCCTATTAGTAATCTAGTATGCAGTACTCTAGCTGTGGCCACTGGTTAGGCCACAGCTAGAGTACTGCGTGCAGTTCTGGTCACTGCATTACAAGAAAGATGTGATTGCACTAGCAAAGGTGCAGAGGAAATTTACGAGGATGTTGCCAGGACTGGAGAATTTTGGCTATGAGGAAAGATTGGATAGGCTGGGGTTGTTTTCTTTGGAACAGAGGACGCTGAGGGGAGATTTAATTGAGGTGTATAAAATTATGAGGGGCCTGGATAGAATGGATAGGAAGGACCTATTTCCTGAGCAGAGGGGTCAACAACCAGGGGGAATAGATTTAAAATAATTGTTAGGGGGATTTGAAGGGAAATATTTTCACCCAGAGGGTGGTGGGGGTCTGGAACTCACTACCTGAAAGGGTGGTAGAGGCAGAAACCCTCACCACATTTAAAAAGTACTTGGATGTGCACTTGAAGTGCCGTAACCTACAGGGCTACGGACCCAGAGCTGGAAAGTGGAATTAGACTGGATAGCTCTTTGTCGGCTGGTGCAGACACGATGGGCCGAAATGGTCTCCTTCCATGATGTAAATTTCTATGATGCACAAGAGAGGGGGGAAAAGTTGTGTACGGTAGCATAGTGATTATGTTACTGGACTAGTAATACAGAGGCCGGAGACGAGAGTTCAAATCCCACCTTGGCAAATAAATCTGGATAAAAAAATCAGTTGTGGTGACCATGAAACTACCGATTGTCGTAAAAGCATAAGTGGTTCATTAACGTCCTTCAGGGAAGGAAATCTGCCGTCCTTATCCGGTCTGGGCCTACATGTGACTCCAGACCCACAGCAATGTGGTTGACTCTTAACTGCCCTCTGAAATGGCCCAGCGAGACACTCAGTTGGACCAAACCGCTACGACAAAGTCAGCACTGTGGAAGCACCTTCACCACACGGACTGCAGCGGTTCAAGAAGGCAGCTCACCACCATCTTCTCAAGGGGCAATTAGGGATGGGTAATAAATGCCGGCCTTGCCAGCGACGCCCACATCCCGTGCACGAATAAATACAAAAAAGTAGTCCTGGCTACCTTGAAATTACCAGCGTCAAATGTGCAAATTGTATGAAAATAATACAGTCTGGAATTGAAGCGGTGTTGTGTTGTAAACGTCAGTAGAATCCTCACAAGGAGACATGTACTGACATGAATGGCTTATGATTAAAAAGCAGCAGGATTAGTGCTGACGGTATGTTTGCTGCTAATACTGGGTGTCTGTCTATCTAGCTATCGCTGTTTCTCTATCCTCGGAGATTTCTTTTCGCACCAGATGATGAAAGACATCGGCCATTTAAATTTTAATGTCGTATCACAGGAGTCTTCATACAGGTGTACGTAACCTAGTGTGAGATGGGAACTCGTGCGGGGTGTTTGGTTGTGCGTTTTAATGAGTGAAACTTAGTTGAACATTCATGTTTAGCTAGTTCCTCCACCCTCTGCAAACTTCAGCTCATCCAAAACTTGTGACGGCCCATATTCTGTGTCTCACCAGGTCCCGCTCACCCATCACCCAAGTCCTTGCTGAAAGAAAGAAAGACTTGGGATTTATATAGCGCCTTTCACCGATGTCTCAAAGCGCTTTACAGTCAATGAAGTACTTTTGAAGTGTAGTCACTGTTGTAATGTAGGAAACACGGCAGGCGATTTGCGCACAGCAAGCTCCCACACACAGCAATGTGATAATGACCAAATAATCTTTTTTTCTGAAATTGGCTCCAGGTTCCCCGGTGCCTCAAATTGAATATTTTCGTCGCTGTCCCTCCCTATCTCTGTAACCCCCTCCAACCCTACAACCCTCCCTATCTCTGTAACCCCCTCCAACCCTACAACCCTCCCTATCTCTGTAACCCCCTCCAACCCTACAACCCTCCCTATCTCTGTAACCCCCTCCAACCCTACAACCCTCCCTATCTCTGTAACCCCCTCCAACCCTACAACCCTACCTATCTCTGTAACCCCCTCCAACCCTACAACCCTCCCTATCTCTGTAACCCCCTCCAACCCTACAACCCTCCCTATCTCTGTAACCCCCTCCAACCCTACAACCCTCCCTATCTCTGTAACCCCCTCCAACCCTACAACCCTCCCTATCTCTGTAACCCCCTACAACCCTACAACCCTCCCTATCTCTGTAACCCCCTCCAACCCTACAACCCTACCTATCTCTGTAACCCCCTACAACCCTACAACCCTCCCTATCTCTGTAACCCCCTCTCCAGCCCTGCACACAACCCCCCAACTCTTCATTCCTCTGCTTCTGGCCTCTTGTGCATTCCTCTCTCCCCCACCTTGGCGGCCCCATCATGGACACTCTCTGGAATTCCTTTCCTAAACCTTCCATCCCCCATCTCTTTGACCCAGCTTTTGCTCACCCCTCCATTGGCTCTGCTTCCAATTTGTTTGATTGAGTTTCCGTGAAACGCCTTGGGGTGTGGGTTATTTTTCCTCCTGAGTTCAAGGTGCTATTATAAATGTGGGCAGTTGATACAAAGTGCCAAGCTGGTTGAGTTTGTACCCCTTCGTTCACTAATCCACCACCAGGCTGCCTGTATAAGAACACTTCCTTATGAAGTACTGAGTGAAGCCCATCGAATGATGGTTCCACCGGTCGCCATTTGGAGAGCCACTGGCTTCTCGTTACCCCGATGGTGGTGGGCACTGAGCCCCCTGGGTGCACGAGTGTATTTCAAAATCTACTTTCCTTTCTGACAAGACGCATGCCTTCGATGCCTTGAATAGATCTGCCCGGGGCAGTTTGCCACGTGCCAGTCACCGGGCATGTTGCAGGCTGCCACGCATGACGCACACCACGAGTTGCAGCAAGTTGTGTTCTAAAGCTTTAAGAGAAAAATAATCAGTCATAAACATGGCATTGTTACCATAGTTACACAGTATTCACAGCACAGAAACAGGCCATTCGGCCCAACTGGTGTTTATGCTCCACACAAGTTCCTTACAACAGTGACTACATTCCAAAACTACTTAATTGTCTGTAAAGCTCCTTCTATCCTACTTCATCTAACTCTATTAACATACCCTTCTATTCCTTTCTCCCGCATGTGTTTATCCAGCTTCCCCTTAAATGCATCTATGATACTCACCTCAACCACTCCTTGTAGCGAGTTCCACATTCTCGCCACTCCCTGGGTAAAGTCTGATTTCTTTATGCGATTTATTATGGCCCGCTATTTTGGTCTCTTCCCCCCCCCGATAAGTGGAAACATAGGCGCACGGAAACCCGGAACTTGTGTGTCCCCTCTGGGCCGTGCGTTGCAGCCATCCTCTCCACACATATCCTGTCAAACTCTTTATGTCGCATCTTTCATAACCTCAGGACATCCCAGAGCACTTTACAAGCAATGAAGTCGTTTAGAAGTGTAGTCACTATTGTAATGTAGGAAACCTGGCAACCAGTTTGCGCACAGCAAGGTCCCACAAACTGCTACACTGAGAAAGGCCAGATAATCTGATTCATCATCATAGGCAGTCCCTCGGAATCGAGGAAGACTTGCTTCCACTCTTAAAATGAGTCCTTAGGTGGCTGAACAGTCCAATACGAGAGCCACAGTCCCTGTCACAGATGGGACAGATAGTCGTTGAGGGAAAGGGATGGGTGGGACTGGTTTGCCGCACGCTTTTTCCGCTGCCTGTACTTGGTTTCTGCATGCTCTCGGCCGTGAGACTTGAGGTGCTCAGCGCCCTCCCGGATGCACTTCCTCCACTTAGGGCGGTCTTTGACCAGAGAATCACGGGTGTTGGTGGGGATGTTGCACTTTATCAGGGAAGCTCTGAGGGTGTCCTTGAAACGTTTCCTCTGTCCACCTTTGGCTCGTTTGCCGTGAAGGAGTTCCGAGTAGAGCGCTTGCTTTGGGAGTCTCGTGTCAGGCATGTGAACAATGTGGCCTGCCCAGCGGAGCTGATCAAGTGTGGTCAGTGCTTCAATGCTGGGGATGTTGGTTGAGGGATAAATATTGGCCAGGGCACTGGGGAGAACACCCCTGTTCATTTTCGAAATAGTGCCATGGGATCTTTTACCTCTACCTGAGAGAACAGACGGGGCCTCAATTTAACGAAAGACGGCACCTCCGACAGTGCAGCAGAGTGTCGGCCTAGATTTTATACTCGAGTCCCTGGAGTGGGACTTGAACCTCACAACTTTCTGACTCGGGGGTGGGAGAGCTGCTCACTGAGCCACAGCTGACACTGGTTAGAAAAAGTGTTGATGAGTTAAGCTTTGATGTTGTTTATCAGCGATGTAATAATTGTGACACATTAGCCTGTCTCAGCAGTTGATAAAAATCTTGTACATATTGTCACAGGAAGTCTGTGGGGGACAGAAGGAAATGAAAAGACAGACAAACAGAAAACAGACAGCCTGGGTTTTTTCAAGAAGCAGAAAATACTGAGAACAGTCAAGTCCAGCAAAGGTTGCGAGAAAGTTAAGATCGCAGGGGAATAATTAAAAATTATTTTGTTTAAGTCAAGCAAAATGCCACACAGATGTGGTGAATAAAAAAACAGCAAATGCTAGAAATACTCAGCAGGTCTGGCAGCATCTGTGAAGAGAGAAACACTGAGTTATATAGCACCCTTCATGACCAGCTGATGTCTCAAAGTGCTTTATAGCATTTAAGTGTAGTCACTGTTGTAAGGAGAGAAACAGGGCAGCCAACTTGTGCACAGCAAGCTCCCACAAACAGCAATGTGATAATGACCGGATAATCTGTTTTTCTGATTGAGGGATAAATATTGGCCAGGACACCGAGGATAACTCTCCTGCTCTCCTTCAAAATAGTGCCATGGGATCTTTTACATCCACCTGAGAGAGCAGACGGGGCCTCGGTTTAACGTCTCATCCAAAAGACTGCACCTCCGGCAGTGCAGCACTCCCTCAGCACTGCACTGGGAGTGTCAGCCTAGATTTTTGTGTTTAAGTTACTGGAATGGGACTTGAACCCATAACCTTCTGACTCGGAGGCGAGGGTGTGGCCCACTGAGCCCCGGCCGACACAATTAACGTTGCAGGTTGTTAACTCTGTATTTCTCCCCACAGATGCTGCCTGACCTGCTGAGTAGTTCTGGCATTTTCTGTTTCTATTTCAGAGTTCCAGCATCCGTGGTGTTTTGCTTTTGCAGTGATTTGGGGAAATGTGGCCTGCTTGTTATTTTTGTATCATTACACAAAGACGGGTTATACTGATTGGGCAAAGGGAGTCTGATCATCGCTGTTGCTCTGTGTGTTCGCTCGCGCCGAAATAAAGCAGCTCACTAATTTGCGTGTGGCGCTGCCTTTGAATAGATTGAGGAAGCACCGATTGCACAGTCTGGGGTGTCCAGTGCACGTTGCAAATGGATAGCACAGGTTGAGCGTCCGAAATCCGGAGTTCCAAAATTCGGAATGTTCCGGAATCCAGAATCCAGACACCGGGCCGATCTATGGCGGGGTCGTCCGGAAACCGGAAAGTGTTCTGAAATCCGGACTCCCCCGCCTTGGCAATCCGACCTGCCCCCCCCCACCCCACCCTTTAGCTCGGTGACCCGACCCTGCCCGACACCCCCGACCCCACCTAACTCGGCCCAGGCAAAGACGTTCCGGAATTGGGAACGGCCTCGGTCCCGAGGCTTCCGGCTTTCGGATGTCACACCTGTATTACACTGTCGGGTTTGTAGAGCTGTTGCCTGCCGACGGCAGCGGCCGCGAGGCCTATTGGATGAGGCATCGAACTTCGGTTCTCACCGTGATGCTATCAGAAGATTGCTACTGCGAGTCCTGCCACCATGGTCTATTAACTCACGGGGAAAAATGTATTCTCTGTCCTGAGTCTGTCTCAAAACCGACCATATCTGACAGGCACTCACCTGAAGTAATGGAAGGCTGTTTACTTAAAGAAGCTGATTGCACGTTTTTACGCTCGCGGCCATCCACGAGAGGTGGGCACCGGAGGGACTGGAGTGCATCATCACCCTCGGCAACCACATTTTAATTTGATCCAAGTTTCCGTTAAAAGTTTTATTTGGAAATTTGTGGGTTCTCGTGTCCTTGCCAAAAGGGGGCACTTGATTTAAAGTTCTACTTAAAGTAGTTGTAGAGCTGTTGCATTGTGAGTGGCTTAGCCCAATACTCAATAAAACCCCAGCCAGTTAGGTTTAGGGGATCCACGATGAGGCAGGTGGTTGTGAGCCTGGTGGATGAACTGGTAATGTGTCGTGTGATTGTTAAACCTTTGTTAATAAACCAACTAGTTCTTAATAGCAATGTGTTGCTATGAATTCTTAAGCAGAGAACCCATGAAGCAAATACATTACACCCCCCAATGTAAGACACTTGTGGAACGACGAACTGGGCTCGAGAGAATCTGTAAGGCAAGACCCTCAACCCGTTCGCTTTTCCTATTTTGAAAACAGAGGAACTGTTGTGAAATGTCACCCCACCTCAGCAGAGACACACAGCGTGAAAGGAAACAATATTTGTCTTGGCAAAGCACCATTTATTGTCTATCCTAGTTCCCTTGAGGAGATTAAGAATCAACCACAAAGTGTAGGACTGGAGTTACAGGTAGGGCAGACAGTGAGGGCGGTAGGTTCACATTGGGTTTTCAATGGTGAAATGGTAGCTTGTATGTGAGCAGATTTATTACATTGAATTGGACCATTTGCCATAGTAAGATTTGAAATCTTCAATATTGTAGACCAGAGCCATAACCATTAGGCTGCCACCATCTCCGGTTAATACGGTGCTACAGCAAGGTTTCAATCCTGAATAACACTAAACACTGACAACAACTTGCATTTATATAGCGCCTTTAACGTAGTGAAACTTCCCAAGGCGCTTCACAGGAGTGTTATGAGATAAAAATTTGACATCGAGCCACTTAAGTAGAAATTAGCGCAGATGACCAAAAGCATGGTCAAAGAGGTATGTTTTAAGGAGCATCCTGAAGGAGGAAAGAGAGGTGGAGAGGTTGAGGCATGGAGTTCCAGCACTTGGGACCCAGGCAACAGAAGGCACGGCCACCAATGGTTGAGCGATTATAATCAGGGATGCTCAGGAGGGCTGAATTAGAGGAGCGCAGATATCTCGAGGGGGTTGTGGGGCTGGAGGAGATTACAGAGATAGGGAGGGGCGAGGCCATGGAGGGATTTAAAAACAAGGATGAGAATGTTGAAATAGAGGAGTTGCTTAACGGTTTCATCACTATTAAACTTGGGGACAATACTTGTCATGGATAAATATTATAGACAAAGAAATATACACACGACACTTTCTGGGTCTGCAATGCCGATGAGGAGATTCAGCTGCTCCCAACACTGATGATAAAATCGCAGGCATACTGCTGGCTATCTCCCTGTATGTGTTGGCACCGGGTGAAGGTCATTGCCGTCAGTGTGCTCTCAAAGAATCATACATTGTAGACTGCGGCCATTCGGCCCATCATGCCTGTTTGAAAGTGCTATCCAATTAGCCCCACTCTCCCTGCTCGTTCCAATATATCTAATTAGCCCCACTCCCCCTGCTTGTTCCAATATATCTAATTAGCCCCACTCCCCCTGCTTGTTCCAATATATCTAATTAGTCCCACTCCCCCTGCTTGTTCCAATATATCTAATTAGCCCCACTCCCCCTGCTTGTTCCAATATATCCAATTAGTCCCACTCCCCCTGCTTGTTCCAATATATCCAATTAGTCCCACTCCCCCTGCTTGTTCCAATATATCCAATTAGTCCCACTCCCCCTGCTTGTTCCAATATATCTAATTAGTCCCACTCCCCCTGCTTGTTCCAATATATCCAATTAGTCCCACTCTCCCTGCTCGTTCCAATATATCCAATTAGTCCCACTCCCCCTGCTTGTTCCAATATATCCAATTAGTCCCACTCCCCCTGCTTGTTCCAATATATCCAATTAGTCCCACTCTCCCTGCTTGTTCCAATATATCCAATTAGTCCCACTCCCCCTGCTTGTTCCAATATATCCAATTAGTCCCACTCTCCCTGCTCGTTCCAATATATCCAATTAGTCCCACTCCCCCTGCTTGTTCCAATATATCTAATTAGTCCCACTCCCCCTGCTTGTTCCAATATATCTAATTAGCCCCACTCCCCCTGCTCGTTCCAATATATCTAATTAGTCCCACTCCCCCTGCTCGTTCCAATATATCTAATTAGTCCCACTCCCCCTGCTTGTTCCAATATATCTAATTAGTCCCACTCCCCCTGCTTGTTCCAATATATCTAATTAGCCCCACTCCCCCTGCTTGTTCCAATATATCTAATTAGCCCCACTCCCCCTGCTTGTTCCAATATATCTAATTAGTCCCACTCCCCCTGCTTGTTCCAATATATCTAATTAGTCTCTCTCCCCCTGCTTGTTCCAATATATCCAATTAGTCCCACTCCCCCTGCTTGTTCCAATATATCCAATTAGTCCCACTCCCCCTGCTTGTTCCAATATATCCAATTAGTCCCACTCCCCCTGCTTGTTCCAATATATCTAATTAGTCCCACTCCCCCTGCTTGTTCCAATATATCCAATTAGTCCCACTCTCCCTGCTCGTTCCAATATATCCAATTAGTCCCACTCCCCCTGCTTGTTCCAATATATCCAATTAGTCCCACTCCCCCTGCTTGTTCCAATATATCCAATTAGTCCCACTCTCCCTGCTTGTTCCAATATATCCAATTAGTCCCACTCCCCCTGCTTGTTCCAATATATCCAATTAGTCCCACTCTCCCTGCTCGTTCCAATATATCCAATTAGTCCCACTCCCCCTGCTTGTTCCAATATATCTAATTAGTCCCACTCCCCCTGCTTGTTCCAATATATCTAATTAGCCCCACTCCCCCTGCTTGTTCCAATATATCTAATTAGCCCCACTCCCCCTGCTCGTTCCAATATATCTAATTAGTCCCACTCCCCCTGCTCGTTCCAATATATCTAATTAGCCCCACTCCCCCTGCTTGTTCCAATATATCTAATTAGTCCCACTCCCCCTGCTCGTTCCAATATATCTAATTAGCCCCACTCCCCCTGCTCGTTCCAATATATCTAATTAGTCCCACTCCCCCTGCTTGTTCCAATATATCTAATTAGTCCCACTCCCCCTGCTCGTTCCAATATATCGAATTAGTCCCACTCCCCCTGCTTGTTCCAATATATCTAATTAGCCCCACTCCCCCTGCTCGTTCCAATATATCCAATTAGCCCCACTCCCCCTGCTCGTTCCAATATATCTAATTAGTCCCACTCCCCCTGCTTGTTCCAATATATCTAATTAGTCCCACTCCCCCTGCTTGTTCCAATATATCTAATTAGTCCCACTCCCCCTGCTTGTTCCAATATATCTAATTAGTCCCACTCCCCCTGCTTGTTCCAATATATCTAATTAGCCCCACTCCCCCTGCTTGTTCCAATATATCCAATTAGTCCCACTCCCCCTGCTTGTTCCAATATATCCAATTAGTCCCACTCCCCCTGCTTGTTCCAATATATCTAATTAGTCCCACTCCCCCTGCTTGTTCCAATATATCTAATTAGTCCCACTCCCCCTGCTTGTTCCAATATATCCAATTAGTCCCACTCCCCCTGCTCGTTCCAATATATCTAATTAGTCCCACTCCCCCTGCTTGTTCCAATATATCTAATTAGTCCCACTCCCCCTGCTTGTTCCAATATATCCAATTAGTCCCACTCCCCCTGCTTGTTCCAATATATCTAATTAGTCCCACTCCCCCTGCTTGTTCCAATATATCTAATTAGTCCCACTCCCCCTGCTTGTTCCAATATATCCAATTAGTCCCACTCCCCCTGCTTGTTCCAATATATCCAATTAGTCCCACTCCCCCTGCTTGTTCCAATATATCTAATTAGTCCCACTCCCCCTGCTTGTTCCAATATATCCAATTAGTCCCACTCCCCCTGCTTGTTCCAATATATCCAATTAGTCCCACTCTCCCTGCTTGTTCCAATATATCCAATTAGTCCCACTCCCCCTGCTTGTTCCAATATATCCAATTAGTCCCACTCTCCCTGCTCGTTCCAATATATCCAATTAGTCCTACTCCCCCTGCTTGTTCCAATATATCTAATTAGTCCCACTCCCCCTGCTTGTTCCAATATATCTAATTAGCCCCACTCCCCCTGCTTGTTCCAATATATCCAATTAGTCCCACTCCCCCTGCTCGTTCCAATATATCTAATTAGTCCCACTCCCCCTGCTTGTTCCAATATATCTAATTAGTCCCACTCCCCCTGCTTGTTCCAATATATCCAATTAGTCCCACTCCCCCTGCTTGTTCCAATATATCTAATTAGTTCCACTCCCCCTGCTTGTTCCAATATATCTAATTAGTCCCACTCCCCCTGCTTGTTCCAATATATCCAATTAGTCCCACTCCCCCTGCTTGTTCCAATATATCCAATTAGTCCCACTCTCCCTGCTTGTTCCAATATATCTAATTAGTCCCACTCCCCCTGCTTGTTCCAATATATCTAATTAGTCTCTCTCCCCCTGCTTGTTCCAATATATCCAATTAGTCCCACTCCCCCTGCTTGTTCCAATATATCCAATTAGTCCCACTCCCCCTGCTTGTTCCAATATATCCAATTAGTCCCACTCCCGCTGCTTGTTCCAATATATCTAATTAGTCCCACTCCCCCTGCTTGTTCCAATATATCCAATTAGTCCCACTCTCCCTGCTCGTTCCAATATATCTAATTAGTCCCACTCCCCCTGCTTGTTCCAATATATCCAATTAGTCCCACTCCCCCTGCTTGTTCCAATATATCTAATTAGTCCCACTCCCCCTGCTTGTTCCAATATATCTAATTAGTCCCACTCCCCCTGCTAGTTCCAATATATCTAATTAGTCCCACTCCCCCTGCTCGTTCCAATATATCTAATTAGTCCCACTCCCCTGCTTGTTCCAATATATCTAATTAGTCCCACTCCCCCTGCTCGTTCCAATATATCTAATTAGTCCCACTCCCCCTGCTCGTTCCAATATATCTAATTAGTCCCACTCCCCCTGCTCGTTCCAATATATCTAATTAGTCCCACTCCCCCTGCTCGTTCCAATATATCTAATTAGTCCCACTCCCCCTGCTTGTTCCAATATATCTAATTAGTCCCACTCCCCCTGCTCGTTCCAATATATCTAATTAGTCCCACTCCCCCTGCTTGTTCCAATATATCTTATTAGTCCCACTCCCCCTGCTCGTTCCAATATATCTAATTAGTCCCACTCCCCCTGCTTGTTCCAATATATCTAATTAGTCCCACTCCCCCTGCTTGTTCCAATATATCTAATGAGTCCCACTCCCCCTGCTTGTTCCAATATATCTAATTAGTCCCACTCCCCCTGCTTGTTCCAATATATCTAATTAGCCCCACTCCCCCTGCTCGTTCCAATATATCTAATTAGTCCCACTCCCCCTGCTTGTTCCAATATATCTAATTAGCCCCACTCCCCCTGCTCGTTCCAATATATCTAATTAGTCCCACTCCCCCTGCTTGTTCCAATATATCTAATTAGTCCCACTCCCCCTGCTCGTTCCAATATATCTAATTAGTCCCACTCCCCCTGCTTGTTCCAATATATCTAATTAGTCCCACTCCCCCTGCTCGTTCCAATATATCTAATTAGCCCCACTCCCCCTGCTTGTTCCAATATATCTAATTAGTCCCACTCCCCCTGCTTGTTCCAATATATCTAATTAGTCCCACTCCCCCTGCTTGTTCCAATATATCTAATTAGTCCCACTCCCCCTGCTTGTTCCAATATATCTAATTAGTCCCACTCCCCCTGCTTGTTCCAATATATCTAATTAGTCCCACTCCCCCTGCTCGTTCCAATATATCTAATTAGCCCCACTCCCCCTGCTCGTTCCAATATATCTAATTAGTCCCACTCCCCCTGCTTGTTCCAATATATCTAATTAGTCCCACTCCCCCTGCTTGTTCCAATATATCTAATTAGTCCCACTCCCCCTGCTTGTTCCAATATATCTAATTAGTCCCACTCCCCCTGCTCGTTCCAATATATCTAATTAGTCCCACTCCCCCTGCTTGTTCCAATATATCTAATTAGTCCCACTCCCCCTGCTCGTTCCAATATATCTAATTAGCCCCACTCCCCCTGCTTGTTCCAATATATCTAATTAGTCCCACTCCCCCTGCTCGTTCCAATATATCTAATTAGCCCCACTCCCCCTGCTCGTTCCAATATATCTAATTAGCCCCACTCCCCCTGCTCGTTCCAATATATCTAATTAGCCCCACTCCCCCTGCTTGTTCCAATATATCTAATTAGTCCCACTCCCCCTGCTTGTTCCAATATATCTAATTAGTCCCACTCCCCCTGCTTGTTCCAATATATCTAATTAGTCCCACTCCCCTGCTTGTTGCAATATATCTAATTAGTCTCTCTCCCCCTGTTTGTTCCAATATATCTAATTAGTCCCACTCCCCCTGCTCGTTCCAATATATCTAATTAGTCCCACTCCCCCTGCTTGTTCCAATATATCTAATTAGTCCCACTCCCCCTGCTTGTTCCAATATATCTAATTAGTCCCACTCCCCCTGCTCGTTCCAATATATCTAATTAGTCCCACTGCCCCTGATGGACGTACTTTCAGGTCACACATTCCAGCTGACAACAACTTGCTGTGTTGGAAAATAAATCTCCTCTCCCCTCTGGCTCTTTTGTCCCTCTGGTTACCTCCTGCCAGTGGAAACACTTTTTCTCCCGATCTACTCTATCAAAACCCCTTATGATTGGGAACACCTCGATCAAATCTCCTCTCAACCTTCTCTGCTCCAAGGAGAACAATCCCAGCTTCTCCAGTCTCTCCACGTAACTGAAGTCCCTCATGCCATTCTGGTAAAATTACCCCTTCAATTTTTAAAATCAGTCAGTTTAACATAAGCTTTGCACTCTACAGATTCAAAGTGCTGCAGTTCGATTATAGATTAAAATTTAAGATTGTCTTGTTTAATTTTCATTCCCATTTCGCAAGCACTTTAAACAGGTTTCCACACCTAAATTTTCAAGTAGCTCAAATGCCAAATGGCTGAACTCCAAATCTGGCACAGCTCGATTTCCCCCACCCAGGCTTAACTCAATTCTATTTCCCACTCCAATCTCTTGGCATGAAATTGCCAATTAGTGCTGAGTTACGGTCAGTTCTTTTAAATACAAGATGTGTATGTGTGTGTGTGTGTATGTATGTATGTATATATATATATATATATATATACATATTTGCCTCTAGTCTTGATTACTCCAACACACTCCTGGTTGGCCTCCCACATTCTACCCTGCATAAACTAGGGGTGATCTAAAACTCGGCAGCCCGTGTCCTAACTCTCGCCAAGTCCCACTCACCAATCACCCCCTGTGCTCGCTGATCTATATTGGCTCCGGTTAAGCAACGCCTCGATTTCAAAATTCTCATCCTTGTTTACAAATCCCTCCATGGTCTCACCCCTCCCTATCTCTGTAATCTCCTCCAGCCCCACAACCCCCTCGAGATGTCTGCGCTCCTCTAATTCTGCCCTCCTGAGCATCCCTGATTATAATCGCTCCACCATCGGTGGCCGTGCCTTCTGTTGCCTGGGCCCCAAGCTCTGGAACTCCCTCCCTAAACCTCTCCGCCTCTCTACCTCTCTTTCCTCCTTCAAGAAGCTCCTTAAAACCAACCTCTTTGACCAAGTTTTTGTGCTAATTTCTACTTATGCGGCTCGGTATCAAATTTTTTAGCTCATAATAGTCCTGTGGAGTGCCTTGGGACGTTTCACTGTGTTAAAGACGCTATATAAATACAAGTTGTTGTTGTTATTAGCTGAATAGCTGCCGTGCCTCAATGCGTAGCACACTTTCCTCTGAGTCAGAAGGTCGTGGGTTCAAGTCCCATGCCAGAGACATGAGCACAAAAATCTCGGCTGACATTTCAATGCAGTGCTGAGGGAATGCTGCACTGTCAGAGGTGCTGTCTTTCAGATGAGATATTAAAATGAGGCCACGACTTCCCGCTTAGGTCGATATAAAAGATCCCATGGCACTATTTGGACGAAGAGCATGGGAGTTCACCCCCTAGTGTTTTGACCAATATTTATCCCTCAACCAACATCGCTCAGAAACAGACTATCTGGTCATTATCACATTGCTGTGTGTGGGAGCTTGCTGTGCACTAATTGGTTGCCGCGTTTCCCACATTACAACAGTGACTACACTCCAAAAGTACTTCATTGGCTGTAAAGTGCTTCGGGACGTTCTGAGGTTGTGAAAGGCGCTATATAAATGCAAGTTCTTTCGTGCTGGATTGAGTCTATCCAAAATTGATTGTGGCTGACCGAGATCGAGAGCGCAATTAAAACAATGACTGCCCCCATCCCATCAGCCCAAGTTGGATTTTAAGGCACGTCCCGGGATGGGAGCATACCCCCGAGATCTCTGCGCTCCTCTAACTCTGCCCTCTTGAGCATCCCTGATTATAATCGCTCAACCATCGGTGGCCGTGCCTTCTGTTGCCTGGGCCCCAAGCTTTGGAACTCCCTCCCTAAACCTCTCCGACTCCCTATCTCTCTCTCCTCCTTTAAGACGCTCCTTAAAACCTACCTCTGTGACCAAACTGTAATTCCTTCTTATCTGGCTTGGTGTCAGATGGATCTGTTTTGTCTTATAACACAGCTGTGAAGCGCCTTGGGATGTTTTACTACTTTAAAGGTGCTATATAAACACAAGTTGTTGTTGTTGCTGTGTGCCGACAATGCGGTCCCTGTTGGGGGGGATGTTGACTGCCGGTTCCTGAAGCATGACCCTCCTGTAGCTTTTGGCAATCTTTGTGTAAATCCGCCAGACGGGTTAAAGCCGACTAGCAACACGGGAGACCCCTTGGTCCGGGAAGCTACATGCTAACACACCACTGGCACTGACACAATAGCGGCTTTAAGCAGCATTTAACTGTCGCGGCCATCACATTGCAACCACCTTCACACTATCGAGCTTTGTCACTTATGGTACGTTGATTAATTTTTGTTACTATGTGGTTTCGGGCAGAAACAAATGACTTACTGCTGCTCCTACCTTCCTGTCCCGTAAATCATGATGAAAGTCACCTCCCAAACCCGCGACCTCGATCTAGAAGGACAAGGGCAGCAGGCGCATGGGAACACCACCACCTCCCAAGTTCCGCTCCAAATCGCACACACCGTCGTGACTTAGAAATACAAAAGCAAAATACTATGGATGCTGGAATCTGAAATGAAAACAGAAAATGCTGGAGATACTCAGCAGGTCGGGCAGCATCTGTGGAGAGAGAAACAGAGTTAACGTTTCAGGTCGATGACCCTTTGCCAGAACTGGAAGATGTTGGAGATGTAACGGGTTTTTAAGTGAGTGTCGGGGCAGGGAAAGGGGGGAGTGGGGGGGGGGAGAACATAAGGGAAGGTCTGTGATAGGGTGGAACTTGTCCCATTACCATCTCCTTTTGCCTCACACCATCATCCCTTTTGTCTCTCTAATCTCTTCTGCCCTCCACCCAATTATAGACCTTTCCTTTTGTTCCTACTTCCCCTTCACTTTCCCCGACACTTGCTTAAATATTTGTCACATCTCTAACTTTTTCCAGTTCTGACGAAGGGTCATCGACCTGAAACGTTAACTCTGTTTCTCTCTCCACAGCTGCTGCCTGACCCGCTGAGATTTCCAGCGTTTTCTGACTGGGAAATATATCGGCCGTTCCTTCATCGTCGCTGGGTCACAATCCTGGAACTCCCTCCCTAACAGCACTGTGGGAGCACCTTCACCACACGGACTGCAGCGGTTCAAGAGGGCGGCTCACCACCACCTTCTCAAGGGGCGATTAGGGATGGGCAATAAATGCCGGCCCACATCTCAAGAATGAATATTTAAAAAACATGAGCGCCATTGACGTAGGAAAATATCAGGCAGACTGTTGTTTTAGAAATAACCAATAGAAAAATCTCGAAGAGATTCAGTCATGCTGAACTTTGCAGCAATAACCACATTTTCTTGCCTTCTCTGTGAGTTGGGGAAACTGCGAGAATATTTGGCGACTCGGTTTTACTGGGAAACGTCTTTCACCTCTACATTAAATACCAGACCTCACCTTCTGTGAGAGCCCATTGCGACATTATTTGAAAGCATGGTGCAGTGCAGTTGACTGTTACAGGACACAACTTTGAAAAGTTCGCTGCCTGAATACGTGACCATCCCACTTTTAGAAGCTTTGTCAATGCTCTCTTTGTTCCGGTTCAAATCTGTTTTCTGCTAATCCCATATGCAATACTCGCCTCAGACTCAGAATAGTAACTATTAGTTGCCATGTCCTTTGCATACTCACACTTAGTGAGGCAGGGAATGACGAGGAAAGATTGGTTACTGGCCGCATCCTCGCCTCTGAGTCAGAAGGCCGTGGATTCAAGTCCCACTCCAGGGACTTGAGCACAAAATCTAGGCTGACACTCCCATTGCAGTGGTGAGGGAGTGCTGCACTGTCGGAGGGGCAGTACTGAGGGAGTGCTGCACTGTCGGAGGGGCAGTACTGAGGGAGTGCTGCACTGTCGGAGGGGCAGTACTGAGGGAGTGCTGCACTGTCGGAGGGGCAGTACTGAGGGAGTGCTGCACTGTCGGAGGTGCCATCTTTTGGATGAAACGTTAAACCGAGGCCCCGTCTGCTCTCTCAGGTGGATGTAAAAGATCCCGTGGCACTATTTCGAAGAAGAGCAGGGGAGTTATCCCCGGTGTCCTGGGCCAATATTTATCCCTCAACCAACATAACAAAAAATTGGATTATTTAGTCATTATCACATTGCTGTTTGTGGGAGCTTGCTGTGCGCAAATTGGCTGCTGTGTTACATTACAACAGTGACTACACTCCAACCGTACTTGAATGGCTGTGAAGTGCTTCGGGGCGTTCTGAGGATGTGAAAGGCGCTATATGAATGCAAGTTCTTTGATTCTTTATGGTGCACCATTCTTTAAACTTTACACTCAACAGCTGCAAAAGTGGTGATTGGGAACTCTGTCTGGGTTAACAGTATAATAACATAGACTGAAAACACAGCGATGTGATAGAGCGATAAGATACGGTCAAGCACAAACAATAACGATGATCAGTTTTACTTTTGCTCGAAAGTTATTCTCATTTTTCAGAAATGTTTCGTGCCTCTTTTGGTTCTTGTTTCTTTTAGTTGTGTTCCCACTCGGTTGCTTCACCATTGACGGGACTTTCTCGTGGCAGGTTACAACACGTGTTATGCTCTCACCGACTAGCAATGAATGTCAGGAAAGCACCTAAAGCAGTCAATGTGGTCAAGGGCAGTGTTACCGCTGTGTGTTCTGCTAGTGGCTCCTTTGCAAACAGACCTTATCGGCAATGGGACAACAGGGTAACTTATCAAACTGCAGCTGGAACCATAAAAATAAACTCTGTGCAATCAGCCCTTTAGTTCTGTGTGCTCTCTCATCGTTAACGCTTGTCATTGATTGAGCTGCTGCAGATTGTTTGCTCAATGCATTTTTTCTATATGGGTGTAGCTTTATACACTAATGCTGCTTTTACACATCCAGAGTTTTAATTCGGTGGCCAAGAGACCAGCTGTCTCCTGGTATTGAAAGAAAACATTCCTGGGATGTGGGCGTCGCTGGCAAGGCCGGCATTTATTGCCCATCCCTAATTGCCCCTTGAGCCGCTGCCTTCAACCGCTGCAGTCCGTGTGGTGAAAGTGCTCCCACAGTGCTGTTCGGGAGGGAGTTCCAGGATTGTGATCCAGCGACGATGAAGGAACGTCCGATATAGTTCCACGTTGGGATGATGTGTGACTCGGAGGAGAACTTGGAGGTGGTGGTGTTCCCATTGCAGCTGCTGGCCTTGTCCTTCTCGGTGGTGGAGGTCGTGGGTTTGGGAGGTCTTGCCGAAGACATTGACAATGTTGTTCTTTGCTTGCTGAGGATGGAAAGCCAGAACTGTGCGTGGCTTCCATCATAATGGCATCATGCACGAGGACTTACCGCACGATATCTGTTATAGGAGCAGGAGGAGGCCATTCAGCCCCTCGAGCCTGCTCCATCATTCAATGAGATCATGGCCAATCTGCACCTCAGGTCCATTCCCCCTCCTTTGCTCCCGATCCCTTCATAGCCTTGCCTCTCGGAACAGGAGAGTTACCATATCATTCGACTCATTCCGAGCTCCCAGCAGGGGGCGAAGCTGACCGGGAGTGCTTTGTGGGAAATCACGGACCCGCAGCATTCCGTCTATTCCTTCTTCATGGGCAAAAAAATCAAGGAATTGCACCTGGGATTTCCTCCAATGTTTCTTCCTGTGGGCATCACCCAACAACAACACTGTAGTAAAACGTGAGATGAAGGGGTTGTCTTATGAAGAAAGGTTGAGCAGGTTGGGCCTATACTCATTGGAGTTTAGAAGAATGAGAGGTGAGCTTATTGAAACATAAGATTCTGAGGGGACTTGACAGGGTAGATGCAGAGAGAATGTTTCCCCTCGTGAGGGAATCTAGAACTAGGGGGCATAGTTTCAGAATAAGGGGCCGCCCATTTAACACGGAGATGAGGAGGAATTTCTTCTCTCAGGGGGTTGTAAATCTGTGGAATTCTCTGCCCCAGAGAGCTGTGGAGGCTGGGTCATTGAATATATTTAAGATGGAGAGAGACAGATTTTTGAGCGATAAGGGAATAAAGGGTTATGGGGAGCGGGCAGGGAAGTGGAGCTGAGTCCATGATCAGATCAGCCATGATCGTATTGAATGGCGGAGCAGGCTCGAGGGGCCGTATGGCCTAATCCTGCTCCTATTTCTTATGTTCTTATGTCTCAAGGTGTTTCACAGGAGCTTTATCAAAAAAAAAATTGACAGCGAGCTATAGAAGGGAAGACATTGGAACAGGTCACCAATGTCCCCTCTCATTTTTTTTCCTCGTGCATGGTCCCTTTAACTGGCTGTGCAGCCCATTCACATTTCGCGCAGGCGCGATTTCTCCCGTGTAAAAGCCGGTGAGCAGCCTGCGCGGGACCTCCAGACCACTGTGCGGCCATGCAGCTTAACGGGAACGTTGCAGATGACCAAACGTTTGGCCAAGGGAGAGGCAGAGAGGCGGAGAGGCTTGGGGGAGGGAATTCCAGAGCTCAAGCCCCAGACGGCTGAAGGCGCGGCCCGCCGATGCTGGGGCGAAGAGGTTGAGCGGACGCACCAGAGGCCTGAGTTGGAGGAACACCGGGTTCCTGGAGGTTTGTGGGACCAGAGGAAGTTACAGAGATGTGAAGAAACATAAGAAATAGGAGTCGGCCATTCGGCCCCTCGAACCTGCTCCACCATTCAATACGATCGTGGCTGATCCGATCTTGGCCTCAACTCCACTTCCCCGCCCGCTCCCCATAACCCTTGACTCACTTATCGTTCAAAAATCTGTCAATCTCCACCTTAAATATATTCAATGACCCAACCTCCACAGCTCTCTGGGGCAGAGAATTCCAGATTTGCAACCCCCTGAGAGAAGAAATTCCTCCTCATCTCCGTGTTAAATGGGCGACCCCTTATTCTGAAACTATGCCCCCTAGTTCTAGATTTCCCCACGAGGGGAAACATTCTCTCTGCATCCACCCTGTTGAGCCCTCTCAGAATCTTATAGGTTTCAATAAGCTTGCCTCTCATTCTTCTAAACTCCAATGAATATTGAAACGATGGTGAACCAAGAGCCAGTGTGTGCACACAGGGAGCGATAGAAGGAATGAGGAGTTGATCCACCTGCTTGTAAATAAAAATTTGCCCAACTCTTTTCCCATGAAGACACTGCCCCTTTAAATCTACCGATTATGGTGGGGAGTGGGGGGGGACGGGGACCTTTTAGTGCAGAATTTTCATCCCCCACTTCAGTGCGATCGCACAGTTCTCTCCCAGTGACTATACTGCACTGTATGGAATAGCATACTTGTGTACAATCCAAAAGATTTTGTCTCTCTGATATATGCAAATACCCCGATAATAACTAATGCTTTAGTTGCCAAACAAATGGGAGTCCTTCGAGGCATGATAGATCAATTCTAGTCGACGTGTTGCTGACCCGGGAGGGGCTTTGATATCTGTGTAAAATCTGAGCTTTTCAATTTTCAGAACAGTTATGTTGCACAGCTCTCTCAGAGCTGTGTGGCCCGGGGTAACTGTGACTGCCAGTACTGCTCTAAAGCCAACAAAGCAAGGTTTATAGACTGAGGTAGGCCCTGAGCAGGGCAGATGCTGTCAACAATGTGGAAGAATTTTGCATCGATAAATCCTTTAACCAGACCTAAACCTTCCCTCCCCAGCAACTTGTGGCAGCTGGGGAATGGCTGGGAACGTGAACCCCTCCAGACATACTCGGCAAGCTGCTCTCCCATCGCTCTCCGAAAGGAAAGAGCTGCTTGTGGTTAAATGCTTCTAGGTGGGGGGGTGGGGGAGGGGGAGGGGGAGGGGGGAGGGTTGCTGGAGGAGGGGTGTAATGGGGGATCAGGGGTTGGTAGAAGGGGGGGGGGCGAAGGGAGAGGGGATACTGGGGAGGGGGTTAGTGGGGGATGGGGGGTTGGTGTGGGAGGGGGTGATGGGGAGGGATGTAATGGGGGAGGGGGTGCTGGGGGAGGAGTGTAATGGGGAAGGTGTGTAATGGGGGAGGGGGTGCTGGGAGGGGGGTGTAATGGGGGAGGGGTATAACGGGGGAGGGGTGTAATGGGGGCGGTGTGTAATGGGGAGGGGGTGCTGGGGGAGGAGTGTAATGGGGGAGGGGGTGCTGGGAGGGGGGTGTAATGGGAAGGGGTGTAATGGGGGAGGGGTGTAATGGGGGAGGGGTGTAATGGGGGAGGGGGTGCTGGGAGGGGGGTGTAATGGGGAGGGGTGTAATGGAGGAGGGGTGTAATGGGGAAGGGGTGTAATAGGGGAGGTGTGTAATGGGGGAGGGGGTGTAATGGGGGAGGTGTGTAATGGGGGAGGGGGTGTAAGTAAGGGTTAAGTCATGGCAGGAGAGCTCGGTCAGGTGTTATGCTCCTCCTGTACCATGTGGGAACTCAGGGACACTTCCGGTGTCCCTGACGATTACATGTGCGGGAAGTGTATCCGCCTCCAGCTCCTGACAGACCGCGTTGCGGAGTTGGAGCTGAGGGTGGATTCACTCTGGAGCATCCACGATGCTGAGAATGACGTGAGTATCACGTGTAGCGAGTTGGTCGTACCGCAGGGAAAGGGTCCACAGCCAGATAGGGAATGGAAGACCAACAGGAAGAGCAGTGCAAGGAAGGTAGTGCAGGAGTCCCCTGTGGTCAACCCCCTGCAAAACAGATACACTGCTTTGGGTACTGTTGAGGGGGATGACTCATCAGGGGAGGGCAGCAGCAGCCAAGTTCATGGCACCATGGCTGACTCTGCTGCACAGGAGGGCAGGAAAAAGAGTGGGAGAGCAATAGTGATTGGGGATTCAATGGTGAGGGGAATAGATAGGTGTTTCTGCGGCCGCAACCGAGACTCCAGGATGATATGTTGCCTCCCTGGTGCAAGGGTCAAGGATGTCTTGGAGCGGGTGCAGGACATTCTAAAAAGGGAGGGAGAACAGCCAGTTGTCGTGGTGCACATTGGTACCAACGACATAGGTAAAAAAAGGGATGAGGTCCTACGAAACGAATTTAAGGAGCAAGGAGCTAAATTAAAAAGTAGGACCTCAAAAGTAGTAATCTCGGGATTGCTACCAGTGCCACGTGATAGTCAGAGTAGGAATCGCAGGATAGTGCAGATGAATACGTGGCTTGAGCAGTGGTGCAACAGGGAGGGATTCAAATTCCTGGGGCATTGGAACCGGTTCTGGGGGAGGTGGGACCAGTACAAACCGGACGGTCTGCACCTGGGCAGGACCGGAACCAATGTCCTAGGGGGAGTGTTTGCTAGTGCTGTTGGGGAGGAGTTAAACTAATATTGCAGGGGGATGGGAACCAATGCAGGGAGACAGAGGGAAACAAAAAGGAGGCAAAAGCAAAAGACAGAAAGGAGATGAGGAAAAGTGGAGGGCAGAGAAACCCAAGGCAAAGAACAAAAAGGGCCACTATACAGCAAAATTTTAAAAGGACAAAGGGTGTTAAAAAAGCAAGCCTGAAGGCTTTGTGTCTTAATGCAAGGAGTATCCGCAATAAAGTGGATGAATTAACTGTGCAAATAGATGTTAACAAATATGATGTGATTGGGATTACGGAGACGTGGCTCCAGGATGATCAGGGCTGGGAACTCAACATCCAGGGGTATTCAACATTCAGGAAAGATAGAATAAAAGGAAAAGGAGGTGGGGTAGCATTGCTGGTTAAGGAGCAAATTAAGGCAATAGTTCGGAAGGACATTAGCTTGGATGATGTGGAATCTATATGGGTAGAGCTGCAGAATACCAAAGGACAAAAAACGTTAGTGGGAGTTGTGTACAGACCTCCAAACAGTAGTAGTGATGTTGGGGAGGGCATCAAACATGAAATTAGGGGTGCGTGCAATAAAGGTGCAGCAGTTATAATGGGTGACTTTAATATGCACATAGATTGGGTTAACCAAACTGGAAGCAATACGGTAGAGGAGGATTTCCTGGAGTGCATAAGGGATGGTTTTTTAGACCAATATGTCGAGGAACCAACTAGGGGGGAGGCCATCTTAGACTGGGTGTTGTGTAATGAGAGAGGATTAATTAGCAATCTCGTTGTGCGAGGCCCCTTGGGGAAGAGTGACCATAATATGGTGGAATTCTACATTAGGATGGAGAATGAAACAGTTAATTCAGAGACCATGGTCCAGAACTTAAAGAAGGGTAACTTTGAAGGTATGAGGCGTGAATTGGCTAGGATAGATTGGCGAATGATACTGAAGGGGTTGACTGTGGATGGGCAATGGCAGACATTTAGAGACCCCATGGATGAACTACAACAATTGTACATTCCTGTCTGTCGTAAAAATAAAAAAGGGAAGGTGGCTCAACCGTGGCTATCAAGGGAAATCAGGGATAGCATTAAAGCCAAGGAAGTGGCATACAAATTGGCCAGAAATAGCAGAGAACCCGGGGACTGGGAGAAATTTAGAACTCAGCAGAGGAGGACAAAGGGTTTGATTAGGGCAGGGAAAATGGAGTATGAGAAGAAGCTTGCAGGGAACATTAATACGGATTGCAAAAGTTTCTATAGATATGTAAAGAGAAAAAGGTTAGTAAAGACAAACGTAGGTCCCCTGCAGTCAGAATCAGGGGAAGTCATAACGGGGAACAAAGAAATGGCGGACCAATTGAACAAGTACTTTGGTTCGGTATTCACTGAGGAGGACACAAACAACCTTCCGGATATAAAAGGGGTCGGAGGGTCTAGTAAGGAGGAGGAACTGAGGGAAATCCTTATTAGTCGGGAAATTGTGTTGGGGAAATTGATGGGGTTGAAGGCCGATAAATCCCCAGGGCCTGATGGACTGCATCCCAGAGTACTTAAGGAGGTGGCCTTGGAAATAGTGGATGCATTGACAGTCATTTTCCAACATTCCATTGACTCTGGATCAGTTCCTATGGAGTGGAGGGTAGCCAATATAACCCCACTTTTTAAAAAAGGAGGGAGAGAGAAAACAGGGAATTACAGACCGGTCAGCCTGACATCGGTAGTGGGTAAAATGATGGAATCAATTATTAAGGATGTCATAGCAGTGCATTTGGAAAGAGGTAATATGATAGGTCCAAGTCAGCATGGATTTGTGAAAGGGAAATCATGCTTGACAAATCTTCTGGAATTTTTTGAGGATGTTTCCAGTAGAGTGGACAAGGGAGAACCAGTTGATGTGGTATATTTGGACTTTCAGAAGGCTTTCGACAAGGTCCCACACAAGAGATTAATGTGCAAAGTTAAAGCACATGGGATTGGGGGTAGTGTGCTGACATGGATTGAGAACTGGTTGTCAGACAGGAAGCAAAGAGTAGGAGTAAATGGGGACTTTTCAGAATGGCAGGCAGTGACTAGTGGGGTACCGCAAGGTTCTGTGCTGGGGCCCCAGCTGTTTACATTGTACATTAATGATTTAGACGAGGGGATTAAATGTAGTATCTCCAAATTTGCAGATGACACTAAGTTGGGTGGCAGTGTGAGCTGCAAGGAGGATTCTATGAGGCTGCAGAGCGACTTGGATAGGTTAGGTGAGTGGGCAAATGCATGGCAGATGAAGTATAATGTGGATAAATGTGAGGTTATCCACTTTGGTGGTAAAAACAGAGAGACAGACTATTATCTGAATGGTGACAGATTAGGAAAAGGGCAGGTGCAAAGAGACCTGGGTGTCATGGTACATCAGTCATTGAAGGTTGGCATGCAGGTACAGCAGGCGGTTAAGAAAGCAAATGGCATGTTGGCCTTCATAGCGAGGGGATTTGAGTACAAGGGCAGGGAGGTGTTGCTACAATTGTACAGGGCCTTGGTGAGGCCACACCTGGAGTATTGTGTACAGTTTTGGTCTCCTAACTTGAGGAAGGACATTCTTGCTATTGAGAGAGTGCAGCGAAGGTTCACCAGACTGATTCCCGGGATGACGGGACTGACCTATTAAGAAAGACTGGATCAACTGGGCTTGTATTCACTGGAGTTCAGAAGAATGAGAGGGGACCTCATAGAAACGTTTAAAATTCTGACGGGGTTAGACAGGTTAGATGCAGGAAGAATGTTCCCAATGTTGGGGAAGTCCAGAACCAGGGGACACAGTCTAAGGATAAGGGGGAAGCCATTTAGGACCGAGATGAGGAGGAATTTCTTCACCCAGAGAGTGGTGAACCTGTGGAATTCTCTACCACAGAAAGTTGTTGAGGCCAATTCACTAAATATATTCAAAAAGGAGTTAGATGAAGTCCTTACTACTAGGGGAATCAAGGGGTATGGTGAGAAAGCAGGAATGGGGTACTGAAGTTGCATGTTCAGCCATGAACTCATTGAATGGCGGTGCAGGCTAGAAGGGCCGAATGGCCTACTCCTGCACCTATTTTCTATGTTTCTATGTTTCTATGGGGGAGGGGTGTAATGGGGGAGGGGTGTAATGGGGGAGGGTGTAATGGGGAGGGGTGTAATGGGGGAGGGGGTGCTGGGAGGGGGATGTAATGGGGGAGGGGGTGCTGGGAGAGGGGTGTAATGGGGGAGGGGTGTAATGGGGGAGGGGGTGCTGGGAGAGGGGGTGTAATGGGGGTGGGGTGTAATGGGGAGGGGGTGCTGGGAGAGGGATGTAATGGGGGAGGGGTGTAATGGGGAGGCGGTGATGGGAGGGGGGTGTAATGGGGGAGGGGTGTAATGGAGGAGGGGTGTAATGGGGAAGGGGTGTAATGGGGGAGGTGTGTAATGGGGGAGGGGGTGTAATGGGGGAGGGGTGTAATGGAGGAGGGGTGTAATGGGGAAGAGGTGTAATGGGGGAGGTGTGTAATGGGGGAGGGGGTGTAATGGGGGAGGGGTGTAATGGGGGAGGGGGTGCTGGGAGAGGGGTGTAATGGGGGAGAGGTGTAATGGGGAGGGGGTGTAATGGGGAGGGGGTGTAATGTGGGAGGGGTGTAATCGGGGAGATGTGTAATGGGGGAGGGGGTGTAATGGGGGAGGGGTGTAATGGGGGAGGGCGTGCTGGGAGAGGGGTGGAATGGGGAAGGGGTGTAATGGGGAGACGGTGCTGGGAGAGTGGTGTAATGGGGAGAGGGGTGGAATGAGGGAGGCGGTGTAATGGGGGAGGGGTGGAATGGGGGTAGGGAGTGCTGGGTGGGGGGTGGAATGGGGGTAGGGAGTGCTGGGTGGGGGAATGGCGGGGGTGGGTGGGGGAGCGGCAGGGGTTGCTGGAGAGGGAGGGCGGGGTAGTTATCAGATGTCTGTATGTGAGGGCATGCAGTGATGTGCCAAAGCCAAAAAATAAGCTGAAATGTTTCCACTTTTGCAATCTGGCTGCATGAACCGTTATAGCTTTCACTGCTAATGCTCGCGGAAAAGGAAATACTTGCATTTCTATAGCGCTTTTCACAACCACCGGACGTCCCAAAGCGCTTTACAGCCAATGAAGTACTTTTTGCAGTGCAGTCACTGTCGTAATGTAGGAAACACGGGAGCAAATTTGAGCACAGCAAGCTCCAACAAACAGCAATGTGATAATGACCAGATAATCTGTTTTTTTTCAGTGATCTTGGTTGAGGGATAATTATTGGCCCCAGGACACCAGGGATAACTCCCCTACTCTTCATTGAAATAGTGTCATGGGATCTTTTGTGTCCACCTGAGAGAGCAGATGGGAGCTCGGTTTAACGTTTCATCCTTGAAATGGAACCTCCGACAGTACAGCACTCCCTCAGAACTGCCCCTCCGACAGCGTGGCGCTCCCTCAGTACTGCCCCTCCGACAGTGCGGCACTCCCACATACTGCGCCTCCGACAGTGCGGCACTCCCTCAGTACTGCCCCTCCGACAGTGCAGTGCTCTCTCAGTACCGCCCCTCCGATAGTGCAGTGCTCTCTCAGTACTGCCCCTCCGACAGTGCGGTTCTCCCTCAGTACTGCCCCTCCGACAGTGCGGCACTCCCTCAGTACTGCCCCTCCAACAGTGCAGCACTCTTTCAGTACTGCCCCTCCAACAGTGCAGCACTCCTTCAGTACTGCCCCTCCGACAGTGCGGCGCTCCCTCAGTACTGCCCCTCCAACAGTGCAGCACTCCTTCAGTACTGCCCCTCCGACAGTGCAGGGCTCCCTCAGTACCGCCCCTCCGATAGTGCAGCATTCCCTCAGTACTGCCCCTCCGACAGTGCAGCACTCCTTCAGTACTGCCCCTCCGACAGTGCAGGGCTCCCTCAGTACCGCCCCTCCGATAGTGCAGCATTCCCTCAGTACTGCCCCTCCGACAGTGCGGCGCTCCCTCAGTACTGCCCCTCCGACAGTGCGGCACTCCCTCAGTACTGTCCCTCCGACAGTTCAGCGCTCCCTCAGTACCGCCCCTCCGACAGTGAGGCGCTCCCTCAGTACCGCCCCTCCGACAGTGCGGCACTCCCTCAGTATTGTCACTCCAACAGTGCAGCGCTCCCTCAGTACTACCCTTCCGACAGTGCGGCTCTCCCTCAGTACCGCCCCTCCGACAGTGCGGCGCTCCCTCAGTACCGCCCCTCCGACAGTGCGGCTCTCCCTCAGTATTGTCACTCCAACAGTGCAGCGCTCCCTCAGTACTACCCTTCCGACAGTGCGGCTCTCCCTCAGTACCGCCCCTCCGACAGTGCCGCTCTCCCTCAGTACTGCCCCTCCGACAGTGTCGCTCTCCCTCAGTACCTACAACCCTCTGACCCAATGGTGGGAATGCCACCCACTGAGCCCTGGCTGACATTGGGGCATGCTCATGGTATCTCCTCGTGTTTGCTGCTCGTGTCTCACGCAGAAGAGTGGCTGGAACAAAAGTTTTAAATCACATCTGATGACCTGGACCCAATTGGCTGGGGTTTTATTGAGTCTTGTGAACATCACGCGACTGGCTAAGCCACTCCCAACATAACAGCTCTACAAACCTGTTGAGTATACTCACACGTGTATATATTACAGATCGCTCTTGCAAAGAGCTGGCACAGGCACGATGGGCCGAATGGTACTGTACTGTAAGAGTCTATCATTTCTTTTCTTTACAGATTTAAAAACACATTTTCACCTTTCCCTTTTATTTTTATTATTTCTCGGAATGTCAGGAACAGTGCGCTGTAGGAAGAGACCGACCGGGTAGTTATTTGTCTGGAACTGTTTTCGGGTGATGGGTGATTGCCAGGATAGTGGAGGTGGGGGGAGGGGAGAGCACTTCTGTTCTTCCTGCTTCTGTGGACAATTAATTACAAAATAAATTATAATTAAGCAGACATCTAGTCGTCTGTCCGTCTCACTGAGAACACATTTCACCCTGGGGTCCTTCAACGGGCGTTAGGCCCCTCATTAACAAACTCAAAGGGCCCAGTGCTTGTGTGACGTGTTCGCCTGGGTTTGGTGCATGTTCCATTCGGTAAAGGCTGTGTTCCTACATCTTTGGTCCCTTCGTCACAAAGTTAGGCTACAGAATCAAAGCAACAACAACTTGCATTAATGTAGCGACTTCAGGACCTCCCAAAACAGGTCAGTCACAGCCAATGAAGTCATTTTTTAAATGTTGTCTTAACGGGAGGAGAGAGAGAGACGGAGAGAAATTCCAAAGTGGCACGGCGACCAATGGAGGAGCGATGGAAAGAATTGGAGGTGTGCGGAGATCTGCGAGGGTTGTGGGGCTAGATGGAGTTTACAGAGATAGGGAGGGGGGAGTGGGGGAGGGGGGCGAGGCAATGGAGGGATCGGAAAACAAGAATGAGAATTTTTAAATCGAGGCATTGCCGGAACGGGAGCCAATTTAGTTCAGCGGGCACAGGGACGATGGGTGAACTGCCCCGTGGCAGGAGAGTCAGTAACCAGAGGACACAGATTTAAGATAATTGGTAAATGAACCAGGGGGAAAGATGATAATTTTTTTTACGCAGCGAGTTGTTGCGATCGGGAATGTCCTGCCTGAAAGGGCGGTGGGAGCAGGTTCAATCGTAACTTTCAAATGGGAACTGGATAAATAATTGAAAAGGACAAATTTGCGGGGCAATTGGAAAAGAGCTGGGGGGAGTGGGACTAATTGGCTAGTGAAATGTATTTGCTTCATGGGTTCTTTGCTTAAGAATTCATAGCTACACATTGCTATTAAGAACTAGCTGGTTTATTAACAAAGATTTAACACTCATACTACACATTACCAGTTCATCCACCAGGCTCACAACCACCTGCCTCATCGTGGATCCCCCGAACCCAACTGGCTGGGGTTTTATTGAGTCTTGTGAACATCACGTGACTGGCTAAGCCACTCCCAACTCAACAGCTCTACAACTATTTTGGTAGAACATTTAAATCAAGTGCCCCCTTATGGCAAGGGCACTAGAACCTACAATTTTCCAAATAAAACTTTAACTGAAACCTAAATTAAAATTTGGTTGCCGGGGGTGATGATGCACTCCAGTCCCTCCGGTGCCCACCTCTCGCGGAAGGCTGCGAGCGTACTGGTGGACACCGCGTGCTCCATCTCCAGGGACACCCTGGTGCGAACATAACCGCGGGAGAGAGGCAGGCAGTCGGGCTGAATGACCCCCCCCCCTCCTCGACCCCCCGCTGCCTGGTCACCTTGGCCAGGGCAAGTGCCCTGCAAACCTGTCAGCGTACTCACACGTGCACACATTAAAGATCGCTCTTGCAAAGAACCAACACAGGCACATGGCCTCCTTCTGTGCTGTAAGATTCTACCGTTCCTTTTCTTTACAACTGATTCGAACTGGTAAACCTTTTGTTACGCTAAAATCTACATCCAGCGACATTGCACAGATCGGGGTTCCAATGTACCGATAAGTGAGCTGCCGCAAATCTTTGCTGCTTTTGCTAATGCTGATGTCCAGGTGAGGGATCATCAGGGCCGGATTAAGGGCCTGGGCCAAACTGATCCAAATTGGCCGATAGTTCTGTTTGTTCATGTTCAGTACATCACATACATGATTCTGATTCTGAGTATGGAAACATAGGCCGGTATATTCAACAATGAAGGCATATATATTAAAGGCATAAATATAATAACAAATTACTATAATGAACTTATACTATAATATATTAACATAATATATTATATATTAACATATTTTATATATTCAATATATTACATAATAACACAGTTAAATAATAACACAGATAAATAGTAATGATCTTGTCTCTGCAAAAATAAGTATGTCCACATTATGCCAATAAACAATATTTTCCTCGGTCTTGTTTTTCCTCTTATTGTCTATTCAGCCTATTTGGGAGGCCTTATATATTTTTTCCTCTATTTATTTGGGGCTGCAGCCTCATCTGCCTCGCGGTTAATCCGCCCCGTGGTTAATCCGCCCCGTGTTTAATCCGCCCCACGGTTAATCCGCCCCATGGTTAATCCGCCCCGTGTTTAATCCGCCCCGCGGTTAATCCGCCTCGTGGTTAATCCACCTCACGGTTAATCCGCCCCGTGGTTAATCCACCTCATGGTTAATCCGCCCCTAGGTTAATCCACCTCCTGGTTAATCCGCCCCGTGGTTAATCGCCTCGTGGCTAATCCGCCCCGTGGTTAATCCACCTCCCGGTTAATCCGCCCCGTGGTTAATCGCCTCGTGGTTAATCCGCCCCGTGGCTTCCGCCCATGGTTAATCCGCATCGTGGTTAATCCGCCTTGTGGTTAATCCGCATCGTGGTTAATCCGCCTTGCGGTTAATCCGCCCCGCGGTTAATCCGCCTTGTGGTTAATCCGCATCGTGGTTAATCCGCCCCGTGGCTTCCGCCCATGGTTAATCCGCATCGTGGTTAATCCGCCTTGTGGTTAATCCGCCCCGTGGTTAATCCGCCTTGTGGTTAATCCGCATCGTGGTTAATCCGCCCCGCGGTTAATCCGCCCCGTGGTTAATCCGCATCGTGGTTAATCTGCCTTGTGGTTAATCCGCATCGTTGTTAATCCGCCTTGTGGTTAATCCGCCTTGTGGCTAATCCGCCCCGTGGTTAATCCGCCTTGTGGTTAATCCGCCTTGTGGTTAATCCGCATCGTGGTTAATCCGCCCCGTGGTTAATCCGCCCTGGGGACCATTACATGTCTCTGTCACTTTCAAGAAAGGACCCAGTAGTAAGTAATTCTGTCTGCCTGTGCACGAATCGCTGTGTCTGTAATAGCATCATATAACCTGCCAACTGGGTGTACAACTGACCAGAAATGTTATCTCACTGTAGGGTGTGCAGAATAGACTATTGGTGCTGATTTTGGAAGTTGCCTCCGTTTGTCATATTGTGCAGACATTCCGTTGTGCTCATTTTAGAGGCTTCATTTTGGCCACTCATTAAAACTTGGTTACAGTGGAAATCTGGAACTCTCATGCCCCCCGCAAACCCCCCCCCCCCCAGAATACTGTTGAGGCTGGGGGTCAATTGACAATCCCAAGACTGAGATTGATAAACGTTTGTTGGGTTGGACTCTTAAAGGCTAGAGAACCGAGGCGGGTAAATGGAGTTGATACAGCTCAGCCCTGATCCAATTGAATGGTGGAATGGGCTCGAGGGGCTGAATGGCCCCCTCCTGTTCCACGGCAATCACAGTCTCTTCCTGATTTTTCAAAAGTCGTTTTGTTTTTTTTTGGCGCTGAAAGAAAATTGGGATTGTCCAGAGACTCGAATGAAGCTTCGTAAATAACATGGAATAATCGGAATTAACCGCTTTAAAAGAAAAATTTAATTATCAAATAAAGTGGCCTACAAGTAAGAATAATTCAGAAATAAAGTATTTCTGTTTTGAAATACGAACACACGAACAATGACGGACAGGTAAAGACCCTCTGGTCCATTGAGCCTGTCCCACACAATGGCGATACCCTGTGTATCACAATATATACACTCCCCACCCCAGCTGAAACCATGTGATCTCCTGGGAGAGGCAGAGAAACAGATAAAAACCCAGGCCAACTGGGGGAAAAAAACTCTGGGAGATTCCTCTTCGACCCCTCTAGGCGCTCAAAACGAGTCCAGGAGATTACTCTGGCCCTGAATTGGCTGCAGTACCGACTTTCTGTAAAAGGTGATCTCTGCCCTGGCCAGAAACCGGTCCAACTCTCGTTTGAAGGAATTCAGCAAATCAGCGTCCAGCGCACGAGGCGACAGCCTGTTCCGGAGGGCCACTATACTCTGGGAAAAGAACCATTTCCTGACGTCTAACCGCAATCTAGCCGTATATTCATTTACTGCTGATCTTTATTGCAAGTTGGGAATGCGATTATTTTTTAGGAACCTCAAGGGCAGTATTTATAGCTGCTCACTGTTTCTTTGCAAGCAATCTTCGTTTTGAATCTACCGTCAATTGGCACTGCTAAGCAGAGCTGGAGGCCTTTCAAACTAGCTGTCTGTCTTTTCTTGTCATAAATCTTCCACCGGCCTCCGAGTGATTTGAAGGGCTGACTTATCTGCACAGCAGCATCTGTTGATGTTTTGTTACAAGATGCTTAAACTCTAGATTAAGAAAAAGAAAATGCAAATGCCTGATCGATACTGCCTTCGTTCATCGCAGATGGATGGGGGAACATGTGTCTGTGGTGCAGCGATACACAAGCTGCCATCTTTTAATGGTTCATAGAAAATACAAACAAGGAAAGCGATCAGCCAACAAAAGATGGGAGGAAAAGCAATGTGTGAGGAGGACACAAAAAATCTGCAAAAGGACATAGACAGGCTGAGTGAGTGGGCAAAAATTTGGCAGATGGAGTATAATGTTGGAAGGTGTGAGGTCATGCACTTTGGCAGAAAAAAAAAAGAGCAAGTTATTATTTAAATGGAGAAAGATTGCAAAGTGCCACAGTACAGAGGGACCTGGGGGTACTTGTGCATGAAACACAAAAGGTTAGTATGCAGGTACAGCAAGTGATCAGGAAGGCCACTGGAATCTTGGCCTTTATTGCAAAGGGGATGGAGTATAAAAGCAGGGAAGTCTTGTTACAGTTATACAGGGTATTGGTGAGGCCACACCTGGAGTACTGCGTGCAGTTTTGGTTTCCATATTTACGAAAGGATATAATTGCTTTGGAGGCAGTTCAGAGAAGGTTCACTCGGTTGATTCCGGGGATGAGGGAGTTGACTTTTGAGGAAAGGTTGAGTAGGTTGGGCCTCTACTCATTGGAGTTCAGAAGAATGAGAGGTGATCTTATCGAAATGTATAAGATTATGAGGGGGCTTGACAAGATGGATGCAGAGAGGATGTTTCCACTGATGGGGGAGACTAGAACTGGAGGGCACGATCTTAGAATAAGGGGCCGCCCATTTAAAACTGAGATGAGGAGAAATTTCTTCTCTCAGAGGGTTGTAAATCTGTGGAATTCGCTGCCTCAGAGAGCTGTGGAAGCTGGGACATTGAATAAGTTTAAGACAGAAATAGACAGTTTCTTAACCGATAAGGGATTAAGGGGTTACGGGGAGCGGGCAGGGAAGTGGACCTGAGTCCATGATCGAATCAGCCATGATCGTATTAAATGGCGGAGCAGGCTCGAGGGGCCTTATGGCCGACTCCTGCTCCTATTTCTTATGTAACAGAGGGGGTCACAACTTGTAGATCCCTGCACTGAGAAATATCGTCGCTATATCTCAAGCCTGTCTTATCGTGTCTCTATTGCAAGTACTGATTGGTGGAGTGCTGCAATTGTCACTCAGTAAAACAGATTATCTGCTGTTGCCCTACCCACAGGCACCTACTTTTAAATCACAGGTGCTACTTTTTCTCAGGAGTTCAACAGCAACAACTTGCATTGATATAGCACCTTTAGTGGTAAAAATGTCCCACGGTGATTCACAGGAGTATAATCAAACTCAATTTGACACCGAGCCACATAAGGAAATATTAGGACAGGTGAGCAAACTGATGTGTCAGCTGTGGCTCAGTGGGTAGCACTCTTGCCTCTGAATCAGAAGGTCGTGGGTTCACATCCCACTCCAGGAATTTGAGCACAAAAATCTGAGGGAGTGCTACACTGTTGGAGGTGCTGTCTTTAGGATGAGATGTTAAACTGAGGCCCTGTCTGCTCTTTCAGGTAGATGTAAAAGATCCCATGGCACTATTTTGAAGAAGAGCAGGGGAGTTATCTCCGGTGTCCTGGGGCCAATATTTATCCCTCAATCAACATAACAAAAACAGATTATCTGGTCATTATCACATTGCTGTGTGTGGGAGCTTGCTGTGCGCAAATTGGCTGCTGCGTTTCCCAGATTACAACAGTGACCACACTCCAAAAGTACTTCATTGGCTGTAAAGCACCTTGAGATGTCCGCTGGTCGTGAAAGGCGCTATATAAATGCAAGTCTTTCTTTCACTCCTGAATCTCCCCACAGCCAATCCATTGCAGCATCCGATTTATTTTTTCTTAAAAGATTCCAGGGTTTTATGTCTGCAGATTTCCAGCTGAGAGACCATTTCAAAAGCACTTCATTGGTATAAAGCGCTTTGGGACATCCTGAGGTCGTGATAGGCGCTATATAAATGCAAGTTCTTCCATCTTTTTTTTTGGCAGATCACTGCTTCACTTCAGAATGAAATAGGAGGAATTTCTTCTCTCAGAGGGTTGTAAATCTGTGGAATTCTCTGCCCCAGAGAGCTGTGGAGGCTGGGACATTGAATATATTTAAGGTGGAGATAGACAGATTTTTGAGCGATAAGGGAGTCACGGGTTATGGGGAGCGGGCAGGGAAGTGGAGCTGAGTCCATGATCGGTCAACCATGATCTTATTGAATGGTGGAGCAGGCTCGAGGGGCCGAATGGTCGACTCCTGCTCCTATTTCTTATGTTCTTATATCACTCCTGTCACTCCCACAGGACGTCCCAAAGTGATTTACTCTTAAAGTTCAATCACTGTTGTAATGTCGGAAATGCAGCAGCCAATTTGTGGGCAGGAAGCCATGTTGAGTAAGGACAACCAAGAGGCAGCTTTTACTCATGCTTGAAGCAGGTTTTAGTCCCTTTGCATCTGCAAATAAAAGGGCCTAACGCTTGCTTGAGGACCCCACTGCAAGATTGGTAGGCCACTGTCTGTGGGGAAGCCAGCCCAGGGATCGCCTGCTGATGAAAGGCCATTTACTTACATCTGCACATGGAGCTCCTCCCGATCCCACATTAAAGAACCCCCCTCTCCCCCCCCCCCCACTAAGTCTCAGTCCCCACTGCCCTGAGAGCCATGACCCCCAATCTTGCTCCCTCCTGACCCCCTCCCTCCAGCGACTCCAGGCTCCCCGACCCAGGCCTTGACCCCGCAGGCCACCACTGTCAAGCCCCACCCCCCCGGCCAGGTAACCATCACCCCAACCCCCACCGCCCCCCTCACCCCTGCCCCACCCCCCCGGCCAGGTAACCATCGCCCCAACCCCCACCGTCCCCCTCATCCCTGCCCCCCCCTCCCGGCCAGGTAACCACCGCCCCAACCCCCACCTCCCCACCCCCCTGGCCAGGCTACCACTGCACCCCCCCCCCCATGCCCCACCCAGTCCAGCGATATCCCCTCCCCCACCAGGCCATTGCTTACCTATCTAACGAGGCCTAAGGCCTGAGGCTCCTCGGACCCCTCCATTCGCGCGCGGGGGAATGGCCGTAAAATGCCAAGCCTATTAAGGGAGGGAGCAGATGTCTTGCCTTTGGCCCCTCTCCTGGAAATTGGAGTGTGGGCTGGAATGATTAAGTGAAACATATGAGAAAGTGGTCGCCCAATAACACTATTTAAATATTTATTTGGACTGAAACAGCCACAGTGTCCGCCCTTCCTTCCCCCTCACCTAATTACGAGAGCTAATTATGACATTCGCTTCTCCCAGAGATGGCTGTAAACATTTTCTATAATCAGTTGCAGGACTGCCTCTGACTTGTAAACTGAAGGAGGGTTGGTGGAGTCTTCAACTCATTGGCCTGTGTACTGAGCCGCTGGTTAAAGCCTACCAACAGTATTCTGGGCCGCAACATGAAGCAGAACCACCAGGCCATAAAACAAAATTGCCCGCTTAATGAGTATAAAGGGCACTTATGTTCACAGTCAGCTCCGTCTCCGTGCCAAGCAACACAACAGCAAACCTTTTCTTAATTACGTCTACAGTGTTATTTCATTAAAATCAGTATATATATCTTTTCTTTGACTGCCTGCTAGCAACCATTGTAAATTTTGAACTCGTAGAATCATCGAACATAAGAAATAGGAGCAGGAGTAGGCCATTCGGCCCCTCGAGCCTGCTCCGCCATTCAATAAAATCACGGCTGATCTTCGACCTCAACTCCACTTTCCCGCCCGATCCCCAAATCCCTTGATTCCCCTAGACTCCAAAAATCTATCGATCTCAGCCTTGAATATATTCATCATCAAAGACAGTCCCTCAGAGTCGAGGAAGACTTGCTTCCACTCTAAAAATGAGTCTTTAGGTGACTGAACAGTCCAATACGAGAACCACAGTTCCTGTCACAGGTGGGACAGACAGTGATTGAGGGAAGGGGAGGGTGGGACTGGTTTGCCGCACGCTCCTTCCGCTGCCTGCGTTGGTTTCTGCATGCTCTCGGTGATGTGACTCGAGGTGCTCAGCGCCCTCCCAGATGCACTTCCTCCACTTAGGGAGGTCTTTGGCCAGGGACCCCCAGGTGTCAGTGGGGATGTTGCACTTTATCAAGGAGGCACATATATTACAGCCCAGAAGGCGGCCATTTAACACATCTCTCTGAAAGAGCAAACCCCTGGCCCTTTCCCCGTAGCCTTGCAATATCGTTTGTTGCTTTTCAATTATTTATCCAATTCCCGTTTGAAAGTTACTATTGAATCTGCTCCCACCGCCCTTTCAGGCAGCGCGTTCCCGATCACAACAACTCGCTGCGTACAAAAAATTCGCCAATTCCTTTAAATCTGTGTCCTCCAGTTAATGACCATCCTGCCAGTGGAAACAAATCAAAACACTTCAAAAATGTGTTGTTTATTATAAGAAACAGAGCAAAATGGTATTTGGTGAATTCAGATTCTTCACTTTGTATGGGTACGGTAGCATAGTGGTTATGTTACTGTCCAGAGGCCTGGACTAACGACATGCATTCAAATAACATAAGAATTAGGAACAGGAGTAGGCCATCTAGCCCCTCGAGCCTGCTCCGCCATTCAACAAGATCATGGCTGATCTGGCCGTGGACTCAGCTCCACTTACCCGCCCGTTCCCCGTAACCCTTAATTCCCTTATTGGTTAAAAATCTATCTATCTGTGATTTGAATACATTCAATGAGCTAGCCTCAACTGCTTCCTTGGGCAGAGAATTCCACAGATTCACAACCCTCTGGGAGAAGAAATTCCTTCTCAACTCGGTTTTAAATTGGCTCCCCCGTATTTTGAGGCTATGCCCCCTAGTTCTAGTCTCCCCGACCAGTGGAAACAACCTCTCCGCCTCTATCTTGTCTATCCCTTTCATTATTTTAAGTGTTTCTATAAGATCACCCCTCATCCTTCTGAACTCCAACAAGTAAAGACCCAGTCTACTCAATCTATCATCGTAAGGTAACCCCCTCATCTCCAGAATCAGCCTCGTGAATCGTCTCTGTACCCCCTCCAAAGCTAGTATATCCTTCCTTAAGTAAGGTGACCAAAACTGCATGCAGTACTCCAGGTGTGGCCTCACCAATACCCTGTACAGTTGCAGCAGGACCTCCCTGCTTTTGTACTCCATCCCTCTCGCAATGAAGGCCAACATTCCATTCGCCTTCCTGATTACCTGCTGCACCTGCAAACTAACTTTTTGGGCCCCCAGGTCCCTCTGCATCTCAGCATGTTGTAATTTCTCCCCATTCAAATAATATTCCCTTTTACTGTTTTTTTTCCCCAAGGTGGATGACCTCACACTTTCCGACATTGTATTCCATCTGCCAAACCTTAGCCCATTCGCTTAACCTATCTAAATCTCTTTGCAGCCTCTCTGTGTCCTCTACACAACCCGCTTTCCCACTAATCTTTGTGTCATCTGCAAATTTTGTTACACTACACTCTGTCCCCTCTTGCAGGTCATCTATGTATATTGTAAACAGTTGTGGTCCCAGCACCGATCCCTGTGGCACACCACTAACCACCGATTTCCAACCTGAAAAGGACCCATTTATCCCGACTCTCTGCTTTCTGTTAGCCAGCCAATTCTCTATCCATGCTAATACATTTCCTCTGACTCCACGTACCTTTATCTTCTGCAGTAACCTTTTGTGTGGCACCTTATCGAATGCCTTTTGAAAATCTAAATACACCACATCCATCGGTACACCTCTATCCACCATGCTCTTTATATCCTCAAAGAATTCCAGTAAATTAGTTAAACATGATTTCCCCTTCATGAATCCATGCTGCATTTGCTTGATTGCACTATTCCTATCTAGATGTCCCGCTATTTCTTCCTTAATGATAGTTTCAAGCATTTTCCCCACTACAGATGTTAAACTAACCGGCCTATAGTTACCTGCCTTTTGTCTGCCCCCTTTTCTAAACAGAGGCGTTACCTTAGCTGCTTTCCAATCCGCTGGTACCTCCCCAGAGTCCAGAGAATTTTGGTTGATTATAACGAATGCATCTGCTATAACTTCCGCCATCTCTTTTAATACCCTGGGATGCCTCCATGGCAGCTGGGGAGTTTAAAATAATTAAATAAATCGTGAATAAAAAGCCAGTGTCAGTAATGGTGATCCGGATTGTCGTAAAAACCCATCTGGTTCACTGATGCCCTTTAGGGAAGGAAATCTGCCGCCCTTACCCGGTCTGGCCGATACGTGACTCCAGACCCACAGCAATGTGGTTGACTCTTAACTGGCCTCTGAAATGGACCAGCGACACACTAGGTTGTATAAGGTGGCTCACCATCACCTTCTCAGAGGCAATAAGGGATGGGCAATAAATGCTGGCCTTGCCAGCGACACCCACATCCCGTGACCGAATAAGAGAAATACTGCACCTCGCTTAACATCGGTGCATTAATTGGTTGGCAAGATCCCAAACTGACTCAGGAGGGAGATGGAGTCAGACCTCCACCTCCAGGGAATCTTGTCTCTCACTGCTTGGTTTCAGTGTTCCGTCGATCCCTGACCCCAGATTCAGGCTCCCTGCCCCTCCCTGCCCCAGCCCCGGAGCCAATGTTCCCCCAAAGCTGTGCAGCTGCACAGGGACCTGGAGGTCCTGCGCTGGCCGCTTTATAACGGGAAAAGCCGTGCGTGCGTAGAAATTTTAATATAAATGTGTTGTTTATTACAAGAAACAGAGCAAAATGGTGTTTGGTGAATTCAGAATCTTCACTTTGTATGGTATGGGTACGGCAGCATAGTGGTTATGGCACTGGACTAATTATCCAGAGACATGAGTTCAAATCACCCCCCAAAAAATTAGAGGGACCATTGCCTACAACTCTCGAGATCTTTTGCCATCCTCCAATTCTGGCCTCTTGAGCACCCCGCTCTTCCTTCGCCCCACCATCGGTGGCCGTGCCTCCAGCTGCCTCGGTCCTAAACTCTGGAATTCACCCCCTAAACCTCTCTGCCTCATTCTCCTTTGTGTCATTTCTTAAAGCTCACCTGTACCAATGTCCCCTCCTTTGTTGATTCAAAGCTTAAAGTACAACATCTCTTGTTATTAAAAGTAGACATTTGATAAGCTCCATTTAATTGTTGCTAATATTAGTTCCGATTAGATTAAGCCTCATATTGCAAAAATCCGGGCGTCCTGGCAGATATTTATGCCTCAACCAATAATTAAAACAGATGATCTGGCCACATTTCTTTGTGGGAGCTTGCTGTGCTATAATTGGCTGCTGCGTTTCCCTACACTACAACAGCAAACACCCTTCAAGAGTAAAAGCTGGAGAAGGTTCAACATAAAGAAAATCACCTTTCAGAATCTAGAGAAGATAAATTGTTTGAGGTCTTTCATTTTAAAATGGGGGCTAAGGGCCATAAATATAAGACAGTCACTAATAAACCCAATGGGGAATTCAGGAGAAACTTCTTTCCACAGAGAGTGGTGAGAATGTGGACCTCGCTGCCACAGAGATAGTTGAGGTGAATAGGATAGAAGCGTTGGGTATGGTAGCATAGTGGTTATATTACGGGACCAGTAATCCAGGGACCTGGACCAATAATCCAGAGACAAATCCCACCACTGCAGCTGGAGAATTTAAAGTCAGTTAAGTAAATAAATCTGGAATTAAAAAGCCAGTGTCTTCCCTGCTGCAACTGTATAGGGTATTGGTGAGGCCGCACTGGAGTACTGCGTGCAGTTTTGGTCACCTTACTTAAGGAAGGATATACTAGCCTTGGAGGGGGTACAGAGACGATTCACTAGGCTGATTCCGGAGATGAGAGGGTTACCTTATGATGATAGATTGAGTAGACTGGGTCTTTACTCATTGGAGTTCAGAAGGATGAGGGGGTGATCTTATAGAAACATTTAAAATAATGAAAGGGATAGACAAGATAGAGGCAGAGAGGTTGTTTTCACTGGTCGGGGAGACTAGAACTAGGGGGCACAGCCTCAAAATACGGGGGAGCTAATTTAAAACCGAGTTGAGAAGGAATTTCTTCTCCCAGAGGGTTGTGAATCTGTGGAATTCTCTGCCCAAGGAAGCAGTTGAGGCTAGCTCATTGAATGTATTCAAGTCACAGATAGATAGATTTTTAACCAATAAGGGAATTAAGGGTTACGGGGAGCGGGCGGGTAAGTGGAGCTGAGTCCACGGCCAGATCAGCCATGATCTTGTTGAATGGCGGAGCAGGCTCGAGGGGCTAGATGGCCTACTCCTGTTTCTAATTCTTATGTTCTTATGTTCTTATGTAATGGTGACCATGAAACTACTGGATTGTCGTAAAAACCCGTCTGGTTCACTGATGTCCTTTAGGGAAGGAAATCTGCCGCCCTTACCCGGTCTGGCCTATATGTGACTCCAGACCCACAGCAATGTGGTTGACTCTTAACTGCCCTCTGAAATGGCCCAGTGAGACACTCAGTTGTAGGGGTGGCTCACCACCTTCTCGAGGGCAATTAGGGATGGGCAATAAATGCCGGCCTTACCAACGACGCCCACATCCATTGCATGAATAAAAGAATAAGGGGAAGCTGGATAAACGCACGAGGGAGAAAGGAATAGAAGGATATGGTGATAGGGGGAGATGTAGAGGGGTTGGAGGAAGCTCAAGTGGAGCAGACACACCGGTTGGGCAGAATGGCCCCTTTGTGGGCTGTAAATGTAATGTGGTTTTCTGTAAATAGGATGGCAATAGGATTTCTGTGGCAAATTCTCCAATAAAGCTCTTTCCTTCTCACTCAGACTGTGAGGCACTCGTGCGCAAACAGGCTGGGACGTAGGTATTAATCTTCATTTTGCTCTCTGTTTTCATAGGATTTAGTGGATGACTGATTTGGGTCCAAAGTAAATCACTTGCAGACGTGTGCAGGGTATCATCCATCGACACAAAACAGATGGCAGCGGATTTGCCTGGACGTGTTTTACTCGGGTTATTATCATTCAACGCATTCCAAATAATATTAGTACGTGTTTATCTGTTCATTTAATGCGAGCTCCTATTTTGTGACAGACAAGAAAGAGCTGAACAATCTACCAATCCCGTCATTAAAACAATGTAACGGAGAGAGGGTATTAAATATGTGCAACGTATCGGGAGTTGGAGGAAATTTAAAAAATATATGTTCCTGGGATGTGGGCATTGTTGGCAAGGCCGGCATTTATTGCCCATCCCTAATTGCCCCTTGAGAAGGTGGTGGTGAGTCGCCTTCTTGAACCGCTGCAGTCCGTGTGGTGAAGGTGCTCCCACAGTGCTGTTAGGGAGGGAGTTCCAGGATTGTGACCCAGCGACGATGAAGGAACGGCCGATATATTTCCAAGTCAGGATGGTGTGTGACTGGGAGGGGAACGTGGAGGTGGTGGTGTTCCCATGCGCCTGCTGCCCTTGTCCTTCTAGGGGGTAGAGGTCGCGGGTTTGGGAGGTGTTGCCGAAGAAGCCTTGGCGAGTTGCTGCAGTGCATCTTGTAGACGGTACACACTGCAGCCAGGGGGCGCCGGTGGTGGAGGGAGTGAATGTTTAATTTACCATGAATAAAACATAAAATCGATATGTAACTCTTGCAGACTCATCCATGGACAGTTTCCTAATTCAAATGAAAAGAAGGACTTGCATTTATATAGCGCCTTTCATGACCCTCAGGACATCCCAAAGCGCTTTACAGCCAATGAAGTACTTTTGGAGTGTAGTCACTGTTGTAATGTGGGAAATGCAGCAGCCAATTTGCACACAGCAAGCTCCCATACACAGCAATGTGATAATGACCAGATAATCAGTTTTTGTTATGTTGATTGAGGGATAAATATTGGCCCCAGGACACCAGGGATAACTCCCCTGCTCTTCTTTGGAATCGTGCCATGGGATCTTTTACATCCATCTGAGAGAGCAGACGGGGCTTCGGTTTAATATCTCATCTGAAAGACGGCCCCTCCGACAGTGCAGCCCTCCCTCAGCACTGCACTGGGACTTTTATGTTCTATTTTGAGGATATTTGGAATTTTATAGGGATGGTTCCACGATCCTTGACGCTCCTTGACAATTCCCTAAGGTGCACTTTCCACTCAGACTGCTGGATCACAAAGTCACCCGTTACATAGGCCCCTTTAACGGTGGATTTAGCATGGCGCAGTTCATAAATAATCCTTAGCGGGGAAATTCTTTGCTCGGGCGCTAAATGGCAAGCCGCAGAAGTTGCCGGCCATATCCGCTTGTCCATTCAACCCGCAGAATTCACCCACCCGATCTTAAAGGAGGAGAGAGAGGTAGAGAGGCGGAGAGGTTTAGGGAGGGAGTTCCAGAGCTTGGGGCCCAGGCAACAGAAGGCACGGCCACCGATGGTTGAGTGATTATAATCAGGGATGCTCAAGAGGGCAGAATTTGAGGAGCACAGACATCTTAGGGGTGTGTAGGGTTGGAGGAGATTACAGAGATAGGGAGGGGTGAGGGCCATGGAGGGATTTGAAACAAGGGTGAGAATTTTACAATTGAGACATTCCATTGTCAGGTGTAGGTCAGTGAGCACAGGGGTAATGGGTGAGCGGGACTTGGTGTGAGTTAGGACACGAGCAGCCGAGTTTTGAATGAACTCTAGTTTACGTAGGGTAGAACGTTGGAGGCCAGCCAGGAGTGCGTTGGAATAGTCAAGTCTAGAGGTAACAAAGGCACGGATGAGGGTTTCAGCAGCGGATGAGTGCGGAGACGGGCGGTGTTCCAGAGGTGGAAGTTGGGGGTCTTAGTGATGGCGCAGATATGTGGTCAGAATCTCATCTCGGAGTCCAAATACCGCACCAAGGTTGTAAACGATGTGGTGCAGCCTCAAACAGTTGCCAGAGAGAGGGATACAGCGGGTGGCTAGGGAACAGAGTTTGTGGAGGGGCACCGAAGACAATGGCTTCGGTCTTCCTAATATTTAGGTGGAGGAAATTTCTGATGATCCAGTACTGGATGTTGCACAAGCTGTGTGCCTAATGATCAGAGACATGTCAAAGTAACGTGTCTCTGCTTCTTTGAGCTCCCAAAAATGAAGGGGGGGGGGTGATGGGGTGGTGGGCTGGTGGGTGGGGTCGCCAACTCCCACTGGACACAAGTACCAGTTAGGAGTGGGATTTGAACCCTGAACCCTGAACCTTCTGTCACAGGGGCAGGAATGCTGCCAATCATTTCTGGTCTGTGCGGAAAAGGAGTTATACTTTGCAGCAGTTTTGATACAACTGAGTGGCTAAATCTGTTCAGAGTGAAGTTAAGAGTCAATCACATTGGGACTGGAGTCACATATAGGCCAGACTGGTAAGGACCATGTGGGGTTCTTCAATGACAATCCCTTGTATGGGCATTTTATTTCTAGATTTTTATTCAACTGAATTCAAATTCTGAAACTGCTATGGTGGGATTCTGAAATGGTCATGGGATTACTAGTCCAGTAACATAACCTCCACACTACCCTACCCTGCCTTATCCCTGGGCATTCACTTCCTGATCCTCCGAAGCCTTTCCACCATCTACAAGGCACAAGTCAGGAGTGTGATGGAATACTCTCCACTTGCCTGGATGGTGCAGCTCCAACAACACTCAAGAAGCTCGACACCATCCAGGACAAAGCAGCCGCTTGATTGGCCCCCCATCCACCACCTTCAACATTCACTCCCTCCACCACCGGCGCCCCCTGGCTGCAGTGTGTACCGTCTACAAGATGCACTGCAGCAACTCGCCAAGGCTTCTTCGACAGCACCTCCCAAACCCGCGACCTCTACCCCCTAGAAGGACAAGGGCAGCAGGCGCATGGGAACACCACCACCTCCAGGTTCCCCTCCCAGTCACACACCATCCTGACTGGGAAATATATCGGCCGTTCCTTCATCGTCGCTGGGTCACAATCCTGGAACTCCCTCCTTAACAGCACTGTGGGAGCACCTTCACCACACGGACTGCAGCGGTTCAAGAAGGCGGTCTTCTTGAAAATTGAAAAGAAATGTTGTGTTTTACACCTTAATTCCGAGAGAGACAATGGATTTGTTACACAATGAGGTAACAAGGAGGGTCGATGAGGGAATGCGTTTGATGCAGTGTATATGGATTTTAGCAATGCTTTTGAGAAGGTCCCACATGGCAGACTGGTCACGAAAGTAAAAGCCCATGGGATCCAGAGCAAAGTGGCAAGTTGGATCCAAAGTTGGCTCAGAGTCAGGAAGCAAAGGGTAATGGTTGGTGGGTGTTTTTGTGACTGGAAGTCTGTATCCAGTGAGGTTCTGCAGGGCTCAGTACTGGGTCCCTTGCTTTTTGTGGTATATATCAATGATCTAGACTTGAATGTAGGGGGTATGATTAAGAAGTTTGCAGATGATACTAAGATCGGCCGTGTGGTTGATGATGAAGAAGAAAGCTGTAGACTGCAGGAAGATATCAATGAACTGGTCAGGTGGGCAGAACAGTGGCAAATGGAATTTAATCCGGAGAAGTGTGAGGTAATGCATTTGTGGAGGGTTAACAAGGCAAAGGAATGCAAATTAAATGCTAGGACACTGAGAACAGTTAAGGAACAAAGGGACCTGGGAGTGCAGGTCCACAGATCCCTGAAGGTAGCAGGCCAGGTAGATAAGGTGGTTAAGAAGGCATATGGGATACTTACCTTTATTAGCCGAGGCATAGAATACAAGTGCAGGGAGGTTATGCTTGAACTGTATAAAACACTGGTTAGGCCACAGCTGGAGTACTGCGTGCAGTTCTGATCACCACATTACAGGAAAGATGTGATTGCACTGGAGAGGGTACAGAGGAGATTTACGAGGATGTTGCCGGGACTGGAGAATTTTAACTAGGAAAGATTGGATAGGCTGGGTTTGTTTTGCTTGGATCAGAAGAGGCTGAGGGGAGACCTTATTGAGGTGTATAAAATTATGAGGGGCCTAGATAGAGTGGATAGGAAGGACCTATTTCCCTTAGCAGAGGGGTCAACAACCAGGGGGCATAGAGTTAAAGAAATTGGTAGAAGGTTTAGAGGGGATTTGAGCGGAAATCTTTCAACTCAGAGGGCGGTGGGGGTCTGGAACTCACTGCCTGAAAGGGTGGTAGAGGCAGAAACCCTCACCACATTTAAAAAGTACTTGGATGTGCACTTGAAGTGCCGTAATCTACAGGGCTACAGACCAAGAGCTGGAAAGTGGGATTAGGCAGGGTAGCTCTTTGTTGGCCGGTGCGGACACAATGGGCCGAATGGCCTCCTGTAAATTTCTATGATTCTATGATGAGTGTTAATTCACATGAGAAATGTTATTTGTGATTTTCAACTGGGCACAGCAATCAGTGTGGAAGTAATATAACTAATTGTACTCACAGAACGACGGGTTAAAATGCCGGTTTCTGACAGTCCACTCCTGTTTTGCCGAGAGGAATCTGTGAGTACTGTAGAAAGCATGGTATGTATGCGGACACCTGGGAGTCGGGACGAACAGGTATAAGATGGTGAAATTTGATTATTCGGCTAATTGATCTGTGGCCAAAATTGATGCACGAGCCAATGAATCGATCAATGCACTCAAATCAGAGTGAGCTCACGTTTCCCATAACTGCTCCTGCATCTGCAGAGAGTGCAACCCGATGAGTGCAGAAGGCGCCTCTCTGACCCTCTGTCAGGACACGACAGGATTCAGCCGTATTGTATTTTGAGGCCCAGTAAACAGTATCTCTGCCCGATCAATTTTAAATGAGAGCTAAGCACTTAGTTTAAATAATAAATAATTCACAGCGGGATTCCCATCTGTCAGATTGCTCGCGAGCTGAGCAATAACTCTCCGGCATGTCCCTTGAATCTCGAATTAAAACGATAAAATAAAACAGCGGCTGTTAATTCCTTTATAGAAAGGTAGAAACATAGAAAATAGGTGCAGGAGTAGGCCATTCGGCCCTTCTAGCCTGCACCGCCATTCAATGAGTTCATGGCTGAACATGCAACTTCAGTACCCCATTCCTGCTTTCTCTCCATACCTCTTGATCCCCCGAGTAGTAAGGACTACATCTAACTCCTTTTTGAATATATTTAGTGAATTGGCCTCAACAACTTTCTGTGGTAGAGAATTCCACAGGTTCACCACTCTCTGGGTGAAGCAGTTTCTCCTCATCTCGGTCCTAAATGGCTTCCCTCTTATCCTTAGACTGTGACCCCTGGTTCTGGATTTCCCCAACATTGGAAACATTCTTCCTGCATCTAACCTGTCTAAACCCGCCAGAATTTTAAACGTTTCTATGAGGTCCCCTCTCATTCTTCTGAACTCCAGTGAATACAAGCCCAGTTGATCCAGTCTTTCTTGATATGTCAGTCCCGCCATCCTGGGAATCAGTCTGGTGAACCTTCGCTGCACTCCCTCAATAGCAAGAATGTCCTTCCTCAAGTTAGGAGACCAAAACTGTCATGTATCTTACACTATTATATATAACTGTATCCTATCATGCTACACATGACTGTAATAAGATATGACCTGTAACCACCAGCATACCTTACCACCAGGGGTGCACTTGCAAGAGACAGGCATATAAGGACAGATCTCAGGCAAGTGCAGCATTCCAGAGCTGTGAAATAAAGGTGCAGGTCCAGAGTGACCTTGACTTCACTACATGCTCGTGTGAATCTGTACTGAGGGGACAGGACTTTACAATGGCGACAGGTTACGGGATTACAGAATCCACAGAATGGCGAACAACGGATCAGATGAAAAGTACATTGCGGGAGACAATTGGGAGGACTTTATAGAAAGGCTCCAGCAAAGCTTTGTAACCAAAGACTGGTTGGGCGATGATAAGGCAGACAAGAGAAGAGCCCATCTCTTGACCAGCTGTGGCTCGAAAACATGCGCTTTAATGAAGGATCTGTTGGCACCCGAGAAACCAGCAAGCAAGTCGTTTGAAGAATTGAGCACACTGGTAAGAGACCACCTGAAGCCAGCGAGCAGCCTACACATGGCCAGACACAGGTTCTACAACTACAGACGCTGTGTGGGCCAGAGCATACCCGACTTCGTGGCGGAACTTCGGAGGTTGGCTAGTTTATGTGAGTTCTCCGATGAACTGAGGAGAGAAATGCTGAGAGACTTTTTCATTGAAGGAATAGGCCACGCAGGCATATTCCGAAAGCTCATAGAGACCAAGAACCTGACCTTAGAGGCAGCAGCACTGGTTGCACAGACATTCTTGGTAGGGGAAGAAGAAACGAGGTTGATTTACAATGCAGGTACGACAACTAACGAAATATTGGAACAAGAAGTTCACAACACTAAACAAGCTGTTACCCCCACACACAGACAAAACCGGGAGAACAGGCTCTCGACAGCAGGCAGAAGCCATCAAGGGCCACAGGAACGGCCGTTCACACCTCATCAACCCACAATGCGAGCAATCAACTACAAACTGAGAGAAGCTCAAGAGAGATCAGCCAGACGCAGCTCATTCTTTGGAAACACTTTGAACAATGGAACAGGTCTGTGCTGGAGGTGTGGGGGTGGGCACTCATCAAGGGGATGTCGATTTCAGCATGCTGTTTGCAGAAATTGTGAATATACAGGGCATTTGGCCCGCATGTGCAAAAAAACGGCAGCTCGGCTGGTATACGAATCGGATGGGTCGGAAAGCGGACCAGAAGATGGTGGGGACAGTACCCGGGACACCGATGTACAGCGAGTCAACACGATCAATAGCCGCTGCTCCTATGATAGGACGCCTCCTATAATGATGAGGGTCCTACTCAACGGGATATCTGTCAACATGGAGCTGGATACGGGAGCGAGTCAATCTCTCATGGGCGCTCAACAATTTGAACAACTGTGGCCGCATAAAAGAGACAGACCAAAACTCACAAGGGTCGACACCAAACTAAGGACCTATACCAAAGAAATCGTACCAGTCCTCGGCAGCGCCATGCTCTCTGTCACACACAAAGGGACAGTGAACCGACTTCCCCTGTGGATTGTCCCCGGAGACCCCCCAGCACTGCTGGGGAGAAGCTGGCTGGCAAAACTAAACTGGAAATGGGATGATGTCCATGCCATGTCATTAGAGGAACGGACCTCCTGCTCAACAGTTATAAAGTGATTTGAACATCTCTTTCAGCCAGGTGTGGGCACTTTCAAAGGGGCCAAAGTCAAAATCTACATCACACAGGATGCTAGACCGGTCCATCACAAGGCCAGAGCTGTACCCTATGTGATGAGGGAAAAGATTGAACACGAACTAGACAGGCTTCTGCGGGAAGGCATTATATCACCTGTGGAATTTAGCGACTGGACAAGTCCCATGTCCCAGTCATGAAGCCTGATGGATCCGTACGAATCTGTGGGGACTACAAATCTACCATAAACAGAGTCTCCCTACAGGACCAGTACCCGCTGCTCAGAGCGGAGGACTTATTTGCCACATTGGCTGGAGGTAAACTTTTCTCAAAATTAGACCTCACATCTGCGTATATGACGCAAGAATTGACCGAGGAATCCAAGCTACTCACTACCATCAACACACATTGAGGCCTTTTCATGTACAATCGATGCCCATTCGGCATCAGGTCGGCAGCTGCCATATTCCAGCGCAACATGGAGAGTCTGATCAAGTCCATCCTGGGGACGGTTGTATTTCAAGACGACATACTTATCACGGGCAGGGACACCGACTCCCATCTCCGTAATTTGGAGGAAGTACTAAAGCGGTTGGATCGGGTAGGCCTACGAGTCAAGAAATCCAAGTGCCTGTTTCTCGCACCCAAGGTTGAATTTTTGGGCAGAAGGATTGCCGCTGATGCCCAACAGAGTCCAAAACAGAAGCAATTCGCCTGGCACCCAGGCCCCGGAATGTCTCAGAACTGCGCGCTTTCTCGGGCAACTCAATTACTTTGGGAGCTTTATGCAGAACGCTGCTGGAGCCTCTCCACGTGCTACTCAGAAAGGGGTGCGATTGGTTTTGGGGGGACGCCCAGGAACGCGCCTTCAATAAGGCACGCAACCTTCTGTGTTCCAACAGTGTTTTGACTTTCTTTGACCCAGGTAAAAAGCTAGTTCTCACATGCGATGCATCAGCGTATGGGGTCGGGTGCATTTTGCAACATGTCAATAGCGCGGGCAAATTACAACCCATAGCTTATGCCTCCAGGTCACTTTCGCGGGCGGAGCGCGGGTACGGAATGGTAGAGAAGGAGGCGCTCGCGTGAGTGTACGGTGTCAAAAAGATGCACCAATACGTTTTCGGGGCCAAGTTCATGTTAGAAACCGACCACAAGCCCCTCACGTCCCTGCTATCCGAGAGCAAGGTAATAAACGCCAACGCCTCGGCGCGAATTCAACGGTGGGCACGCATGCTGGCGTCCTACGACTATACCATAAGGCACAGACCAGGCACAGACAACTGTGCCGACGCGCTCAGCAGGCTACCCCTGGTGACCACGGAAGGGTCTGACGAACAGGACTGTGAGATAGTCATGGCAATCAATGCCTTTGAGTCCACAGGTTCGCCCAGATGTGTCCTAACCGGTGACTGGGCAGAGGCTCGCGATGGCTGCCCCGAGGAATTAAAACCCTTTCACAGGCGCATGCATGAGCTATCACTACAAGCAGACTGCCTGATGTGGGGCAGCCGAGTAGTCATGCCTCTGCGAGGCAGAGAGACATTTGTCCGGGAGCTCCACCGCGAGCACCCGGGGATTGTTCTCATGAAGGCCATAGCCAGATCCCACGTCTGGCGGCCTGGTATTGACGCGGACTTGGAGCTCTGCGTCCGAAGGTGCACCATTTGTGCCCAACTCAGCAATGTCCCCAGGGAGGCTCCACTGAGCCCCTGGCCCTGGCCTACCAAACCGTGGTCGCGGGTGCATGTAGACTATGCGGGCCCAATCATGGGCAAAATGTTCCTCGTAGTTGTAGATGCATTTTCAAAGTGGATCGAATGCACCATTTTAAACTCGAGCACAACCTCCACCACTGTGGAGAGCCTCGCAACCATGTTTGCAATGCACGGGATCCCTGGCATATTGGTCAGTAACAATGGGCCGTGCTTCACCAGCGCAAAATTCCAAGACTTTATAATTGACCACGGCATAAATCACGTCAAGACGGCACCGTTCAAGCCGACCTCCAACGGCCAGGCGGAGAGAGCAGTGCAAATCATTAAACAAGGCAAACTTAAAATCCAAGGTCCCACGCTGCAGGGTCGCCTGTCGTGACTGCTGCTGGCATACAGATCTCGTCCGCACTCACTGACTGGGATCCCCCCGCGCAACTGTTGATGAAAAGGACTTTAAAAACAAGGCTCTCATTAATCCTCCCAGACATGCTCGAAATCGTTGAGGCAAAGCGCCATAAGCTGACTGAGTACCATGACAGAAATTCGAGGGGGAGATGGAATGAGATAGGGGCCAAATGTTTGTACTAAACTATGGCAGGGGTCCCAAATGGCTTGCAGGGACAGTAACGGGCAAGGAAGGAAACAGGCTACTGGTAGTACAAATGGACAATGGCAAAACCTGCCGGAGGCATGTAGACCAAGTCAAAAGCAGATTTAGCAACAACACTGCGGAACCAGAGGCAGACTACAATGTGGAACTCGCACCACACCTGGTTGACAGACAGAGGGAACAACCTGAGGAAAGGGCAATCCCAACAGACAGCCCAGGCGAGTCAACAACAATCACACCAATCGAAACAGACAGCCCAAGCGAGATACCAGCAACCACACCCAAAGAAAAACAGACACCAAGGCAAACAACTGAACCTCAACTCAGACGCTCCACGCGAGAGCGTAGACCACCTGAGAGACTGAACCTATGAAGACAATAAGACCTTGGGGGAGGGTGATGTCATGTATCTTACATTATTATATATAACTGTATCCTAACATGCTATACATGACTGTAATAAGATATGATCTGTAACCATAAGCATACCTTACCACCAGGGGTGCACTTGCAAGAGACAGGTATACAAGGACAGGTCTCAGACAAGTGCAGCATTCCAGAGCTGTGAAATAAAGGTGCAGGTCCAGAGTGACCTTGACTTCACTACATGCCTCGTGTGAGTCTGTACAGAGGGGACAGGACTTTACAAAAACTGTACACAATATTCCAGGTGTGGCCTCACCAAGGCCCTGTACAACTGTAGTAACACCTCCCTGCCCCTGTACTCAAATCCCCTCGCTATGAAGGCCAACATACCATTTGCTTTCTTAACCGCCTGCTGTACCTGCATGCCAACCTTCAATGACTGATGTACCATGACACCCAGGTCTCGTTGCACCTCCCCTTTTCCTAATCTGTCACCATTCAGATAATAGTCTGTCTCTCTGTTTTTACCACCAAAGTGGATAACCTCACATTTATCCACATTATACTTCATCTGCCACGCATTTGCCCACTCACCTAACCTATCCAAGTCACTCTGCAGCCTCATAGCATCCTCCTCGCAGCTCACACTGCCACCCAACTTAGTGTCATCCGCAAATTTGGAGATACTACATTTAATCCCCTCGTCTAAATCATTAATGTACAATGTAAACTCGGGCCCCAGCACAGAACCTTGCAGTACCCCACTAGTCACTGCCTGCCATTCTGAAAAGTACCCATTTACTCCTACTCTTTGCTTCCTGTCTGCCAACCAGTTCTCAATCCACGTCAGCACACTACCCCCAATCCCATGTGCTTTAACTTTGCACATTAATCTCTTGTGTGGGACCTTATCGAAGAACTTCTGAAAGTCCAAATATACCATATCAACTGGTTCTCCCTTGTCCACTCTACTGGCAACATCCTCAAAAAATTCCAGAAGATTTGTCAAGCATGATTTACCTTTCACAAATCTATGCTGACTTGGACCTATCATGTCACCTCTTTCCAGATGCGCTGCTATGACATCCTTAATAATTGATTCCATCATTTTACCCACTACTGATGTCAGGCTGACCGGTCTATAATTCCCTGTTTTCTCTCTCCCTCCTTTTTTAAAAAGTGGGGTTACATTGGCTACCCTCCACTCCATAGGAACTGATCCAGAGTCAATGGAATGTTGGAAAATTGGAAAATTATCTGAACAACGTGCTCATCGCTCATTGGCCCGGAAATTGCGTTCGGAGGCTTACTGCGGGCGGACACCTCCAACCGAAATGTTTTTTTAATGAAAATACCTGGTGGTCCCAGAGGATCAAACACTCGTGCTCGGAGGCTGAGATACGTCGCCCAGCGCAGAGCCCCACGTATCCCGGGAACGTACACGCATCCTGGGGTCACGTGGGCCTGGACCACCAATCACAATGGAGTATTCTCATTGATAATGGGAGCTCCGAGCCCCCGTTACTGGCAAAGAGAATACCCCTAAAATCAAATAAAACACACACATAAATTAAAAAAAACAATTAATAGAAAATGCATTAAGTTAAATGTTTTCGAGAAAAATTAATTTTTTTGAAATTAAAAAAAAATATTCTCATAATGTTAAAAATAAACTTACCTTCATAGACAGGGTTTTTAATATAAAAATAAGTAATAACATTTAATTTTTCTATTTTTTAAAACTCTTAGGGTGATAAAAATAGGCTATACTCCAGCTTTCACCAGGCGTAAGAATTTGAAGGACATTGGCTGGGCAAAAGTTGGGCAAATGGCCCAAACTCCACCCGTGAATGTCCTTCTCGGATGCGTGCTATCTGCAAAAGACATTTACGAGGCCTATTCGGGCCATTGAGTACACATGCCGTTTATTTTTCTTCCATATCTGTGGTATTTTGCACTAGTCTGCATTGAATCTCATCGCCTTCCCCCCTCCCGCATTGTTCTGTCCACATCAGAAAGAACTTGGATTTCTATAGCGCCTTTTCCAACCACAGGATGTCCCAAAGTGCTGGATGGCCAATGGAGTGTATCCACTGTTGTAATGTGGGAAATACAGCAGCCAATTTGCGCACAGCAAGCTCCCACACACAGCAATGTGATATTGTCCAGGTAATCTGTGTTCAGCGATGTTGGTTGAGGGATAAATATTGGCCAGGACATTGGGGATAACTCCACTTTTCTTCATCGAGATCTTTTACATCCACCTGAGAGAGCAGGCGGGGCCTCGGTTTAACGTTTCATCTAAAAGACGGCACCTCCAACAGTGCAGCGCTCCCTCAGCACGATTAAGTCTCTGGCATGGGACTTGATCCCATGACCTTCTGACTCAGGGCTTCTGGCCAATATTTATCCCTCAATCAACATCACTGAAAACAAACAGATTACCTGGTCATTATCACATTGTTGTTTGTGGGAGCTTGCTGTGCGCAAATTGGCTGCCGTTTTTCCTACATTTTCAACAGTGACTACACTCCAAAAAGTATTTTGCTGGCAACAAGGCGCTTTGGAATGTCTTGAGGTTGTGAAGGACGCTATATAAATGCAAGTCTTTCTTTCATATGATATGCGTACAGGGCTCCGCTCATACAGACTGCGTACAGTACAATGTGTACAGGGTAATCTTAACTTTGGGCTGTGGCGTACATCGGGTGATGCCGGATTGACCGCCCATGATACACCCTGTCATCCATGTTCCTCTCCGCTGTTATGAAAGTAAAGGAAAACCGGGCGTGGGGGAGGGCGAGGGCAGATTGGGCAGCCGATCGGATATCGCCCGCACCGCATCACTGCCGAAGGTTAACACTGCCCCGCAATGTCCGTGACTGGAGATGAAAAGCAGGCCTCCTTTGGAGTGTTTGGACAGTTGGCCAACCTGGGCCGTGTTGATCGAGCCAGTGTTGTGACCAGCTGCTGTGTTGGCTTCAGCCTTCCCCTGACAGAGACACAAGCTGCTGACTGCAGACATGGCCAGACACCACAGCAAGCTCTTCGACGTGGCAGCACACATCCTGTTTTTCTGAGGTGATAAGCTGAAGCAAATTTCGTCGGTATCCAGAAGGGATCTTTATTTCCCAAACAACTGCTTTCAAGTATTCAACGCTCATCAGGAAAGAACGATAAAAAAGACTTGCATTTATATAGCATGACCTCCAGACGTCCCAAAGTGTTTTACAGCCAATGAAATACTTTATGAGCTGTAGTCACTGTTGTAATGTGGGAAACGCGGCAGCCAATTTGCGCACAGCAAGCTCCCACAAACAGCAATGAGATAATGACCCGATAATCTGTTTTGATGTTGATTGAGGGATAAATATTCATCAGGGCACCAGGGAGAAACACCCTGCTCTTCTGTGAAATAGCGCCTTGAGTTCTTTTATGTCGATCTGAGCGGGCAGACGGGGCTTCAGTTTAACATTTCTTCCAAAAGACAGCAGCTTTGGCAGTGCAGCACTCCCTCAGCACTGCACTGACGTGTCGGCCTGGATTACGCGCTCAAGTTTCTGGAGTCGGGCTTGAACCCACAACCTTCTGACTCAGAGATAATAGTGCCACCTCTGATCCACGGCATTGTTCACAACCTGTGCATGTGCAGGATATGTACTTTTGAAAGTGGTCCCTGTTGTAATGTAGGAAATAAATAGAAGCCTTGGAATTGCTAGGCCATAAAAGACCCAAGGCCCATCTAGCTCACCTTCGACCATCTTGGTGGTCACATGATTCGATGTTAATGGAGTCGTTGACCAATCACAGCAATCAATCTCCATCAACGATTCTACAATTGTAATGTATTTGCTTCATGGGTCCTTTGTTTAAGAATCCATAGCAACACATTGCTATTAAGAATGAGTTGGTTTATGAGCAAAGGTTTAACAATCACACTACACATTGCCAGTTCATCCACCAGGCTCACAACCACCTGCCCCATTGTGGATCCCCCGAACCCAACTGGCTGGGGTTTTATTGAGTCTTGTGAACATCACGTGACTGGCTAAGCCACTCCCAACTCAACAGCTCTACAACTATTTTAAAGTAACGTTAATACGAATGACCCCCTTATTAAAGGGGCACTAAAACCAACAAATTAAACTTTTTCAACTATGGTTAAATTAAAATTCGGTTGCCGGGGGTGATGATGCACTCCAGTCCCTCTGGCGCCCACCTCTCGCGGAAGGCCGCGAGTGTACCGGTGGACACCGCGTGCTCCATCTCCAGGGACACCCTGGCTCGGATGTAACCGCGGAAGAGAGGCAGGCAGTCGGGCTGAATGACCCCCTCGACCGTCCGCTGCCTGGACCGGCTGATGGCCCCCTTGGCCAGGCCCAGGAGCAGTCCTACGAGGAGGCCTTCCGACCTGCCCGCTCCCCTCCACACAGGGTGCCCAAAGATCAGGAGTGTGGGACTGAAGTGCAACCAGAATTTGAGGTGCGGCCCCTTCAAAAAATGGAAGAGGGGCTGCAACCTGACACACTCAACATAAACATGGAACACGGACTCCTCCAGACCAACAGCTCTACAACTCTTTTGAAAGGACAAAATTAAGTCAAGTGCCCCACGATCTGGGGGACACTCTAAACACTTTTCACATGCCCTTTGTTTTTTTTTGTTTTTTTTGTTTTTTTTGGTGATTTTCCAACAGCTCCACAACTCTTTTGAGGGGGGGGAACAAAATAAACATTAAATCAAGTGCCCCCCGATCTGGGGGACACTCCAAACACTTTTCATGAGCCCTTTTTTGTATTTTTTTTTTTTTTGTTTTTTATGGTGATTTTTGTGTTTTTTTTTGGGCACTAAAATCATGATTTTTTCCAAGTGCCCCCTATAAAAGGGGAGGGGGGACACTAAAACCAGCATTTAAAATAAATTAGACTTTAAAACAAACAAAATCAAATTAGAATTTGGTTGCCGGGGGTGATGATGCACTCAAGTCCCTCCGGCGCCCACCTCTCGCGGAAGGCCGCGAGCGTACCGGTGGACACGGCGTGCTCCATCTCCAGGGACACCCTGGCTCGGATGTACGCGCGGAAGAGAGGCAGGCAGTCGGGCTGAACGACCCCCTCGACCGCCCGCTGCCTGGACCGGCTGATGGCCCCCTTAGCCAGGCCCAGGAGCAGTCCTACGAGGAGGCCCTCGGACCTACCCGCTCCCCTCCGCACAGGGTGCCCAAAGATCAGGAGTGTGGGACTGAAGTGCAACCAGAATTTGAGGAGCACCCCTTCAAAAAATGGAAGAGGGGCTGCAACCTGACACACTCAACATAAACATGGAACACGGACTCCTCCAGACCAACAGCTCTACAAACCCGTGAGCATACTCACAGGTGCATACGTTGCAACAACAGACCCAGACAGCAGGCGAGGAACACCTGCCGTGAGGGGAGAGCTTTGGGAGCCAGAGGCCCCCTGAGCCCGCTGCACTTATTGCACACACCACGACTCACATTACTCACAATGCTGGATCCCCAAATGTTATTTTCTGCAAGAAATTAATCTAATTTGTATTTGAATGAATCAACACTACCTCACTACCTTGCTTCCCTAGGGAGCCTGTTCCACAGATTGACCACTTACTCGCTGAAATATCGTTTCCGCGGATTAGTTTTGAATTCAGGAGGACGTGTCCCAATATATTAAAAAAAATTTCATCATTGAAAGTGTTTCAGCAAACATGCTACTTATCCCTTTGTTCTTGCTCACTCTTCAGTCCGTACGTTAGTGTAATGAGAATTCTGACTCATCCAAGATACTATATTTAAAACTGATTTCAATTATTGTATAACATGGCGGTGCTCAGTGAAGATGTGCGCAGGACAAGGTTTGAAAGGAAGCACTTGTGTTTATAAAATGTCTCTTACATCAACGGTGCTTTGTTCGAATGACCTCATTTGAATTTTTTTCACGCACTTAATTACACGGTTTAGCCTCAGGGAAAAACAAGGATGGGAAACATTTGATGGGGCTAATGGGGGAATTGGCAGGGGGGAGAGTGGGACTGATTGGATCGCTCTCTCAGAGAGCCGGCACGGGCTCGATGGGCCGAATGGCGTCCTCCTGTGCTGTACCATTCTATCATTCTAGGGATTCCGTGCCAATGTCCGTGTGTAATGAGCATAATCTGGAACAGCAGGATGGGGTGCGGGGCTGGGGGGTAGGAACTTAAGACAGAATTTGGGTTGGGTTTCCACCCTGAATTCCCGGGGCTTGATTCTGAAATTTCCAACGGAATTGGGTAGGGGGCACATCCTTCCCCCACCTCTCCCCCCCGCTCCCCCTCTCCCCCTTCCCCTTCACCCCCGCTCCCCCTCCCCCCCGCTCCCCCTCTCCCCCTCCCCCCCGCTCCCCCTCTCCCCCTTCCCCTTCACCCCCGCTCCCCCTTCTCCCCACTCCCCCTCTCCCCCTCCCCCTCCCCCTGCTCCCCCTCTCCCCCTCCCCCTTCACCCCCGCTCCCCCTCCCCCCCGCTTCTCCCTCCCTATTCCCTCACTCCCCCCTCCATCCCTCCCCCTCCCCCTCACTCCCGCTCCCCCCCGCTTCTCCCTCCCTATCCCCCCACTCCCCCCTCCATCCCTCTCCCCCTCCCCCTTCACCCCCGCTCCCCCTCCCCCCCGCTTCTCCCTCTCCCCCTCCCCCTTCACCCCCGCTCCCCCTCCCCCCGCTCCCCCTCTCCCCCTCCTCCTTCACCCCCGCTCCCCCTCTCCCCCTCCCCTTCACCCCCGCTCCTCCCCTCCCCCTCACTCCCCCTCCCTCTGCTTCTCCCTCCCTGTCCCCCCACTCCCCCCTCCATCCCTCTCCCCCTCCCCCTCGCCCCCCCCTCCCCCTCGCTCCCCCTCCCCCCCGCTTCTCCCTCCCTATCCCCCCACTCCCCCCTCCATCCCTCACCCCGCTACCCCCCCCCCCCACCCCCCAGTCCACACCAACCTGTTGACGCATTGCTTTTGGAGATGGGATTGACGGGACTCTGGACTTGCCAGGCAAATCCCAATGGGTGTGGCCAGAAGGAAAGAGGCCCGCATTGAGCTGACACACATGGACCAGCTGGAAGCTGGTGATTGGCGGAAGAACCCAAGGCGACACGAGGGTGAACGTTTTTACACAGCGAGTGGTTAGGATCTGGAATGCGCTGCCTGTGAGGGTGGTGGAGGCAGACTCAATCGCGGCTTTCAAAAGGGAATTGGATAAGTCCCCCTCCCCCGCCCTCTCCCCGTAGCCCCGCAAATCTTTATCCTTCAGGTACTTATCCAATTCCCTTTTGAAAGCCACGATTGAGTCTGCCTCCACCACCCTCTCAGGCAGCGCATTCCAGATCCTAACCACTCGCTGCGTAAAAATGTTTTTCCTCGTGTCGCCTTTGGTCCTTCTGCCAATCGCCTTAAATCTGTGTCCCCTGGTTCCCGACCCTTCCACCAATGGGAACAGTTTCTCCCAATCTACTCTGTCCAGACCCCTCATGATTGTGAACACCTCGATCAAATCTCCTCTCAACCTTCTCTGCTCCAAGGAGAACAACCCCAGCTTCTCCAGTCTCTCCCCGTCACTGAAGTCCCTCATCCTTCGCCGAACTTGGCAGATTTGATCTGTTCAACAAAAAAAAAAAGACTTCTTTTGGAGAACATAAATGTTAAAAAACGGAGCAAATGCACTGCTTTCAGTTACTCTTTTATTACCTTGCTGAGCAAACGCCCTATCTGATGGTCGTCTGCTAATGTGCATCTGTCCGGCCTATCTCTGTGTGTCTCTGGAAGGGCTGTAGATCATTAGTGGCCGTAATGAAAGTGTCCAATTTATCGCTGCATTATCTATCAGAGCACGACAGCAGCGCGGCCATTGCACACACCAAATCTGCATTTATTCATGAACTGAGATGTAATTAGCGGTAATGGCCTGGACGTTAATTACCCTGCAGTGCTAAGCCACCTTATCTGAGCTTAATTGCTTATTGAGTCTCGCAGCAATCTTTTTTTTGACTGAATGTTTCATTAAATCTGAGGTGGCCAACAATGAGACCCGTGGTTGGTCATAAAGCAAATCTCGCCATTCATGGACTTCCAGCCACTGATGCGCTTTGTCTTGCTACTCTTATCTGTCTGTCACAATCAGTCGCCTCCTTCTCCCTGTATCTGGTTGCCCTCAGCACAGCATACACTACAGAGATATGGCAAAGAAGAAAGAAACACTTGCATTTATATAGCGTCTGTGGCTGCCACTTTGCAGCCAATGAAGTACTTCTTGGAGTGTAGCCACTGTTGTAATGTGGGAAACGCGGCAGCCAATTTGCGCACAGCAAGCTCCCACACACAGCAATGTGATAATGACCAGATAATCTGTTTTTGCAATGTTGATTGAGGAATAAATATCAGCCCCAGGACACCGGGGATAACTCCCCTGCTCTTCTTCAAAGTTGCACCATGGAATCTTTTACGTCCACCTGAGAGAGCAGACGGGGCCTCGGTTTAACGTCTCATCCGAAGGATGGCACCTCCGACAGTGCGGCACTCCCTCAGCACTGCACTGGGAGTGTCAGCCTGGGTTTATGGAAGTGGGACTTGAGCCCACAACCTTCTGACTCAGCGGCGAGAGTGCTGCCCACTGAGCCACGGCTGACATGTGAGAAAGCACGAACAGCTGTGGCTGTGTAGAGTGGCACCATTGTTCCTGGTCAGGCTGGAGATATTTTGAGTAATCCCCCCGTCAATCACGCCTGCTCACCGTACTGCTGTAAATGGCCACCTGCAACCATGGCGATGAATGCCAAGCTTGAGATCTAGACAATGGGCATCTCCGATTGAGAAGCAGTGCAGTCGGGCAAGCTGCCAAGTGCCTAACGATGTAGATGTACCTCCCATGTGTGTTAGCCGTGGCTCAGTGTGTAGCATTCTCGCCTCTTGAAGTCAGAAGGTTCAAGTCCCACTCCAGAGACTTGAGCACAAATTTGAGGCTTTCAGATGAGACGTTAAAGAAATTTGAGGTGATGGGGGTCTGGCACAGCCTGAAAGGGTGGTAGAGGCAGAAACCCTCATCACATTTATAAAGTACTTGGATGTACACTTGAAGTGCCGTAACCTACAGGGCTATGGACCGAGAGCTGGAAAGTGGGATTAGGCTGGGTAGCTCTTATTGTCCGCCACGGACATGATGGGCCGAAATGGCCTCCTTCTGTGCTATAAATTTCTATGATTCTAAACCGAGGTCCCATCTGCTTTCTCAGGTGGATGTAAAAGATCCCATGAGTTCTCCCCGGTGTCCTGGCTACCGGGTATAGTGACATAGTGGTCATGTTACTGGACCAGTAATCCCAAGGCCTGCACTCATGATCCGGAGACGTGAGTTCACAAGGAGATGGCCTTGGAAATAGCGGATGCATTGACAGTCATTTTCCAACATTCCATTGACTCTGGATCAGTTCCTATCGAGTGGAGGGTAGCCAATGTAACCCCACTTTTTATAAAAGGAGGGAGAGAGAAAATAGGGAATTATAGACCAGTCAGCCTGACATCGGTAGTGGGTAAAATGATGGAATCAATTATTAAGGATGTCATAGCAACGCATTTGGAAAGAGGTGACATGATAGGTCCAAGTCAGCATGGATTTGTGAAAGGGAAATCATGCTTGACAAATCTTCTGGAATTTTTTGAGGATGTTTCCAGTAGAGTGGACAAGGGAGAACTAGTTGATGTGAAATATTTGGACTTTCAGAAGTCTTTCAACAAGGTCCCACACAAGAGATTAATGTGCAAAGTTAAAGCACATGGGATTGGGGGTAGTGTGCTGACGTGGATTGAGAACTGGTTGTCAGACAGGAAGCAAAGAATAGGAGTAAATGGGGACTTTTCAGAATGGCAGGCAGTGACTAGTGGGGTACTGCAAGGTTCTGTGCTGGGGCCCCAGCTGTTTACACTGTACATTAATGATTTAGATGAGGGGATTAAATGTAGTATCTCCAAATTTGCGGATGACACTAAGTTGGGTGGCAGTGTGAGCTGCGAGGAGGATGCTATGAGGCTGCAGAGCGACCTGGATAGGTTAGGTGAGTGGGCAAATGCATGGCAGATGAAGTATAATGTGGATAAATGTGAGGTTATCCACTTTGGTGGTAAAAACAGAGAGACAGACTATTATCTGAATGGTGACAGATTAGGAAAAGGGGAGGTGCAAAGAGACCTGGGTGTCATGGTACATCAGTCATTGAAGGTTGGCATGCAGGTACAGCAGGCGGTTAAGAAAGCAAATGGCATGTTGGCCTTCATAGCGAGGGGATTTGAGTACAGGGGCAGGGAGGTGTTGCTACAATTGTACAGGGCCTTGGTGAGGCCACACCTGGAGTATTGTGTACAGTTTTGGTCTCCTAACCTGAGGAAGGACATTCTTGCTATTGAGGGAGTGCAGCGAAGGTTCACCAGACTGATTCCCGGGATGGCAGGACTGACCTATCAAGAAAGACTGGATCAACTGGGCTTGTATTCACTGGAGTTCAGAAGAATGAGAGGGGACCTCATAGAAACGTTTAAAATTCTGAGGGGTTAGACAGGTTAGATGCAGGAAGAATGTTCCCAATGTTGGGGAAGTCCAGAACCAGGGGACACAGTCTAAGGATAAGGGGGAAGCCATTTAGGACTGAGATGAGGAGGAATTTCTTCACCCAGAGAGTGGTGAACCTGTGGAATTCTCTACCACAGAAAGTTGTTGAGGCCAATTCACTAAATATATTCAAAAAGGAATTAGATGAAGTCCTTACTACTAGGGGAATCAAGGGGTATGGTGAGAAAGCAGGAATGGGGTACTGAAGTTGCATGTTCAGCCATGAACTCATTGAATGGCGGTGCAGGCTAGAAGGGCCGAATGGCCTACTCCTGCACCTATTTTCTATGTTTCTATGTTTCTATCCCACCATAACAGCCGGGGAATTTAAATTCAGTTAATTCAATAAATCTATAATTAAAAAGCTATGATCAGTAATGGTGACCATGAAACTACCGGATTGTCGTAAAAACCCATCGGGTCACTAATGTCCTTTAGGGAGGAAATCTGCCGCCCTTACCCAGTCTGGGCCTATACGTGACTCCAGACCACAGCAATGGGGTTGGCTCTTAACTGCCCTCTGAAATGGCCAGGCCAAACTGCTATAAAGAACATAAGAACATAAGAACTAGGAACAGGAGTAGGCCATCTAGCCCCTCGAGCCTGCTCCGCCATTCAACAAGATCATGGCTGATCTGGCCGTGGACTCAGCTCCACTTACCCGCCCGCTCCCCGTAACCCTTAATTCCCTTATTGGTTAAAAATCTATCTATCTGTGATTTGAATACATTCAATGAGCTAGCCTCAACTGCTTCCTTGGGCAGAGAATTCCACAGATTCACAACCCTCTGGGAGAAGAAATTCCTTCTCAACTCGGTTTTAAATTGGCTCCCCCATTTTTGAGGCTGTGCCCCCGAGTTCTAGTCTCCCCGACCAGTGGAAACAACCTCTCTGCCTCTATCTTGTCTATCCCTTTCATTATTTTAAATGTTTCTATAAGATCACCCCTCATCCTTCTGAACTCCAACGAGTAAAGACCCAGTCTACTCAATCTATCATCATAAGGTAACCCCCTCATCTCCGGAATCAGCCTAGTGAATCGTCTCTGTACCCCCTCCAAAGCCAGTATATCCTTCCTTAAGTAAGGTGACCAAAACTGCACGCAGTACTCCAGGTGCGGCCTTACCAATACCCTATACAGTTGCAGCAGGACCTCCCTGCTTTTGTACTCCATCCCTCTCGCAATGAAGGCCAACATTCCATTCGCCTTCCTGATTACCTGCTGCACCTGCAAACTAACTTTTTGGGATTCATGCACAAGGACCCCCAGGTCCCTCTGCATCTCAGCATGTTGCAATTTCTCCAATTTCAAATAATATTCCCTTTTACTGTTTTTTTCCCCAAGGTGGATGACCTCACACTTTCCGACATTGTATTCCATCTGCCAAACCTTAGCCCATTCACTTAACCTATCTAAATCTCTTTGCAGCCTCTCTGTGTCCTCCACACAACCCACTTTCCCACTAATCTTTGTGTTATCTGCAAATTACACTACACTCTGTCCCCTCTTCTAGGTCATCTATGTATATTGTAAACAGTTGTGGTCCCAGCACCGATCCCTGTGGCACACCACTAACCACCGATTTCCAACCCGAAAAGGACCCATTTATCCCAACTCTCTGCTTTCTGTTCGCCAGAAATGCTAATACATTTCTTCTGACTCCGCGTACCTTTATCTTGTGCAGTAACCTTTTGTGTGGCACCTTATCGAATGCCTTTTGAAAATCTAAATACACCACATCCATCGGTACACCTCTGTCCACCATGCTCGTTATATCCTCAAAGAATTCCAGTAAATTAGTTAAACATGATTTCCCCTTCATGAATCCATGTTGTGTCTGCTTGATTGCACTATCCCTATTTAGATATCCCGCTATTTCTTTCTTAATGATAGTTTCAAGCATTTTCCCCACTACAGATGTTAAACTAACCGGCCTATAGTTACCTGCCTTTTGTCTGCCCCCTTTTTTAAACAGAGGCGTTACATTAGCTGCTTTCCAATCCGCTGGTACCTCCCCAGAGTCCAGAGAATTTTGGTAGATTATAACGAATGCATCTGCTATAACTTCCACCATCTTTTTAATACCCCGGGATGCATTTCATCAGGACCAGGGGACTTGTCTACCTTGAGTCCCATTAGCCTGTCCAGCACTACCCCACTAGTGATAGTGATTGTCTCAAGGTCCTCCCTTCCCACATTCCTATGACCAGCAATTTTTGGCATGGTTTTTGTGTCTTCCACTGTGAAGACCGAAGCAAAATAATTGTTTAAGGTCTCAGCCATTTCCACATTTCCCATTATTAAATCCCCCTTCTCATCTTCTAAGGGACCAACATTTACTTTAGTCACTCTTTTCCGTTTTATATATCTGTAAAAGCTTTTACTATCTGTTTTTATGCTTTGCGCAAGCCTACCTCCGTAATCTATATTTCCTTTCTTTCTTGCTTTTTTAGTCATTCTTTGCTGTTGTTTAAAATTTTCCCAATCCTCTAGTTTCCCACTAACCTTGGCCACTTTATACACATTGGTCTTTGATTTAATACTCTCCTTTATTTCCTTGGTTATCCACGGCTGGTTATCCCTTCTCTTACCACCCTTCTTTTTCACTGGAATATATTTTTGTTGCGCACTATGAAAGAGCTCCTTAAAAGTCTTCCACTGTTCCTCAATTGTGCCACCGTTTAGTCTGTGTTTCCAGTCTACTTTAGCCAACTCTGCCCTCATCCCAGTGTAGTCCCCTTTGTTTAAGTATAGTACGCTCGTTTCTGACACAACTTCCTCACCCTCAATCTGTATTACAAATTCAACCATACTGTGATCACTCAGTCCGAGAGGATCTTTTACTAGGAGATCGTTTATTTTTCCTGTCTCATTACACAGGACCAGATCTAAGATAGCTTGCTCCCTTGTAGGTTCTGTAACATACTGTTCTAAGAAACAATCCCATATGCATTCTATGAATTCCTCCTCCAGGCTACCCCGTGCAATTTGAGTTGACCAATCGATATGTAGGTTAAAATCCCCCATGACTACTGCCGTTCCTTTTTCACATGTCTCCATTATTCCCTTGATTATTGCCCGCCCCACCATGAAGTTATTATTTGGGTGCCTATAAACTATGCCCACCAGTGACTTTTTCCCCTTGCTATCTCGAATCTCCACGCACAATGATTCAACATTTTGTTCATTAGAGCCAATATCGTCTCTCACAACTGGCCTGATATCATCCTTTATTAACAGAGCTACCTCACCTCCTTTCCCTTCTTGTCTATCCTTCCGAATCGTCAGATACCCCTGTATGTTTAATTCCCAGTCTTGGCCACCCTGCAACCATGTTTCTGTAATGGCCACCAAATCATACCCATTTGTAATGATTTGTGCCGTCAACTCATTTACTTTATTTCGAATGCTGCGTGTGTTTAGGTAGAGTGTTTTAATCCTAGTTTTTAAACCATGATTTTTAGTTTTGACCCCTCCTGCAGCCCCTTTATATTCAGTGGCCCTTTTTGTTTTTTGCCTTGGGTTTCTCTGCCCTCCACTTTTACTCATCTCCTTTCTGTCTTTTGCTTTTGTCTCCTTTTTGTTTCCCTCTGTCTCCCTGCATTGGTTCCCATCCCCCTGCCATATTAGTTTAACTCCTCCCCAACAGCACTAGCAAACACTCCCCCTCGAACATTGGTTCCGGTCCTGCCCAGGTGCAGACCGTCCGGTTTGTACTGGTCCCACCTCCCCCAGAACCGGTTCCAATGCCCCAGGAATTTGAATCCCTCCCTGCTGCACCACTCCTCAAGCCACGTATTCATCTGAGCTATCCTGCGATTCCTACTCTGACTAGCACGTGGCACTGGTAGCAATCCCGAGATTACTACTTTTGAGGTCCCACTTTTTAATTTAGCTCCTAGCTCCTTAAATTCGTCTCGTAGGACCTCATCCCTTTTTTTTACCTATGTCGTTGGTACCAATGTGCACCACGACAACTAGCTGTTCTCTCTCCCTTTTCAGAATGTCCTGCACCTGCTCTGAGACATCCTTGATCCTTGCACCAGGGAGGCAACATAGATGTTAACAAATATGATGTGATTGGGATTACGGAGACGTGGCTCCAGGATGATCAGGGCTGGGAACTCAACATTCAGGGGTATTCAACATTCAGGAAGGATAGAATAAAAGGAAAAGGAGGTGGGGTAGCATTGCTGGTTAAAGAGGAGATTAATGCAATAGTTAGGAAAGACATTAGCTTGGATGATGTGGAATCTATATGGGTAGAGCTGCAGAACACCAAAGGGCAAAAAACGTTAGTAGGAGTTGTGTACAAACCTCCAAACAGTAGTAGAGATGTTGGGGAGGGCATCAAACAGGAAATTAGGGGTGCATGCAATAAAGGTGTAGCAGTTATAATGGGTGACTTTAATATGCACATAGATTGGGCTAGCCAAACTGGAAGCAATACGGTGGAGGAGGATTTCCTGGAGTGCATAAGGGATGGTTTTCTAGACCAATATGTTGAGGAACCAACTAGGGGGGAGGCCATCTTAGACTGGGTGTTGTGTAATGAGAGAGGATTAATTAGCAATCTCATTGTGCGAGGCCCCTTGGGGAAGAGTGACCATAATATGGTGGAATTCTGCATTAGGATGGAGAATGAAACAGTAATTTCAGAGACCATGGTCCAGAACTTAAAGAAGGGTAACTTTGAAGGTATGAGGCGTGAATTGGCTAGGATAGATTGGCGAATGATACTTAGGGGGTTGACTGTGGATGGGCAATGGCAGACATTTAGAGACCGCATGGATGAAGTACAACAATTGTACATTCCTGTCTGGCGTAAAAATAAAAAGGGGAAGGTGGCTCAACCGTGGCTATCTAGGGAAATCAGGGATAGTATTAAAGCCAAGGAAGTGGCATACAAATTGGCCAGAAATAGCAGCGAACCTGGGGACTGGGAGAAATTTAGAACTCAGCAGAGGAGGACAAAGGGTTTGATTAGGACAGGGAAAATGGAGTACGAGAAGAAGCTTGCAGGGAACATTAAGGCGGATTGCAAAAGTTTCTATAGGTATGTAAAGAGAAAAAGGTTGGTGAAGACAAACGTAGGTCCCCTGCAGTCAGAATCAGGGGAAGTCATAACGGGGAACAAAGAAATGGCGGATCAATTGAACAAGTACTTTGGTTCGGTATTCACTAAGGAGGATACAAACAACCTTCCGGATATAAAAGGGGTCAGAGGGTCTAGTAAGGAAGAGGAACTGAGGGAAATCTTTATTAGTCGGGAAATTGTGTTGGGGAAATTGATGGGATTGAAGGCCGATAAATCCCCAGGGCCTGATGGCCTGCATCCTAGAGTACTTAAGGAGGTGGCCTTGGAAATAGCGGATGCATTGACAGTCATTTTCCAACATTCCATTGACTCTGGATCAGTTCCTATGGAGTGGAGGGTAGCCAATGTAACCCCACTTTTTAAAAAAGGAGGGAGAGAGAAAACAGGGAATTATAGACCGGTCAGCCTGACCTCAGTAGTGGGTAAAATGATGGAATCAATTATTAAGGATGTCATAGCAGTGCATCTGGAAAATGGTGACATGATAGGTCGAAGTCAGCATGGATTTGTGAAAGGGAAATCATGCTTGACAAATCTTCTGGAATTTTTTGAGGATGTTTCCAGTAAAGTGGACAAAGGAGAACCAGTTGATGTGGTATATTTGGACTTTCAGAAGGCTTTCGACAAGGTCCCACACAAGAGATTAATGTGCAAAGTTAAAGCACATGGGATTGGGGGTAGTGTGCTGACGTGGATTGAGAACTGGTTGTCAGACAGGAAGCAAAGAGTAGGAGTAAACGGGTACTTTTCAGAATGGCAGGCAGTGACTAGTGGAGTGCCGCAAGGTTCTGTGCTGGGGCCCCAGCTGTTTACATTGTACATTAATGATTTAGACGAGGGGATTAAATGCAGTATCTCCAAATTTGCGGATGATACTAAGTTGGGTGGCAGTGTGAGCTGCGAGGAGGATGCTATTAGGCTGCAGAGTGACTTGGATAGGTTAGGTGAGTGGGCAAATGCATGGCAGATGAAGTATAATGTGGATAAATGTGAGGTTATCCACTTTGGTGGTAAAAACAGAGAGACAGACTATTATCTGAATGGTGACAGATTAGGAAAAGGGAAGGTGCAACGAGACCTGGGTGTCATGGTACATCAGTCATTGAAGGTTGGCATGCAGGTACAGCAGGCGGTTAAGAAAGCAAATGGCATGTTGGCCTTCATAGCGAGGGGATTTGAATACAGGGGCAGGGAGGTGTTGCTACAGTTGTACAGGGCCTTGGTGAGGCCACACCTGGAGTATTGTGTACAGTTTTGGTCTCCTAACTTGAGGAAGGACATTCTTGCTATTGAGGGAGTGCAGCGAAGGTTCACCAGACTGATTCCCGGGATGGCGGGACTGACCTATCAAGAAAGATTGGATCAATTGGGCTTGTATTCACTGGAGTTCAGAAGAATGAGAGGGGACCTCATAGAAACGTTTAAAATTCTGACGGGTTTAGACAGGTTAGATGCAGAAAGAATGTTCCCAATGTTGGGGAGGTCCAGAACCAGGGGTCACAGTCTGAGGATAAGGGGTAAGCCATTTAGGACCGAGATGAGGAGAAACTTCTTCACCCAGAGAGTGGTGAACCTGTGGAATTCTCTACCACAGAAAGTAGTTGAGGCCAATTCACTAAATATATTCAAAAGGGAGCTAGATGAAGTCCTTACTACTCGGGGGATCAAGGGTTATGGCGAGAAAGCAGGAAGGGGGTACTGAAGTTTCATGTTCAGCCATGAACTCATTGAATGGCGGTGCAGGCTAGAAGGGCTGAATGGCCTGCTCCTGCACCTATTTTCTATGTTTCTATGTTTCTATGTCTCGGTTGCGGCCGCAGAAACGCCTATCTATTCCCCTTACAATCGAATCCCCTATCACTATCGCTCTCCCAGTCTTTTTCCTGCCCTCCTGTGCAGCAGAGCCAGCCACGGTGCCATGAACTTGGCTGCTGCTGCCCTCCCCTGATGAGTCATCCCCCTCAACAGTACTCAAAGCGGTGTATCTGTTTTGCAGGGGGATGACCGCAGGGGACCCCTGCACTACCTTCCTTGCACTGCTCTTCCTGCTGATCTTCCATTCCCTATCTGGCTGTGGACCCTTTACCTGCGGTAAGGCCAACTCGCTACACGTGCTACTCACGTCATTCTCAGCATCGTGGATGCTCCAGAGTGAATCCACCCTCAGCTCCAATTCCGCAACGCGGGCCATCAGGAGCTGGAGGCGGACACACTTCCCGCACACGTAGTCGTCAGGGACACCGGAAGTCTCCCTGAGTTCCCACATGGTACAGGAGGAGCATAACAGGTGACCGAGCTCTCCTGCCATGACTTAACTCTTAGATACACTTAAATTGGCAACAACAATGTTAACAGGTTACTCACTGTTATAGGAGAGAAAAAAGAGAAACTACTCACCAAACATCAGCCAATCACTTACCCCCTTGGCTGTGACGTCACCTTTCTGTTTCTTTCTACTTCTTTTTTGCCCTCTCCCTGTAGCTGCACCGGCTCGCCTCTCCACGCACCTCCTCGACTGCCGCCGACGCTGGGCCCCGGACTCCCTGCTGTGCCTTTTATAGGCCTCACCAACGAACTCCTGACGCTGCTCCCGACTGCCGCCGCCGAAGAAGTATACTAAGACAGCATCGGTTCAAGGTGGCGGCTCACCACCACCTTCTCAAGGGGCAAACGGGGATGGGCAATAAATGCCGGCCTGGCCAGCAACGCCCACATCCCTTGAACGATTTTTTAAAAAAATGGTCCCTCAGTGAGCATCACTAAGGACAGAGGATTTGGTAATGATCACATTGGTGTTTGTGGGAGCTTGCTGTGCACAAATTGGCTGTTGGATTTCCAGCATTACACAGTGACTAGACATCATTGGCTGTAAGGGGGCTTTGGGACATCCTGAGGGTGTGAAAGATGCTGTACAAAGAATGAAAGAAAGACTTATATAGCGCCTTTCACGACCACTGGATGCCCCAAAGCGCTTTACAGCCAATGAAGTACTTTTGGAGTGTAGTCACTGTGGGAAACAGGGCAGCCAATTTGCGCACAGCAAGCTCCCACAAACAGCAATGTGATAATGACCAGATCATCTGTTTTGGTGATGTTGATTGAGGGGTAAATATTGGCCCTAGGGCACTGGGGAGAACTCCCCCTGCTCTTCTTCAAAATAGTGCCGTGGGATCTTTTACTCCTCAGCTGTAAGACCGCACCTACTGACAGTACAGCACTGGGAGTGCCAGCCTGGATTTCTGTGTGCTCATGTCTCTGGCACGGGCCTGGAACCCACAACCTTCCTGACTCAGTGGTGAGATGTTGCTACCAACTGAGTGGCAGCTGCCTCTCTCAAGTCTTTCTTTTCAGACTGAAAGGTGGGTGTGTGTCACAAGGCGAGATGGGGCCCGGTCTCGGGAAGCAGGACTCAGCAGCACTCAGTGCACACCTGTGTCCTGGAGCATGAGTTGGTGATGAAGTGCCTGCCCATCTCTAACCCGCAGACCGGATTCCAGTGTTGTGGTTTGGGTTTGGTGTCCGTCAACATCTCTCCCTTACAAAGGTGTTTCAGGGTGGGGTTTTTTTTTGCCTTCTGCATTTTGACTGAGCCGGATTTAGAAGGCGGGTCCTTTGATTGCTGAGCAAGATTATTATGTTGGCGGTACAGGGCTGTGTAATCGAGACTGCCCTGTTCTTATCAACAACCTGTATAAACGTTGCAATGTTTTGCGAGGAAGGTGGGTCTGTAAATTATTGGCTGGCTCCCAATTGTGTTGCTCACCAAATATGGTTTCAGTCCCGGAGAGAACACAGCCCGTTCTCTCTCAGACCCTGTTTGAGGGAGGATTTGTGTCCGCAGATGCTGCCACAGAGTATATGTATTCAGTGCTCGCAGTCTGGGCTGGGCCCTGCTGCCCCTGGGCCCTCGCCTCTTCTGGCTTATGTGCGCGCTCTAGGTCCGTGCAGCAGAGCAGGTCTCCAGTCGTCCTGGTTAACCCTTGCCACTGGACCAAGACCTCGCTCTGTCAAGCCCGTGTGGTGGCTGGTGTACAACGGTCACCCCACGTTAAAACAATCCACACACAGGCATCTTCCACCCTTCAGGATGTAGTTCAGGATCTGGAACATCGGGTCCTTCATTGAAACACCTGTGAACTTATCCTTTTTTTGGCGTGGAAGCAAGTCATCCTCCTTTCGAGGGACTGCCTATGATGATGATGAGTATTCACTGCTCGCTGATCTCCCGTTCTGTTGCTGCCGCAGACTGTTTGCAACCTTGGTGTCATATTTGACCCTGAAACGAGCTTTTGACCACATGTCCGCAGCATAACTAAAACCACCTGTTTCCACCTCCGTAACATCGCCCGTCTCTGCCCCTGCCTCAGCTCATCCGCTGCTGAAGCCCTCATTCATGCCTTTGTTTCTCTACACTTGACTATTCCAGCGGACCTTCTGGCTGGCCTCCCACATTCTACCCGACGTAAACTAGAGGTGATCCAAAACCTGGCTGCCCCGTGTCCTAACTCGCACCGAGTCCCGCTCACCCATCACCCCCTGTGCTCGCTGCCCCGTGTCCTAACTCGCACCGAGTCCCGCTCACCCATCACCCCCTGTGCTCACTGCCCCGTGTCCTAACTCGCACCAAGTCCCACTCACCCATCACCCCCTGTGCTCACTGCCCCGTGTCCTAATTCGCACCCAAGTCCCGCTCACCCATCACCCCCTGTGCTCACTGCCCCGTGTCCTAACTCGCACCAAGTCCCGCTCACCCATCACCCCCTGTGCTCACTGCCCCGTGTCCTAATTCGCACCCAAGTCCCACTCACCCATCACCCCCTGTGCTCACTGCCACGTGTCCTAACTCGCACCGAGTCCCACTCACCCATCACCCCCTGTGCTCGCTGCCCCGTGTCCTAACTCGCACTGAATCCTGCTCACCCATCACCCCCTGTGCTCACTGTCCCGTGTCCTAACTCGCACCAAGTCCCGCTCACCCATCACCCTCTGTGCTCACTGCCCTGTGTCCTAACTCACCAAGTCCCACTCACCCATCACCCCCTGTGCTCACTGCCCTGTGTCCTAACTCGCACCAAGTCCCACTCACCCATCACCCCCTGTGCTCACTGACCTATATTGGCTCCTGGTTAAGCAAAGCCTCGATTTCAAAATTCTCACCCTTGTTTACAAATCCCTCCATGGCCTCACCCCTCCCTATCTCTGTAATCTCCTCCAGCCCCACAATCCCCCAAGATGTCTGCGCTCCTCTAACTCTGCCCTCTTGATTATAATCGCTCAACCATCATTGGCCGTGCCTTCTGTAGCCTGGGGATTAAGCTGTGGAACTCCCTGCCGAAACCTCTCTACCTCTCTTTCCTCCTTCAGGATGCTCCTTAAAACCGACCTCTTTGACCAAGCTTTTGGTCACCTGCCCTAATTTCTCCTTATGTGGCTCGGTGTCAAATTTTTTCATCTCATAACACTCCTGTGAGGCGCTTTGGGACGTTTCACTACATTAAAGGCGCTATATAAATACAGGTTGTTGTTGTTGCTGATGTTGCTCACTGAGAGTCCGAGCAGACGCCGTTTGACTCTGTGTTGAGCCTCGGACACCGTGTCCTCTCCATCGCGAAGAGCGCCTACCTCCACCTCCGCAACACTGCCCCTACACCACATTCTCCTGGCCGGCCTTCCACCCTCCCGAACCTTCAGTCCATCCCAAATCCGTACTGCCCGTATCCTATCCTGCTCCGAATCACACTCGCCACCACCCCTGCGCTCACTGACCTACATTGGCCCCCGGTCCACCAACAGCAAATCAAACTCTGACCTTATACATCTCTGCATCCCCTTTGATCCATCATTGGCGGCTGTGCCTTCAACCGCCCAGGCCCCAAGTTCAGCAATTCCCTATCTAAAGCCCTCTCACTCCTCCTTTAAGACCCTCCTATAAACCCACCTCTTTCAACGAGCCCTTGCTCACCCCTCCTAATCTTTCTTTTGGCTTGCCGTCCATTTTATTTCCTTACTCCTCTGTGAAGTGCCTTGGAAGGTTTCCCTGCCTTAAAGAAGCTATATAACTGCAAGTTATTGTGCAGCTCCCCCGGGCTGGGGAATCGAGAACCAGGGGTCACAGTCTCAGGATAAGGGGTCGGCCATTTCGGACTGAGATGAGGAGAGATTTCTTCACTCAGAGGGTGGTGAATCTTTGGAATTCTCTGCCCCAGAGGGCTGTGGAGGCTCAGTCGTTGAGTATATTCAAGGCTGAGAGCGATAGATTTTTGGACTCGAGGGGAATCAAGGGATATGGGGATCGGGCGGGAAAATGGAGTTGAGGTCGAAGATCAGCCATGATCTTATTGAATGGCGGAGCAGGCCCGAGAGGCCGAATGTTCTAATCCTGTTGCCAATTCTTAAGTTCCTATAAAAATAAGGAGGGCCGGTATAAAGCCAGCCTGCCCAACGGGAACAGGGAAGATGGATGGTTAAGATGGCGCACAATGCTGGGGCGGCCCCTGAAATTGGGCAGTGAGCAGGAGCGGGACTGGTGGAGGCCCAGAGGAGGACGTATTCATGTTTATTTTCAGTCCTTGGTCCTCCCCTGACCCCCCGGGCCTTCAGTCCCCATCCCCACCAGAACCCTCCCGCCCCCACCACCGCTCCCATCCTTGCCCCAGAGGCCCGTTCCCTGCCACCCAACATCCCGCTCCCGCCTGCTGGCCAGATGGGCGATTTCTGTGGAGTGGGGCAGGACTCGCGCACGGTCCAGGGGGGCAGCTGTCCTTTACCCTCAGTCACCACCAGCGTTAATCAGGGGATCGCGGTCGCGTTTGCAGCTGTGGCTCAGCGGGTCGCGCTCTCACAGCTGAGTCAGGTCCCGTCGTGGGTACATGTCCCCCATTTGCATTTAACTCCAGCCCTGCAACCCTCCGAGGTCCCGGCGCTCCTCTAATTCTGGCCTGTTGCGCATGCCTCGATTTTAATCGCTCCGCCATTGGCAGCCGTGACTTCAACTGCCTGGACCCTGAGCTCTGGAATCCTCTCCTTAAACCTCTCCGCCTCTCGCTCCTCCGCTAAGATGCGCCTGAAAACCTGCCTCTTTGACCAAGCTTTTGGCCATCTGCCCCAATATCTCCTTATGTGGCTTAGTGTCAAATTGTGTCTGATAACGCTCCTCTGATGCACCTTGGGACATTTTGCTACATTAATGGCGCTATATAAATACAAGTTGTTGTTGTTCAAGCTACACTGTTTTTTTGAGAATGTTTAGCATTTACCCTTCATCTTCCCCCTGCTGATTTCTGCATCACATTGCATAATATCAAAATGTGCTACATCACACCATCTTATGAATATCTGCACCACTCAACGAGCCAGGAGTCAAAGAAAATCAACCAATTAAGCAAAGTTAATTTCCAAAAAAAAGACTTGCATTTATATAGCGCCTTCCGTGGACTCAGGACGTCCCAAAGCGCTTTACAGCCAATGAAATACTTTTTGAAGTGTAGTCATTGTTGAAATGTAGGAAACGCGGCAGGCAATTTACGCACAGCAAGCTCCCACACACAGCAATGTGATAATGACCAAATAATCTTTTTTTTTAGTGATATTGGTTGAAGGATAAAAATTGGCCACAGGGCACTGGAGAGATCTCCCCTGCTCTTCTTTGAACTAGTGCCGTGGGATCTTTTACATCCACCTGAGAGGGCAGACGAAGCCTTGGTTTAACATCTTATCCGAAAGACGGCACCTCCGACAGTGCAGCACTCCCTCAGCATTGCACTAGGAGTGTCAGCCTGGATTTTGTACTCAGGTCTCTGGAGTGGAACTTGAACCCACAACCTTCTGACTCAGAGAGGGCTACCCACTCATCATCAGAGGCAGTCCCTCGGAATCGAGGAAGACTTGCTTCCACTCTTAAAATGAGTCCTTAGGTGACTGTACAGTCCAATACGAGAGCCACGGTCCCTGTCACAGGTGGGACAGACAGGTGGGTTGAGGGAAGGGGAGGGTGGGACTGGTTTGCCGCACGCTCCTTCCGCTGCCTGCGCTTATTTTCTGCACATTCTCGGCGATGAGACTCGAGGTGCTCAGCGCCCTCCCGGATGCTCTTCCTCCACTTAGGGCGGTCTTTGGCCAGGGACTCCCAGGTGTCAGTCGGGATGTTGCACTTTATCAGGGAGGCTTTGAGGGTGTCCATGTAATGTTTCCTCTGCCCGCCTTTGGCTCATTTGCAGTGAAGGAGTTCCGAGTAAGAACATAAGAACATAAGAATTAGGAACAGGAGTAGGCCATCTAGCCCCTCGAGCCTGCTCCGCCATTCAACAAGATCATGGCTGATCTGGCCGTGGACTCAGCTCCACTTACCCGCCCGCTCCCCATAACCCTTAATTCCCTTATTGGTTAAAAATCTATCTATCTGTGACTTGAAAACATTCAATGAGCTAGCCTCAACTGCTTCCTTGAGCAGAGAATTCCACAGATTCACAACCCTCTGGGAGAAGAAATTCCTTCTCAACTCGGTTTTAAATTGGCTCCCCCGTATTTTGAGGCTGTGCCCCCTAGTTCTAGTCTCCCCCACCAATGGAAACAACCTCTCTGCCTCTATCTTGTCTATCCCTTTCATTATTTTAAATGTTTCTATAAGATCACCCCTCATCCTTCTGAACTCCAAGGAGTAAAGACCCAGTCTACTCAATCTATCATCATAAGGTAACCCCCTCATCTCCAGAATCAGCCTAGTGAATCGTCTCTGTACCCCTTCCAAAGCTAGTATATCCTTCCTTAAGTAAGGTGACCAAAACTGCACGCAGTACTCCCGGTGCGGCCTCACCAATACCCTGTACAGTTGCAGCAGGACCTCCCTGCTTTTGTACTCCATCCCTCTCGCAATGAAGGCCAACATTCCATTCGCCTTCCTGATTACCTGCTGCACCTGCAAACTAACTTTTTGGGATTCATGCACAAGGACCCCCAGGTCCCTCTGCACCTCAGCATGTTGTAATTTCTCCCCATTCAACTAATATTCCCTTTTAATGTTTTTTTTCCCAAGGTGGATGACCTCACACTTCCTGAGATTGTATTCCATCTGCCAAACCTTAGCCCATTCGCTTAACCTATCCAAATCTCCTTGCAGCCTCTCTGAGTCCTCTACACAGCCCGCTTTCCCACTAATTTTAGTGTCATCTGCAAATTTTGTTGCACTACACTCTGTCCCCTCTTCTAGGTCATCTATGTATATTGTAAACAGTTGTGGTCCCAGCACTGATCCCTGTGGCACACCACTAACCACCGATTTCCAACCGGAAAAGGACCCATTTATCCCGACTCTCTGCTTTCTGTTCGCCAGCCAATTCTCTATCTATGCTAATACATTTCCTCTGACTCCGCGTACCTTTATCTTCTGCAGTAACCTTTTGTGTGGCACCTTATCGAATGCCTTTTGGAAATCTAAATACACCACATCCATCAGTACACCTCTATCCACCATGCTCGTTATATCCTCAAAGAATTCCAGTAAATTAGTTAAACATGATTTCACCTTCATGAATCCATGCTGTGTCTGCTTGATTGCACTTTTCCTATCTAGATGTCCCGCTATTTCTTCCTTAATGATAGTTTCAAGTATTTTCCCCACTACAGTTGTTAAACTAACCGGCCTATAGTTACCTGCCTTTTGCCTGCCCCCTTTTTTAAACAGAGGCGTTACATTAGCTGCTTTCCAATCCGCTGGTACCTCCCCAGAGTCCAGAGAATTTTGGTAGATTATAACGAATGCATCTGCTATAACTTCCGCCATCTCTTTTAATACCCTGGGATGCATTTCATCAGGACCAGGGGACTTGTCTACCTTGAGTTCCATTAGCCTGTCTAGCACTACCCCCCTAGTGATAGTGATTGTCTCCAGGTCCTCCCTTCCCACATTCCTGTGGCCTGCAAATTTTGGCATGGTTTTTGTGTCTTCCACTGTGAAGACGGAAGCAAAATAATTGTTTAAGGTCTCAGCCATTTCCACATTTCCCATTATTAAATCCCCCTTTTCATCTTCTAAGGGACCAACATGTACTTTAGTCACTCTTTTCTGTTTTATATATCTGTAAAAGCTTTTACTATCTGTTTTTATGTTTTGTGCAAGTTTACCTTCGTAATCTATCTTCCCTTTCTTTATTGCTTTTTTAGTCATTCTTTGCTGTTGCTTAAAATTTTCCCAATCCTCTAGTTTCCCACTAACCTTGGCCACCTTATACGCATTGGTCTTTGATTTGATACTTTCCTTTATTTCCTTGGTTATCCACGGCTGGTTATCCCTTCTATTAACCGCCCTTCTTTTTCATTGGAATATATTTTTGTTGCGCACTATGAAAGAGCTCCTTAAAAGTCCTCCACTGTTCCTCAATTGTGCCACCGTTTAGTCTGTGTTTCCAGTCTACTTTAGCCAACTCTGCCCTCATCCCACTGTAATCCCCTTTGTTTAAGCATCGTACGCTTGTTTCTAACACAACTTCCTCATCCTCAATCTGTATTACAAATTCAACCATATTGTAGAGCGCTTGCTTTGGGAGTCTCATGTCGGGCATGCGGACAATGTGGCCTGCCCAGCGGAGCTGATCAAGTGTGGCCAGTGCTTCAATGCTGGGGATGTTGGCCTGGTCGAGGACGCTAACGTTGGTGCATCTGTCCTCCCAGGGGATTTGTAGGATCTTGCAGAGACATCGTCGTTGGTATTTCTCCAGCAACTGAACCACTGAGACCAGGGCCGACACCATGTTTCACTCGCACTTCCCATGAGCTTCCCTTCACTGCTATACCTGCTGGGCGGAATGTCTCCGTGTTGAGTATGGAGAAAGAGTCAGACTGAACACTGTGAGCTCAAAGTAAAGTGTGACCGTAGTCTTTTATTGCAGGTCTCCAGAATGCCTCTCCAACCTGTGAGGCCTCCTTAAATACCTGTGCTCCCAAGGGATTATGGGATCCCTTGGGACTCCAGGGGATGAGCCCTCTGATGGTTGTACAGAGTAAATACAAGCCCACATATATAACACTCCGCATCAGAACCTTCTTATTCTCCCAGAAGATTGCTCAATGAGTTGTGAAAGGAGGCGAGCCATCGAAGAAGTAACCTCTGTAGGGAACCAAAGTGGCGTTCACAAAGGGATTGGTTGGCCAGTGACTGGGAACTGTGAGACACTTTAACACCTCGCATGTTCCCCTTTCCTGGCAGTAAATGCACAATCATCATCATCATAGGCAATCACAGTCATACAACCAACCAAACTATTCCTGCTGCATCTCAGAAAGCTGGGAGGAGACGTAAGGAGAAGAGTGCCCAAATCAGTCGCTACTAAGCCTTCCTACGAAGGAGCCTTTGCATTCTCTTCCCTGGTGCTTACGTCAGTTTTCCATCAGACAGCGCCTCGATTTAAAAATTCTCATCTGTCATGTATGTACATGCTGTTTGTAGCCACCAGATGGTGTAATTGTTGGAGGCCACTGAGCACCACGCACATGGTGCTGCTCTGGTATAAAAGGCCAGCCATTTTGTGAGTCAGGCACTTTAGGCCTAAAGGTTGCTTAGTTAAACAGTACTCAGTTTGAACCTTTATTGTATACACAACATCATCCTTGTTTTCAAATTCCTTCACGGACTCGCCCCTCCCTATCTCTGTAACCTCCCCCAGCCCCACAATGCCCCCCCCCCGCAAGATCTCTGGGCTCCTTCAATTCTGGCCTCTTGGATTATAATCGCTCCACCATTGGCGGCCGTGCCTTCAGCTGCCTGGGCCCCGAGCTCTGGAATTTCCTCCTTAACCTCTCTGTCTCTCTCTCTCTCTCTCTCTCTCTCTCCTCCTTTAAGATGCTCTTTAAAACCGACCTCTTTGACCAAGCTTTTGGTCACCTGTCCTAATCTCTTATGTTTGATAACGCTCTGTGAAGCGCCGTGGGATGTTTTACTACGTTACAGTTGCTACATGAATGCAAGTCTTTGTTGCTATTGGACCTTTTCTGAAGACCTGACTGGGTTGTGGAGACCATTTATGTCGTCTCTGTTTCTGTTTCCGATCTTCGATTGTGGAAGGTCGGAAGGTACTTTGGACTGAGGAACGTTTGAAGATTTCCATGTCAATAACTGAAATAAAACGGATGAGTGAGTGTACATAATGACTAAAATGATCTGATAGCCACTCAAATTGAATATCCGCCTGATTTAAAGTGAATGGAGAGAACCTGCAATATGTGCTCAGTTGTGATCTCCATGTTGGGCAGGGCCACATTGTCCACATGCCCGACACAAGACTCCCAAAGCAAGCGCTCTACTCGGAACTCCTACATGGCAAGCGAGCCCCATGTGGGCAGAGGCAACGTTACAAGGACACCCTCAAAGCCTCCCTGATAAAGTGCAACAGCCCCACTGACACCTGGGAGTCCCTGGCCAAAGACTGCCCTAAGTGGAGGAAGTGCATCGGGAGGGCGCTGAGCACCTCGAGTCTCGTCGCCGAGAGCATGCAGAAACCAAGCGCAGGCAGCGGAAGGAGCGTGCGGCAAACCTGTCCCATCCTTCCCTTCCCTCAACCACTGTCTGTCCCACCTGTGACGGACTGTAATTCCAGTATTGGACTGTTCAGTCACCTGAGAACTCACTTTTAGAGTGGAAGCAAGTCTTCCTCGATTCCGAGGGACTGCCTATGATGATGTTTAAAAAGGATGTAGAGGCACTGGAGAAACTGAGATGTTATAACTAACAAAGAAAGAAGCGCCTTTCACAACCATCGGACGTCTCAAAGCACTTTACAGCCAATGAAGTATTTTTGGAGTGTAGTCACTGTTGTAATGTGGGAAATGCGGCAGCCAATTTGCGCACAGCAAGCTCCCACAATCAGCAATGTGATAATGACCCAGATAATCTGTTTTTGTTATGTTGATTGAAGGATAAATATTGGCCCCAGGACACCGGGGATAACTCCCCTGCTCTTCTTCAAAATAGTGCCATGGGATCTTTTACATCCACCTGAGAGAGCAGACGGGGCCTCGGTTTAATGTCTCATCTGAAAGACGGCACCTCCGACAATGCAGCCCTCCCTCAGCACTGCACTGGGAGTGTCAGCCTAGATTTTTGTGCTCGAGTCCCTGGAGTGGGACCCGAACCCACAGCTGACACCAATCAACTGACAACTATTGGGAAAGATGGAGCAGTCTGGGGCCTTCTCCAGAAAGGAGAAGCTGAGGAGTATTTTGAGCGCGCTCTTTAAGGTTACGAAAGAGTTTGATAGGGTAGACTTCGAAGATGTTTCCACTTGTGGGGGAGACCAGAATTAGGGGCCATAAATATTAGATAGTCACTAATAAATCCAACAGGGAATTCAGAAGAAACGTCTTCACCCAGAGAGCGGTGAGAATGTGGAACTCGCTGCCACAGGGAGTGGTTGAGGCGAATAGTATCGATGCATTTAAGAGGAAGCTGGATAAACACATTGTTATGTATGCAAACCTCACCAATGTGTAAGACTTGCCACCAGGGGGCACACCTGTGGGAGACCTAAGGGTCACCTGTGCACCCTGGGCAAGCAGGTATAAACGGTGATTCACCGTGCTGCTTCTGCACTCTGGAGTTACGTTAAAGACACCAAGGTCACAATGGTTGGAGCTTGCAACACAGTCTTGTGGAGTTATTCTGAACATAATATACATGAGGGAGAAAGGAATAGATGGACATGGTGATGGGGTGAGATGGAGAGGGGTGGGAGGGGGCTGGTGTGGAGCATAAACCCCGGCACGGACTCGATGGGCCGAATGGCCTGTTTGTGTGTTGTACATCCTCTGTAATTCTATGTAAAGCAAACCCCCACACCTCAGAACGAACTTTCAGGTATAATAGAGGAATGAGGGAAAATTTCTTGCCCCAGTAATTTTGACTGGAAATGACATGATGGGTTACTACTATTTATTTGCCATCACACAGTAATACAATGCTCCGTGACATTCCTATTAATGGTCAGTATGTTTGTGCTGGCACAACATCACTTATTTTGACAATCGCAGGGTGAATGATGGCTTGCGTTGAAGCAGGAGATAAATACTTGTTGAAATATGAAATGATTACCATCTAGTTTATGTTTACCGAGCCTCTGTGATGGACTCGCCTCCCTTGGCTTGGTATTCGATGGCATCATTGCGTGTGAATTATTAATGTGAGCATTCTGAGATCCCTGCTTGCCGGCACTAAGTGAAATGACTTCATGTTATTTAATACGGCTCAGGGAAGACGGCAAATGAATGGCTTTTGTTGTTTGCTTTGCCATTCCATAATTTATCTCACTTCTCAGAAGTAATTATAAGCGCTTTTGCTTCATGTAATCTCTTATTAAGTGGCATCGCCTGCAATCTCGTGGGTCCCCGTTGCCAGGAAGAAATTACTCATTGCTTTAAAAATGTAAAGAAAATTCCTCAGTTGCCTCGTCTTTCATTCACCTCTGTTGTCCAATCACCACCCCTCCCACCCCCACCTGAAATGCTAACTAACACATACGTCACAAGTTTATTTTTTAAAGGCAGTAAACAAGCTCTATTTTAAGGCGCTGGTAACTGTGAGGCATTGCCTGCTGCGTTGAGGACCAACACAGTGACCGTTGTACGATCCCTGCTCCATGATCTCACTCCGCATCCCGTGGGCTGGCTTCATCCCACACACACACACACCCCAAGGTGTGAGGTTCCTGACCTTCTGTGACCTCCACCCCTCCTGAGCTTCCAACTTGGGTCTTCACCTTCGGGCGTTTGCTTGCGTCGTCCGCACAAGGCCATAGTTACTCCTTTGTGCAGTGTATTTGCTTCATGGGTTCTTTGCTTAAGAATTCACAGCTACGCATTTAGCTGTAAGAACTAGCTGGTTTATTAGTGTTATGTATGCAATAAAGGTACAGACTGAGTACTGTTTAACTGAACAAGGTACACCCTTGGCTCTGCTTTATTACGGTCCAAAGTGTCTGACTCACAAAATGACTGGCCTTTTATACCAGAGCAGCACCATGTGCGTGCTGCTCAGTGGCCTCCAGCAATGACACCATCTGGTGGCTACAAACAGCATGTACACACATGGCAATTAGCAAAAAGATTCAACAATGAAACTGAACCCTAGCTGTTCAGACGTCAGGCTCACAACAGTCCGCCTCATGGTGGGGAGCCTGAGCTCAATTAACTGGGGTTTTATTGAGTCTTGTGAAAGTCACGTGACTGGCTAAGCCACTCACAATGCAACAGCTCCACAACTATTTTGTTGCAAATTTTAATACAAGTGCCCCCTGATTAAAAAGGGGGCACTAAAACCCACAGACATAAACAAATTGAACTTTGGACAGTAAACTTAAATCAAATTAAAATTCTGTTCCCGGGGGTGATGATGCACTCCAGTCCCTCCGGCGCCCACCTCTCGTGAGCGTACCGGTGGACACCGCGTGCTCCATCTCCAGGGATACCCTGGCTCGGATGTAACCGCGGAAGAGAGGCAGGCAGTCGGGCTGAACGACCCCCTCGACCGCCCGCTGCCTGGACCGGTTAATTTCCACCTTGGCCAGGCCCAGGAGCAGTCCTACGAGGAGGTCTTCCGACCTGCCCACCCTCCTCTGCACAGGGTGTCCAAAGATCAGTGGGACTGAAGTGCAACCAGAATTTGAGGAGCAGCCCCTTCAAATATTGGAAGAGGGGCTGCACCCTCGCACATTCAATAAAAACATGGAACACGGACTGTTCCAGACCGCAGAAATTGCAGGCGGCCTGGGAGCCCGTGAACCGACTTAAAAACCGATTGCACGGGATTGCTCCGTGCACCACCCTCCAGGCCAAGTCCCCAATAAACAGAGGGAGGACCCCCGTGTAGAGAGCAGCAACAACAGCTCCACAAAGCTGGGAGCATACTCACGGATGCACACATTACATTTTTCTATCGTTTGATTGACGGAGCAAGATAGATCTTCCAATTGGGAAGGTCTGAGATTTTTCTTAATAATTGGGTGGGGATTGTGCCAGGCCTCTGCCCGTTTTGCCTGTATTCTGATCTTTATTGGTGCAGGAAACACTTACCTGCCACGCAGCTCTGTGTGTCGATTCATGCATAAAGAAAGAAAAAAAATACTTACAGGGCTACGGTACCGAGAGCTGGAAAGTGGGATTAGGCTGGATAGATCTTTGTCGGCCAGCGCGGATATGATGGGCTCCTTCTGTGCTGTACATTTCTGTGATTCTATGATCTCTGCACTCCTCTTACTCTGACCTGTTGCGCATGCCTCGATTTTAATCGCTCCGCCATTAGCGGCCGTGACTTCAACTGCCTAGGCCCTGAGCTCTGGAATTCTCTCCTGAAACCTCTCTGCCTCTCGCTCCTCCTCTGCTAATGTAGTACCCTTGTTTAAGAAGGGAGAAAGGGATAGGCCGAGTAATTACAGGCCTGTCAGCCTAACCTCAGTGGTGGGAAAACTATTAGAAAAAATCCTGAAAGACGGGATAAATCTGCATTTGGAAAGGCAAGGATTAATTAGAGACAATCAGCACGGATTTGTTAAGGGACGATCGTGTTTGACTAACCTGATTGAATTTTTTGAGGAGGTAACCAAGAGGGTCGATGAGGGTAGTGTGTATGATGTATATATGGACTTTAGCAAGGTTTTTGATAAGGTCCCACATGGTCGACTGGTCATGAAGTTTAAAGCCCATGGGATCCAGGGCAAAGTGGCAAGTTGGATCCAAAATTGGCTTGGAGGTAGGAAGCAAAGGGTTATGATTGATGGATGTTTTTGTGACTGGAAGGATGTTTCCAGTGGGGTTCCGCAGGGCTCAGTACTGGGTCCCTTGCTTTTTGTGGTATATATCAACGATTTAGATTTGAATATAGGGAGTATAATTAAGAAGTTTGCAGACGACACTAAAATTGTCTGTGTGGTTGATAATGAAGAGGAAAGTCATGGGCTGCAGGAGGATATCAATCTACTGCTCAGGTGGGCAGAGCAGTGGCAAATGGAATTTAATTCGGAGAAGTGTGAGGTGTTGCACTTTGGGAGGGCTAATAAGGAAAGGGTATTCACATTAAGCGGTAGGCCACTTAATAGTGTAGATGAACAAAGGGCCCTTGGAGTGCTTGTCCACAGATCCCTGAAAGTAACAGGCCAGGTGGATAAGGTGGTTAAGAAGGCATACGGAATGCTTGCCTTTATTGGTCAAGGCATGGAATATAAGAACAGGGAGGTTATGCTTAAATTGTATAATACTTTGGTTAGGCCACAGCTGGAGTACTGCGTGCAGTTCTGGTCGCCGTATTATAGGAAGGGCGTGATTGCACTAGAGAGGGTGCAGAGGAGATTTACTAGGATGCTGCCTGGAATGGAGAATCTTAGTTATGAGGACAGATTGGATAGGCTGGCTTTGTTCTCATTGGAACAGAGGAGGTTGAGAGGAGACCTCATCGAGGTGTACAAAATATTGAGGGGCCTGGACATAGTGGATAGTAAGGGTCTATTTCCATTGGTGGAGGGGTCTATTATGAGGGGGCATAGTTTTAAGGTGGTTGGTGGAAGGTTTAGAGAGGATTTGAGGGGGGCTTCTTTACGCAGAGGGTTGTGGGGATCTGGAACTCGTTGCCTGGAAGAGTGGTGGATGCAGAAACCCTCACCACTTTTAAGAGATGGTTGGATGGGCACTTGAAGTGCCCTAACCTGCAGGTTACAGACCTAGAGCCGGTAATTGGGATTAGACTGGATAACGTTTTGTTGGACGGCGCAGATATAATGGTAAGTACTGCAGGGAATAGAATATGGCCAGGGTGATCTCCTGAACTAGTTTCAATTGCCTGGATGGGTCGGAGAGGAATTTTCCCAGATTTTTTTTCTCCCTAAATTGGCCTGGGTTTTTATCTGGTTTCTGCCTCTCCCAGGAGATCACATGACTCCGGTTGGGGTGGAGTATAGAATGTTTCAGTATAAGGGGTGTCGCAGTGGTGTGAGGCGGACTGGTTGGGCTGGGTGCTCTTTGCCTTTCCGCCATTGTTCATAGGTTTATATGTAACCTTCAGGGCTGCTGACCGAGGGTCGTGCGGCTCTTTGTCGGCCGGCGTGGACATGATGGGCCGGAATGGCCTCCTTCTGCGCTGTAAATTTCTATGTTTCTGTGTTTCTGTGTTTCTATGTTTCTGAGACACTCTGAAAACCTACCTCTTTGACCAAGCTTTTGGCCATCTGCCCCAATATCTCCTTATGTGGCTTAGTGTCAACTTGTGTCTGATAACGCTCCTCTGATGCACCTTGGGACATTTTACTACATTAATGGCACTATATAAATACAAGTTGTTGTTGTTCAAGCTACACTGTTTTTTTGAGAATGTTTAGCATTTACCCTTCATCTTCCCCCTGCTGATTTCTGCATCACATTGCATAATATCAAAATGTGCTACATCACACCATCTTATGAATATCTGCACCACTCAACGAGCCAGGAGTCAAAGAAAATCAATCAAATGAAGTGCAAGTTAATTTCCAAATAAAAGAAAGATTTGCATTTATATAGCGCCTAGTACTACCACCGGATGTGTCAAAGCACTTTACAGCCGATGGAGTGCAGTCACTGTTGTAATGTGGGAAAGGCGGCAGCCAATTTGCGCACAGAAAGCTCCCACACACAGCAATGTGATAATGACCAGATAATCTGTTTTTGTTATGTTGACTGAGGGATAAATATTGGCCCCAGGGAGAACTCCCCTGCTCTTCTTTGAAATAGTGCCGTGGGATTTTTTACATCCACCTGAGAGAGCAGACGGGGCCTCGGTTTAATGTCTCATCTGAAAGACGGCCCCTCCGACAGCGCAGCACTCCCTCAGCACTGCACTGGGAGCAACAGCCTGGATTTTGGTGTTCAAGTTCCTTGGAGTGGGATTTGAACCCACAACCTTCTGACTCAGAAGCAAGTGTGCTACTCACTGAGCCATGGCTGACATAAAGATCTACAGCACAGAAGGAGGCCATTCTGCCCATCGTGATTCTTTCAATGAACTATTCAATGGGCCCCACTCCCCCTGCTTTTTCCTCACAGCCACATAATTTTCTCCCCTTCAACTACTTATCCAATTTGCCTTATGAAAATGACTACTCAATCTGCTTCTAACACCCTGTCAGGCAGCGCATTCCAGATCATAATCATTCACTATGTAAAAAAGTGACCCTCATCTCCTTCTCTGGTTCCTTTGCCGATTATCTTAAGTCTGTGTCCTGGTTACTGGCCTTCCTGCCACTGGAAATAATTTCTCCTTATTTGTTCCCTCATGATTTTGAACCCCTCTATTAAATCGCCTTTTAACCTCCTCTGCTCTAAGGAGAACAATCCCAGCTTCTCCAGTCTCTGCACATCACTGAAGCCCGTCATCCCTGATATTCTGGTAAATCTCCTCTGCCACCCTCTCCAAGGTCCTTTCTAAAGTACGATGCCCAGAATTGGACACAATACTCCAGCCAGGGCCTAGTTGCTGATTTGCAAAGGTTAAGGTAACTTCCTCGCTCGTTGCAATGTACATCAAGGTTGATTTTCCGTGTGGTTTCTCCCGATCTCTCACCTGCTTACGCCATTTCTCGGGGGTTTCTGCCCATCTCCTGTGTAATGGGGCGGGGGGGGGGTGGGTAGTCTCTATGAGGGGGTCAGATTCCCTTCTGACAAACTTGAGCGGTTTCGAATCGCTCCCCCTCCCTTGGGTTCTGTGCTCTGGATTTATTTGGGGGGGTGTGACAAAAGTGCAGAGGACACTGGTTTGATGCAAAGAACTTTGGTTTTATTACAGTCAAGGTAATACAGGCTTATTACTCTAGTAAGAAAATACACAGCCAAACTTACAATCACTCTAATAAAGAACAATACAAGGAAAGGTACAAGGTCAAACTTAAAATCACAAATCACTCTAATAAAGAACCATGCACTACACATTCAAAGGTGGTTACAGTAAATTATACCTCCCACCCCCCAATACCTAACTCTAGCTAGGTTAGACTCCAGGACAGGCAGGGACCATGCTTACCAATCCTTTTGATAGTTAACGGTATATTGCAGTTGTTTTTCCCTTGATACCATGTTGACTGGTCGGTCGCTGCTGCGATGGTGATGTTCTTCCTTCCTTCAGGACTTCAGCACTTTGAGGCTGGAGAAGTGAGTTTACAACTGTGGTGTTGGTTTCTCTCCTTGTCTTGATGACACAGCGTAGTGTGGTACTCGTCTGTCAGTCAAAGTGTCACCTGAGGTGGTAGCAGCCTTGTAGCTACCTAGCAACCACCTAACCTCTGTTGAAAACAGGGGTCAGTTATACGATTTCAGTGTTCTAATCTTGCCGCCAGATCTCTTAAAAATCCTTTGTACAATTTTGGCGGGCTCGTTAAAAGTTGATATGTCTTAAGTGAGTTGATGTTCGAAAACTGTTTCCTGATGGAAATATTAGTTTGGTAATTGCAATGTACTTTTGTGCTTAGTCTTTCGCATACAGGCTGGATTGGGCCTCTGTGATGTATATCCTTATTAGTTGGGAAATTGTGTTGGGGAAATTGATGGGATTGAAGGCCGATAAATCCCCAGGGCCTGATGGCCTGCACCCCAGAGTACTTAAGGAGATGGCCTTGGAAATAGCGGATGCATTGACAGTCATTTTCCAACATTCCATTGACTCTGGATCAGTCCCTATCGAGTGGAGGGTAGCCAATGTAACCCCACTTTTTAAAAAAGGAGGGAGAGAGAAAACGGGGAATTATAGACCGGTCAGCCTGACATCAGTAGTGGGTAAAATGATGGAATCAATTATTAAGGATGTCATAGCAGCGCATTTGGAAAGAGTTGACATGATAGGTCCAAGTCAGCATGGATTTGTGAAAGGGAAATCATGCGTGACAAATCTTCTGGAATTTTTTGAGGATGTTTCCAGTAAAGTGGACAAGGGAGAACCAGTTGATGTGGTATATTTGGACTTTCAGAAGGCTTTCGACAAGGTCCCACACAAGAGATTAATGTGCAAAGTTAAAGCACATGGGATTGGGGGTAGTGTGCTGACGTGGATTGAGAACTGGTTGTCAGACAGGAAGTAAAGAGTAGGAGTAAATGGGTACTTTTCAGAATGGCAGGCAGTGACTAGTGGGGTACCGCAAGGTTCTGTGCTGGGGCCCCAGCTGTTTACATTGTACATTAATGATTTAGACGAGGGGATTAAATGTAGTATCTCCAAATTTGCGGATGACACTAAGTTGGGTGGCAGTGTGAGCTGCGAGGAGGATGCTATGAGGCTGCAGAGTAACTTGGATAGGTTAGGTGAGTGGGCAAATGCATGGCAGATGAAGTATAATGTGGATAAATGTGAGATTATCCACTTTGGTGGTAAAAACAGATAGACAGACTATTATCTGAATAGTGACAGATTAGGAAAAGGGGAGGTGCAACAAGACCTGAGTGTCATGGTACATCAGTCATTGAAGGTTGGCATGCAGGTACAGCAGGCGGTTAAGAAAGCAAATGGCATGTTGGCCTTCATAGCGAGGGGATTTGAGTACAGGGGCAGGGAGGTGTTACTACAGTTGTACAGGGCCTTGGTGAGGCCACACCTGGAGTATTGTGTACAGTTTTGGTCTCCTAACTTGAGGAAGGACATTCTTGCTATTGAGGGAGTGCAGCGAAGGTTCACCAGACTGATTCCCGGGATGGCGGGACTGACATATCAAGAAAGACTGGATCAACTGGGCTTGTATTCATTGGAGTTCAGAAGAATGAGAGGGGATCTCATGGAAACGTTTAAAATTCTGACGGGTTTAGAGAGGTTAGATGCAGGAAGAATGTTCCCAATGTTGGGGAAGTCCAGAACCAGGGGTTACAGTCTAAGGATAAGGGGTAAGCCATTTAGGACCGAGATGAGGAGAAACTTCTTCACCCAGAGGGTGGTGAACCTGTGAATTCTCTACCACAGAAAGTTGTTGAGGCCAATTCACTAAATATATTCAAAAAGGAGTTAGATATAGTCCTTACTACTAGGGGGATCAAGGGTATGGTGAGAAAGCAGGAATGGGGTACTGAAGTTGCATGTTCAGCCATGAACTCATTGAATGGCGGTGCAGGCTCAAAGGGCCGAATGGCCTACTCCTGCACCTATTTTCTATGTTTCTTTATCTATGTTTCTAAATGGTTGTCCATACCCATGTTGATAGGTAGCTACCTCTGGGTGATTTTGTGATGTTAATGTCTCTTGTGGAGAAGGATTTTCGAATTCTCATTCTTCCAGACAAGTTATCTCAGTCCTCACACCTAGGTAGCTTCACTTTGCTAGTTCCATAGGTCCGCCCACAGCCTTGAGTTTGTCTTTTAAAATCCAAAATTCTATTAAAGTTTGTAGTTTCTTCCATAAGTCCTTTAGAGTTCCCAACTTTTCGATAGATGGTCCCAAATTAAATTTCCTTTCGAATGAGCCCAAACACGGGGGGTCGTTTCTTGTGAATTTTTTATTCCTTCACCTGCCGACGTTAAAATCTGTGTGTCACTATGGCAACCATTCAACTCATGCGATGACGAGGCCTGGAGCAGCCTGTGGAAGACAAGCTGTTGCCGGCCCCGAGAGAAATTTGTGCAGTTGTGAAGCCCATCAGGAGGGTGTGAAATGCACGCTATCCAAACTCCAGTCGCCTTTATGCCCTGTGACAAAACGCAGCTCCTATCTTGGGTGCGATTTACCACCGTGTGAAAGCTCTCATTTACTATACACATCTCCGTTACATCTTGTACTCTGTGTGGGATGTATTTTTGCATGATAAACTTACGAGGCATAAAAGAAAAGGATCGAGAAAGTAACCCAATTGACTATTTGAGACCTGCCGCCTTGCAGTAATTCAACCATGTGTGGCACCATGGGAGTTAGAAATGGATCATGGCCTGTTCCCAGAGGACGCGCGTCCCAACCAGGCCTCGGGCCTCACTTGCTTAATTTGGGCGAGCAGCCTGAGCTTGCTGGGCCTCCTTGTGTCCCTTTTGCCTGCACGGTTCTCTTCCGAACCTAAGTCCCGGATCAGTGGTGCAGGGGCGGGGATAGGGGTGGGGGGGGGTGCAGCGGTGGGGGTGGGGGTGGGGGGGTGCAGCAGTGGGGGGAGGGGTGGGGGGGTGCAGCAGTGGGGGGAGGGTTGGGGGGGCTTGGAGGGGTGGGGGGTGCAGCGGTGGGGGGAGGGGTGGGGGGGTGCAGCAGTGGGGGGAGGGGTGGGGGGGGTGCAGCAGTGGGGGGAGGGGTGGGAGGGGTGTAGCAGTGGGGGAGGGGTGGTGGGGTGCAGCAGTGGGGGGAGGGGTGTAGCAGTGGGGGAGGGGTGGTGGGGTGCAGCAGTGGGGGGATGAGTGGGGGGGGTGCAGCGGTGGGGGGAGGGGTGAGGGGGGTGCAGCGGTGGGGGGGTGCAGCGGTGGGGGGAGGGGTGGGGGGGGTGCAGCAGTGGGGGGAGGGGTGTAGCAGTGGGGGAGGGGTGGTGGGGTGCAGCAGTGGGGGATGAGTGGGGGGGGTGCAGTGGTGGGGGGAGGGTGGGGGGGTGCAGCGGTGGGGGAGGGGTGTAGCAGTGGGGAGGGGTGGTGGGGTGCAGCAGTGGGGGGATGAGTGGGGGGGTGCAGCGGTGGGGGGAGGGGTGGGGGGGTGCAGCGGTGGGGGGGTGCAGCCGGTGGGGGGAGGGGTGGGGGGGTGCAGCGGTGGGGGGGTGCAGCGGTGGGGGGAGGGGTGGGGGGGGTGCAGCAGTGGGGGAGGGGTGTAGCAGTGGGGGAGGGGTGGTGGGGTGCAGCAGTGGGGGGATGAGTGGGGGGGGTGCAGCGGTGGGGGGAGGGGTGGGGGGGTGCAGCGGTGGGGGGGGTGCAGTGGTGGGGGGAGGGGCAGGGGCAGGGGTGTGGGTGGGAGGGTGCAGGGGCGGGGGTGGGGGGGTGGGGTTGATTGCGAATACAATGGAGTCAGAGGATGCCGCTGAGGAACCCTGACCAGAGCAAGCCCAAAACCACCCTCCCTGCCCCTTGCCCCCCCCCCCCACCATTCCCCCTCCCCATCCCCCACTCCCCCCGCCCCGCCCTCTCCCTTATCACAGACCGATCTCTGTGAAAGAACCCATCACAGACATTCGGCCCCTCAGTTAGATATGGACCAGACCTAAGGCCTGTTTTAGGCGGGTAGCAGAGATGCCTGAAAAATACAGCCACACAATTCCAGATCTTTCAGCTGCCCTGGGATGCTGGTACCTGGATTTGGATCACTTTGCACCCAATTTACGCCGGTGAAACGGGGAACCGGCAAGATGCAATTTCTACCCCCAGTGTCGAAATGCGGTGCCCTCATGAGAAATCGACATGGGCTCCTGAAAATCCCTCAGTGTCCAATGTCACTGAAAGTAAACATGTGCATCCATGCCACGTCTCTCTCTCTAGGGACAAGCGACTTAAAGAGAGAAAATAGACGGGGGCTTGTGAGATCGAAATCATTCCATCTGCTAATTGCTATCACGCTAATCTTTAATCCAAAGCACCTAGACTATGAAAGGAATCCATGTGTCAAAGTTTTTGCCGAACAATATTTTTGTTGATAATTTTGTTTCTAGGGTAACGTAAACCCCTCATCCTCCTTAGTGGCCTAACAGTATTTGTCAGCACCATGCGGCCCACGATTTGCTGGAGTTCTTTGAGGATGTAATGAGCAGGGTGGATAAGGGGGAACAAGTGGATGTGGTGTATTTGGATTTTCAGAAGGCATTCGGTAAGGTGCCACATAAAAGGTTACTGCACGAGATCAAAGTTCGCGGGGTTGGGGGTAATATATTAGCATGGATAGAGGATTGGCTAAATAACAGAAAACAGCGAGTCAGGATAAATGGGTAATTTACCATTTGGCAAATGGTAACTAGTGGGGTGTCACAGGGATCAGTGCTGGGGCCTCAACTATTTACAATCTATATTAATGACTTGGATGAAGGGACCGAGTGTAATGTAGCCAAGTTTGCTGATGATCCAAAGCTGGGTGGGAAAGCAAATTGTGAGGAGGACACAAACAATCTGCAAAGGGATATAAATAGGCTAAGTGAGTGGGCAAAGATATGGCAGTTGGAGTATAATGTGGGAAAGTGTGAGGTTATCCACTTTGGCAGAAAAAATAGAAAAGCAAATTATAATTTAAATGGAGAAAAATTGCAAAGTGCTGCAGTACAGAGGGACCTGGGGGTCCTTGTGCATGAAACACAAAAGGTACAGCAAGTGATCAGGAAGGCAAATGGAATGTTGGCCTTTATTGCAAGGAGGATGGAGTATAAAAGCAGAGAAGTCCTGCTACAACTGTACAGGGTATTGCTGAGGCCACATCTGGAGTACTGCGTACAGTTTTGGTCTCCGTATTTAAGGAAGGATATACTTGCATTGCAGTCTGTTCAGAGAAGGTTCACTGGGTTGATTCCGGAGATGAGGGGGTTGACTTATGAAGAAAGGTTGAGCAGGTTGGGCCTATGCACATTGGAGTTCAGAAGAATGAGAGGTGATCTTATTGAAACATATAAGATAATGAGGGGGCTTGACAAGGTGGATGCAGAGAGGATGTTTCCACTGCTAGGGGAAACTAAAACTAGGGGACATAGTCTAAGAATAAGGGGACGCCCATTTAAAACTGAGAGGAGGAGGAATGTCTTCTCTCAGAGGGTTGTAAATTTGTGGAATTCTCTGCCCCAGAGAGCTGTGGAGGCTGGGTCATTGAATATATTTAAGGTGGAGATAGACAGATTTTTGAGCGATAAGGGAGTCAAGGGTTATGGGGAGTGGGCAGGGAAGTGGAGCTGAGTCCATGATCAGATCAGCCATGATCTTATTGAATGGCGGAGCAGGCTTGAGGGGCCAAATGGCCGACTCCTGCTCCTATTTCTTATGTTCTTATGATTCTACAGTTACAGAAATAATTAGGCCCGGCAAACATGGGGATGGTGATAAGTGGCTCTGAACCTCATCGACTTTGTTGAATGAAATAAACAGCCAGACTCGGGACGGAGCAGCGGCCCGTTGGGGAGAGTTGGAGTGGGACTTCCGATGTTACTGATTATAATCCTGTTTCTGTCTCCAGCTCCGATCGGTTTTGACTTGCTTTCTGTGATGATTCATCGCGTGGGGTGGGAATGGATGCTCTGACCTGTACGTCAGCATTGATTTAGCCTTTGAAGTGGATTTTAAGAGGCAATTATTTCTATCTTGCCTTGCTCCAGTCCCGGCTCCCATCGGCTACATCTCCCTCCTCCCTTGCTTTCCGATTTGATCGGAAAGATTCCCATTTGTTAAAAAAAGGTCGAGTTTGACCAACATGTGCCCGGACAATCAATGGCGAAAGTGAATTGAAAGCTGCTCTGATAATGCCCAGTAATCCAAAGCCATCCATTGTACAGGTGGTTACATTGAGTTTTGTACCACACAGTGCACAGACTGAAATATGCACACTGGAAATTCGGCCCGTTTTTCGGGCGCTTTACAGCCTGCTGTATCAGCCGTGGCTCAGTGGGAAGCACCCTCGTCTCTGAGTCAGAAGGTTGTGGGTTCAAGTCCCACTATACAAAGATGGGAGGAAGGGCAATGTGTGAGGGGGACATAAAGAGGCTGCAGGAGGAGATAGACAGGCTGAGTGAGTGGGCAAGAATTTGGCAGATGGAGTATATTGTTGGAAAGTGTGAGGTCATGCACTTTGGCAGAAAAAAATCAAAGAGCAAGTTATTATTTAAATGGAGAAAGATTGCAAAGTGCTGCAGTACAGCGGGACCTGGGGGTCCTGTGCATGAAACACAAGTAACCTTCCAAAAATACTAGGGGATCGAGGGTCTAGTGAGAAGGAGGAACTGAAGGAAATCCTTATTAGGCGAGAAATTGATGGGATTCAAGGCCGATAAATCCCCGGGGCCTGATAGTCTGCATCCCAGAGTACTTAAGCAAGTGGCCCTAGAAATAGTGGATGCATTCGTAATCATTTTCCAACAGTCTAACGACTCTGGATCAGTTCCAATGGACTGGAGGGTAGCTAATGTAACACCACTTTTTAAGAAAGGAGGGGGAGAAAAAACGTGTAATTATAGACCGGTTAGCCTGACATGGGTATGGGGAAAATGTTGGAATCAATTATTAAAGATGAAATAGCAACGCATTTGGAAAGCAGTGACAGGATCGGTCCAAGTCAGCATGGATTTGTGAAAGGGAAATCATGCTTGACAAATCTTCTAGAATTTTTAAGGATGTAACTGGTAGAACCAGTGGATGTGGTGTATTTGGATTTTCAAAAGGCTTTTGACAAGGTCCCACACAAGAGATTGGTGTGCAAAATTAAAGCACATGGTATTGGGGGTCTTCATAGGCAGTCCCTCGGAATCGAGGAGGACTTGCTTCCACTCCCAAAGTGAGTACTTTGATGGCTGAACAGTCCGATACGAGAGCCACAGACCCTGATACAGGTGGGACAGACATTTGTCGAGGGAAGGGGTGGGTGGAGCTGGTTTGCCGCGCGCTCCTTCCGCTGCCTGCGCTTGGCCTCTTCACGCTCTTTACGTTGAGACTCGAAGAACTCAATGCCCTCCCAGATGGACTTTCTCCACCTCGGGCGGTCTGCGGCCAGGGTCTCCCAGGTGTCAGTGGTGATGTCGCACTTTACCAGGGGGGCTTTGAGGGTGTCCTTATAACGTTTCCACTGTCCTCCTTTGGCTCGTTTACCATGAAAGAGCTCCGCATAAAGCATTTGCTTAGGGCGTCTCGTATCTGGCATGCGAACTATGTGGCCTGCCCAGCGAAGCTGATCGAGTGTGGTCAGTGCTTCAATACTGGGATGTTAGCCTGGTCGAGGACACTGATGTTGGTGCGCCTGTCCTCCCAGGGGATTTGCAGGATCTTGCGGAGACATCGTTGGTGATATATCTCCAGTGACTTGAGGTGTCTTCTATACATCGTCCATGCCTCAGATCCGTACAGGAGGGTGAGTATTACTACAGCCCTGTAGACCATGAGTTTGGTGGTAGATTTGAGGGCCTGGTCTTCAAACATTCTTTTCCTCAGACGGCCGAAGGCTGCACTGGGTAACTGGAGGCGATGCTGAATCTCCGCATCAGTGTCTGTCTTTGTTGATAAGAGGCTCCCGAGATATGGGAAATGGTCCACGTTGTCCAGGGCCGCGCCGTGGATCTTGATGATTGGAGGGCAGTGCTGTGCGGTGGTGACAGGCTGGTGAAGGACCTTTGTCTTACGGATGTTAAGCGTAAGGCCCATGTTTTCATATGCCTCAGTGAATACATTGACTATATCCTGGAGTTCAGCCTCTGAATGTGCACAGACGCAGGCGTCGTCCACATACTGCAGCTCAATGCCAGAGGTTGGGGTGGTCTTGGACCTGGCCTGGAGGCGGTGTAGGTTAAGCAGCTTCCCACTGGTTCTGTAGTTTAGTTCCACTCCAGTGGGGAGCTTGTTGACTGTGAGGTGGAGCATGGTGGTGAGGAAGATTGAGAAGAGGGTTGGAGCGACGACGCAGCCCTGTTTGACCCCGTTCCGGACATGGATTGGGTCTGTAATGGATCCGTTGGTAAGGATCACGGCCTGCATGTCGTCATGGAGCAGGCGAAGGATGTTGACAAACTTTTGGGGGCATCCGAAACGGAAGAGGATGCTCCGTAGACCCTCGCGGTTGACAGTGTCAAGGGCCTTTGTAAGATCGAAAAAGGCCATATACAGGGGCTGGTGCTGCTCCCTGCATTTTTCCTGCAGCTGTCGCACTGCAAAGATCATGTCCGTTGTGCCCATAGAGGACAAAATCTGCACTGTGATTCCGGGAGGAGCTCCTCGGCCACAGGGAGAAGACGATTGAGGAGAACTCGAGCGACGACTTTCCCAGTGGCTGATAGCAGGGAGATTCCTCTGTAGTTGCTGCAATCAGACTTGTCCCCCTTTTTAAAGATAGTCACAATCACTGCATCTCTGAGATCTCCCAGCATGCTCGCCTCCCTCCAGATGAGAGAGATGAGGTCATGTATCTGCGCCAACAGCACCTCTCCACCATACTTTAGCGCCTCAGCAGGGATTCCATCCGCTCCCGTAGCCTGGTTATTCTTAAGCTGTTTAATGGCTTTGCCTACCTCGTGCAACGTTGGAGTTTCACTGAGGTGGTGGCAGGTCACATGCTGCGGGATGGAGTTGAGAACACTCGAGTCAAAGGCAGAGTCTCGATTGAGGAGATCTTCAAAGTGCTCCTTCCATCGGGCCCTGACAGCCTCGGTGTCCTTGATGAGTGTTTCCCCGTTCTTGGCCAGGAGTGGGGTGGGGCCTTGGGAGTTTGGACCGTAGGTGGCCTTGACTGCGGTGAAGAATCCTCGCATATCGTGGCTGTCGACCAGTTGTTGTATCTCCTGTGCTTTCTCCATCCACCACCTGTTCTTTAGGTCCCGAGTTTTTTGTTGGACCTGAGCCTTGAGCCGTCTGTAACGTTGCTTTGCAGTTCCCGAGTTGGGTTGTTGCTTGAGGCTCAGAAATGCTTTGTGCTTGCGATCTATTAATTCTTCGATCTCCTGATCATTTTCATCAAACCAGTCCTGGTGTTTTCTGGTTGAGTGACCAAGTGTCTCTTCACAGGCACTGGTTATAGAGGCCTGGAGGGCAGACCAAACGCTGTGGGGATTCAGCAACTCAGGGTCATCAAGGCATGCCAGATTGGCTGTGAGGCGCTGGCTGTATAGGGCTCCCTTAGCTGGGTCTCTAAGTGCCCCGTCATTAACTTTTTTGCGACACTGCTTCTGCTGTCCCCTCTGCTTTGGGGCAATGTTAATGTCGATGATGGATCGGATCAGGCGGTGGTCCATCCAGCAGTTGTCAGCTCCTGTCATAGCGCGGGTGATGCGCACATCCTTGCGATCCCTGGCTCGGATGATGACATAGTCGAGCAGATGCCAGTGTTTGGAGCCAGGGTGTTGCCACGATGCCTTGTATTTGTCCCTCTGGCGGAACAGGATGTTGGTGATGAGGAGTTCATGTTCTAGACATTTTGTCAGGAAAGGGTACCGCTGGAGTTGGCTTTCCCTACCCCCTCTCTGCCAATCACGCCTCCCCAGAGGGCTGTGTCTTTGCCGACTCTGGCATTAAAATCACCCAGGAGGATCAATTTGTCGCCCATGGTGACGCAGGACAAGGATGTCTCGAGGTTAGAATAAAATCCCTCTTTAACCTCATCCGTTGCATCGAGTGTAGGGGAGTACGCACTGATGACTGTGGCACATTGGTTCCGAGATTGGGTGATACGGAGAGTCATGAGACGTTCGTTAACCCCACAGGGGCAGTCTTTGAGGCAGTCGACCAGCTCATTCTTGAAGGCAAAGCCGACACCATGAAGGCCGCGTTCTGCCTCTGGTTTCCCTTTCCAGAAGAAGGTGTAACCTCCACCATGTTCCTTCAACCGTCCTTCCCCTGCCCGCCGGGTCTCGCTTAGGGCGGCGATGTCAATGTCAAAACGTCTGAGTTCCCGGCAAGCTATGGCGGTGCGACGTTCCGGCTTGTTGCTGTTGGGATTGTCCATGAGGGTCCTGACATTCCAGGTCCCGAAATTCATACTGACCAAGTGGAAGCTGCCTGTGTGTGAGTTCTTTTAACGTGGGGTGGCCGTTGCACACCGACAACCACACGGGCTTAGCTGAGCAAGGTCTTGGTCCAGTGGCAAGGGGGTCCAAGACAACTGGAGACCAGGCACAGCTCGATAAACCTAACTGCCTACGGCGAAGTATTGGCCACAAGCTCGGCACCAGGTAGCGCCATTGATGGTAGATGGCCCGAGGCTCGGTTGGGGGGCAGGCATTAGGAAGATGACTTCCAAAGTTATTTTAAAAGTTAAAAGTTGATAAAGGTTCCCAATTTATTTCAAGAGTTTTTAAGGGCTGTTAAAAATTTTTTTTAAGTTTCTAAGAGTTGTTAAAAGTCTAAGATGTAAATCAATATTAGATTATAAAAGTTTCCCCAATTTAAAAAGTTTCGAAAAGTTGTTAAAAGTCAAAAATATAGATTAATAATAGATATTTAAAAGTATTTAAATTGAGAGTCTAAAATGTAAGTTTTAAAAGTTCTACCAAATTGTTTAATACGTTTAAAAGTTGGTTAAAAATTAAAAAATTAATTAAAAGTTGGTTGAGGGTATAAGATGATGCCACGCCTCGGAGTCCCTTCAGCCGGTTCCATGTCCTCGGGTCCCTTTGGCAGGTTAGACATCCCCCGAATCCGGTGCAGGGTCATTTTGGCCAGGGATAGGAGCGGCCAGCACGGGGTCCCTTCGGCCAGGGATAATGTACCATTGGGGGTAATGTACTGACGTGGATAGATGAAGAAGGCAAATGGCCTTCATAGCTAGGGGATTTGAGTATAGGAGCAGGGAGGTCTTACTGCAGTTGTACAGGGCCTTAGTGAGGCCTCACCTGGAATATTGTGTTCAGTTTTGGTCTCCTATCTGAGGAAGGATGTTCTTGCTATTGAGGGAGTGCAGCGAAGGTTAACCAGACTGATTCCCGGGATGGCAGGACTGACATATGAGGAGAGACTGGATTGACTGGGCCTGTATTCACTGGAGTTTAGAAGGATGAGAGGGGATCTCATAGAAACATATAAAATTCTGACGGGACTGGACAAGTTAGATGCAGGAAGAATGTTCCCGATGTTGGGGAAGTCCAGAACCAGGGGACACAGACTAAGGATAAAGGGTAAGCCATTTAGGACTGAGATGAGGAGAAACTTCATCACTCAGAGAGTTGTTAACCTGTGGAATTCCCTGCCGCAGAGAGTTGTTGATGCCAGTTCATTGGATATATTCAAGAGGGAGTTAGATATGGCCCCTACGGCTAAAGGGATCAAGGGGCATGGAGAGAAAGCAGGAAAGGGGTACTGAGGGAATGATCAGCCATGATCTTATTGAATGGTGGTGCAGGCTCGAAGGGCCGAATGGCCTACTCCTGCACCTATTTTCTATGTTTCTAAAAGGTTAGTATGCAGGTACAGCAAGTGATCAGGAAGGTCAACGGATTCCTGGCCTTTATTGCAAAGGGGATGGAGTATAAAAGCAGGGAAGTCTTGTTACAGCTGCACAGGGTATTGGTGAGGCCACACCTGGAATACTGTGTGCAGTTTTGGTTTCCATATTTACGAAAGGATTATACTTGCTTTTGGAGGCAGTTCAGAGAAGGTTCACTCGGTTGATTCCGGGGATGAGGGGGTTGAATTATGAGAAAAGGTTGAGTAGGTTGGGCCTCTACTCATTGGAATTCAGAAGAATGAGAGGTGATCTTATCGAAACATATAAGATTATGAGGGGGCTTGACAAGGTGGATGCAGAGAGGATGTTTCCACTGATGGGGGAGACTAGAACTAGGGGGCATGATCTTAGAATAATGGGCCGCCCATTTAAAACTGAAATGAGGAGAAATTTCTTCTCTCAGAGGATTGTAAATCTGTAAAATTCATTGCCTCAGAGAGCTGTGGAAGCTGGGACATTAAAGAAATTTAAGACAGAAATAGACAGTTTCTTAAACGATAACGGGATAAGGCGTTATGGAGAGCAGGCAGGGAAGTGGAGCTGAGTCCATGATCAGATCAGCCATGATCTTATTGAATGGCGGAGCAGGCTCGAGGGGCCGTGTGGCCTACTCCTGCTCCTATTTCTTATGTTCTTATATTGTCCAGAGGTTTGGGCACAAAAATCTAGGCTGTCACTCCCAGTGCAGTGCTGAGGGAGTGCTGCACTGTCGGAGGTGTCGTCTTTCGGATGAGACGTTAAACTGAGGCCCCGTCTGCTCTCTCAGGTGGATGTAAAAGATGGCACTATTTCGAAGAAGAACAGGGGAGTTATCCCCGGTGTCCTGGCCAATATTTATCCCTCAATCAACATAACAAAAAAAACAGATTATCTGGTCATTATCACGTTGCTGTGTGTGGGAGCTTGCTGTGCGCAAATTGGCTGCTGCGTTTCCTACATTACAACAGTGACTACACTCCATAAGTACTTCATTGGCTGTAAAGCACTTTGAGACATCCGGCGGTCATGAAAGGCGCTAGATAAATGCAAGTCTTTCTTTCTACTATACTCCCAGCATTTCCAGCAGGAAGTTTGCCGCCCGCCCACCATATTGGATAAGGTCGCCATGGCGACAGGAGCTCATCAGGGGAACGTTTAAAGACCGGAATAATTTATTTAAATGAGGGCACCACATGTCTTGCTGAAGCGGTTTTCGATTTTCGGATGCCCCAGCGCTTCATTCGCCCTGAGTGGAACTGACACAACGCACAACAAGTCGCTGAGCGGCAGGAAGGGCCCAATACGTCACCGAAGGTGGAGCCGAGAGGAGCAGGCTGTTCCTCCTCCCGAGCCCACATTAAAATAATACGGGTCGCTCCCTCCCCACCTACTGCCCACCCCCCTCGCCCATCGATCGCTCCCTCCCTCCCCCCTCGCCCATCGATCGCTCCCTCCCCACCTACTGCCCTCCCCCTCGCCCATCGATCACTCCCTCCCCACCTACTGCCCACCCCCTCGCCCATCGATCACTCCCTCCCCACCTACTGCCCACCCCCTCGCCCATCGATCACTCCCTCCCCACCTACTGCCCACCCCCTCGCCCATCGATCGCCCCTCCCCACCTACTGCCCACCCCCCTCGCCCATCGCTCCCTCCCCACCTACTGCCCACCCCCCTCGCCCATCGCTCTCTCCCCACCTACTGCCCACCCCCTCGCCCATCGATCACTCCCTCCCCACCTACTGCCCACCCCCTCGCCCATCGATCACTCCCTCCCTCCCCCCTCGCCCATCGATCGCTCCCTCCCCACCTACTGCCCTCCCCCCTCGCCCATCGATCACTCCCTCCCCACCTACTGCCCACCCCCTCGCCCATCGATCACTCCCTCCCTCCCCCCTCGCCCATCGATCGCTCCCTCCCCACCTACTGCCCACCCCCTCGCCCATCGATCACTCCCTCCCTCCCCCCTCGCCCATCGATCACTCCCTCCCCACCTACTGCCCACCCCCTCGCCCATCGATCACTCCCTCCCCACCTACTGCCCACCCCCTCGCCCATCGCTCCCTCCCCACCTACTGCCCACCCCCTCGCCCATCGATCGCCCCTCCCCACCTACTGCCCACCCCCTCGCCCATCGATCACTCCCTCCCCACCTACTGCCCACCCCCTCGCCCATCGATCGCCCCTCCCCACCTACTGCCCTCCCCCCTCGCCCATCGATCACTCCCTCCCTCCCCCCTCGCCCATCGATCGCCCCTCCCCACCTACTGCCCACCCCCTCGCCCATCGCTCCCTCCCCATCTACTGCCCACCCCCTCGCCCATCGATCGCCCCTCCCCACCTACTGCCCACCCCCTCGCCCATCGATCGCTCCCTCCCCACCTACTGCCCACCCCCCTCGCCCATCGATCGCTCCCTCCCCACCTACTGCCCACCCCCCTCGCCCATCGATCACTCCCTCCCTCCCCCCTCGCCCATCGATCGCCCCTCCCCACCTACTGCCCACCCCCTCGCCCATCGCTCCCTCCCTCCCTCCCCCCTCGCCCATCGATCGCTCCCTCCCCACCTACTGCCCACCCCCCTCGCCCATCGATCACTCCCTCCCCACCTACTGCCCACCCCCCTCGCCCATCGATCGCCCCTCCCCACCTACTGCCCACCCCCCTCGCCCATCGATCACTCCCTCCCCACCTACTGCCCTCCCCCTCGCCCATCGATCACTCCCTCCCCACCTACTGCCCACCCCCTCGCCCATCGATCACTCCCTCCCCACCTACTGCCCACCCCCTCGCCCATCGATCTCTCTCTCCCTCCCCCCTCGCCCATCGATCGCTCCCTCCCCACCTACTGCCCTCCCCCCTCGCCCATCGATCACTCCCTCCCCACCTACTGCCCACCCCCTCGCCCATCGCTCCCTCCCCAACTACTGCCCACCCCCCTCGCCCATCGATCGCCCCTCCCCACCTACTGCCCACCCCCTCGCCCATCGCTCCCTCCCCACCTACTGCCCTCCCCCTCGCCCATCGATCGCCCCTCCCCACCTACTGCCCACCCCCCTCGCCCATCGATCGCTCCCTCCCCACCTACTGCCCTCCCCCTCGCCCATCGATCGCCCCTCCCCACCTACTGCCCACCCCCTCGCCCATCGATCGCCCCTCCCCACCTACTGCCCACCCCCTCGCCCATCGATCACTCCCTCCCCACCTACTGCCCTCCCCCTCGCCCATCGATCGCCCCTCCCCACCTACTGCCCACCCCCCTCGCCCATCGATCGCTCCCTCCCCACCTACTGCCCTCCCCCTCGCCCATCGATCGCCCCTCCCCACCTACTGCCCACCCCCTCGCCCATCGATCACTCCCTCCCCACCTACTGCCCACCCCCTCGCCCATCGATCACTCCCTCCCCACCTACTGCCCACCCCCCTCGCCCATCGATCACTCCCTCCCCACCTACTGCCCACCCCCCTCGCCCATCGATCGCCCCTCCCCACCTACTGCCCACCCCCTCGCCCATCGATCGCTCCCTCCCCACCTACTGCCCACCCCCCTCGCCCATCGATCGCCCCTCCCCACCTACTGCCCTCCCCCTCGCCCATCGATCGCTCCCTCCCCACCTACTGCCCTCCCCCCTCGCCCATCGATCGCCCCTCCCCACCTACTGCCCACCCCCTCGCCCATCGATCTCTCTCTCCCCACCTACTGCCCACCCCCCTCGCCCATCGATCGCTCCCTCCCCACCTACTGCCCACCCCCTCGCCCATCGATCACTCCCTCCCCACCTACTGCCCTCCCCCCTCGCCCATCGATCGCTCCCTCCCCACCTACTGCCCACCCCCTCGCCCATCGATCACTCCCTCCCCACCTACTGCCCTCCCCCCTCGCCCATCGATCACTCCCTCCCCACCTACTGCCCTCCCCCCTCGCCCATCGATCACTCCCTCCCCACCTACTGCCCACCCCCCTCGCCCATCGCTCCCTCCCCACCTACTGCCCACCCCCTCGCCCATCGATCGCCCCTCCCCACCTACTGCCCACCCCCTCGCCCATCGATCTCTCTCTCCCTCCCCCCTCGCCCATCGATCGCCCCTCCCCACCTACTGCCCTCCCCCCTCGCCCATCGATCGCTCCCTCCCCACCTACTGCCCACCCCCTCGCCCATCGATCGCCCCTCCCCACCTACTGCCCTCCCCCCTCGCCCATCGATCACTCCCTCCCCACCTACTGCCCTCCCCCCTCGCCCATCGATCACTCCCTCCCCACCTACTGCCCACCCCCCTCGCCCATCGCTCCCTCCCCACCTACTGCCCACCCCCCTCGCCCATCGATCGCCCCTCCCCACCTACTGCCCACCCCCTCGCCCATCGATCGCCCCTCCCCACCTACTGCCCACCCCCTCGCCCATCGATCTCTCTCTCCCTCCCCCCTCGCCCATCGATCGCCCCTCCCCACCTACTGCCCACCCCCTCGCCCATCGATCTCTCTCTCCCTCCCCCCTCGCCCATCGATCTCTCTCTCCCCACCTACTGCCCACCCCCTCGCCCATCGATCACTCCCTCCCCACCTACTGCCCACCCCCTCGCCCATCGATCGCCCCTCCCCACCTACTGCCCACCCCCTCGCCCATCGATCACTCCCTCCCCACCTACTGCCCACCCCCTCGCCCATCGATCGCCCCTCCCCACCTACTGCCCACCCCCTCGCCCATCGATCACTCCCTCCCCACCTACTGCCCACCCCCTCGCCCATCGATCGCCCCTCCCCACCTACTGCCCACCCCCTCGCCCATCGATCACTCCCTCCCCACCTACTGCCCACCCCCTCGCCCATCGATCACTCCCTCCCCACCTACTGCCCACCCCCTCGCCCATCGATCACTCCCTCCCCACCTACTGCCCTCCCCCCTCGCCCATCGATCGCCCCTCCCCACCTACTGCCCACCCCCTCGCCCATCGATCGCTCCCTCCCACCCCCTCGCCCATCGATCTCTCCCTCCCTCCCCCCTCGCCCATCGATCGCTCCCTCCCTCCCCCCTCGCCCATCGATCACTCCCTCCCTCCCCCCTCGCCCATCGATCACTCCCTCCCTCCCCCCTCGCCCATCGATCGCTCCCTCCCTCCCCCCTCACCCATTAATCGCCCCATCCCCCTCACGATATGGCCCCCTACCCTCCCCCCGGCCATCCCCCCCCCCCCACACGGGCCTTAGCCCTTCCCCCCCACCCCCATCCATCCTCACTTACCCGAGGGCCACTGAGATGCCAGCAGTGGCCCAATCTTCAATCTGAATTGGCCGGCAGTCCCACTCAGCTCGCCGTTTCCATGGAAACGAGGCCATGGCCCAATATTGGAGGTGCCTCGGGCCTGACCATTCAGATGTAGGGATTGTACCCTGTTCCCCCCCACACTCCCAAAAATGGACGCGCCCAAATTTCTAAGGCCTCAGTGGCCACTAATTCATTGCCTGGATTCATCGTTCATACATAATGTAACTATGCTGCCTTACAATCTGATGCATTATATGCAGCTGTATATTGGATCCTTCGATCAGATGACCTTTGTCACTACCTGAGTAAACTGATGTACGTGTTATTAAACAAAAAGACCGTGATTTGCAAAGCAATTACACAAACATGATAATTACAGTCACTTCCATACATGACAATACCAATTACCTGGCTGATACCATTCTGTTGCTTGTGACTGGGAAATCAATTTGTAATCAACCTTAAAATTAACTCACAGAGTTCAGAAAAGACTCAGTGGTGTAAATGCAGCTCTGTGGGTGAATTGACTTTCCATGGCCTTCAATGGTCGAGGCCCAGTGGGTAGCATGCTTGGAACTGAGTCATAAGTTTTGGGTTCAAGTCCCACTCCACAGTCTTCAGATACAAGATCGAGGCTGACACTCCCAGTGCAGTGCTGAGGGAGTGCCGCACTGTCGGAGGGGCAGTACTGAGGGAGTGCCGCACTGTCGGAGGGGCAGTGCTGAGGGAGAGCCGCACTGTCGGAGGGGCAATGCTGAGGGAGCGCCGCACTGTCGGAGGGGCAGTACTGAGGGAGTGCTGCACTGTCGGAGGTGCCGTCTTTCGGGTGAGACGTTAAACCGAGGCCCCGTCTGCTCTCTCAGGTGGATGTAAAAGATCCCATGGCACTATTTCGAAGAGCAGGGGAGTTATCCCCGGTGTCCTGGGGCCAATATTTATCCCTCAACCAACCTCGCTAAAAAACAGATGATCTGGGTCATTACCACGTTGCTGTGTGTGGGAGCTTGCTGTGCGCAAATTGGCTGCCGTGTTTCCCACATTACAACAGTGACTACACTTTAAAAGTACTTCATTGGCTGTAAAGTGCTTTGGGACGTCCGGTGGTTGTGAAAGGCGCTATATAAATGCAAGTCTTTCTATTTTTCTTTCCAAAGCAAATAAAAACCCAACGAGCTTTGGGAATGGAGGAGGTGAACTGCTTCATTGGACACGGAGAAGAAATTATCACTGGGGTAAATTCAGAGGATGGCTGACCACACAGCTGCCTAATACGCAATAGAAATTGTCTGATCTTTGGCCATGCTTTGAGTGGAAAGATCTGTGGGATTCGAGCAAAGGTCAATTGACTTTGATTTTTTTTTGTCTGTCTTCATCTTAGAAAATCTTTCTTGTTCTACTTCGATTCACTTTCATCATGCAGGTTGAACTTGAAATGACTCGTGAACCAGCCCCTGCCCCCCCCCACTCCCCCACAGTGTATTTGGGATGTTTATCTTCTGTGAAATGGATGTTTCATGGCCACTTGCTGATCTCAGTCCCAGCAGGAAACACACGTTGAAGGGTGAGAAGGTCCCACCAGCTGAAAGCAAAGTTGTGCGAGTGACAGCCGGAGAATCAGACGATGGAGGAACCCTAAACACCCGCTCTCGTCCAATCACTGCACAGCACAGCGCAGAAGAAGGCAGTTCAGAGAAGGTTCACCAGGTTGATTCCTGAGATGATGGAGTTGTCTTTTGAAGAATGGTTGAGCAGGTTGGGCCTGTACTCACTGGAGTTTAGGAGAATGAGAGGTGGTCTTATTGATTCTGAGGGGGCTTGACAGGGTAGATGCAGAGAGGATGTTTCCCCTCGTGGGGGAATCTAGAACTAGGGGGCAGAAAAAGGGGCCGCTCATTTAAAACAGAGATGAGGAGGAATTTCTTCTCTCAGAGGGTCGTGAATCTGTGGAATTCTCCGCCCCAGAGAGCTGTGGAGGCTGGGTCATTGAATATATTTAAGGCGGATAGACAGATTTTTGAATGATAAGGGAGTAAAGGGTTATGGGGAGCAGGCAGGGAAGTGGAGTTGAGTCCATGATCAGATCAGCCATGATCTTATTGAATGGCCGACTCCTGCTCCTATTACTTATGTTTGTATGCAGAAAGAGGCCATTCGGCCCCTCGAGTCTGCGCTGGCTCTTTCGAAGAGCCATCCCGTCAGTCCCATTCCCCCGCCCTTTCCCCATACCCCGGCAATTCCTTTCTCCTTCAAGTATTTATCTAATTCCATTTTGAAGCCTACTATTGAATCTGCCTCCACCGCTCCATTAGGCAATGCATTACAAAATCTAAACACTCGCTGTGTAATAGCGTTTTTCCTCTGGTTCTTTTGTCAATCAACTTAATGCCATGTGGCGTCATTGGCTTATCCGCCTTCCTCTCCTCCCTTACGTCACTCCATTGAAGACCAACCTCCCTGACCACGCTCTGGGTCACGTGCCCTCACATCTCCTCATGTGGATCGGTGTCCGATGGTGTCTGCTAAACGTTCCCTGGGACGTTTTTACTGCATAAACTGTGCTATATAAACACAAGTTGTTATTGGCTGTTTGCCGATGGTGATCTACATTCCCAACTCTATTGCGATGGCCAATCAGCAGTTACTGAAAGGTCTGTTGTCGTAGGATGATACGGCACAGAAGGCTGCCATTCGGCCCATCGTGCCCGAGCCGGCTCTTTGAAAGAGCAGTCGTGTTTAGTCGATCCCCTCCCCCGGTAAACCGGCAAGTTTCTCACCCTCGACCACCTGTCCAACTCCCTTCTAACGTTATTTGTGGGATCAGCTTTCTTCAGGCAGAAAGTTCCAGATCCCGACAACTCTGTGAGTGAAAAACTTCTCCGCCTCTCCCCTCGAGATCTTCAGCCGATGATTCTGAATCTGTGAGCTCTGGTTATTGATCCCTCACCAGAGGGATCAGTTTCTCTCCGTCTTTCCAACAAAACCTCTTTCATCTTGAAATCCTCGATTAGCTCACCTCTGTACTTCCTCTGTTCCAAGGAGAACTGTCCTAACTTTTCCAACCTCTCCTTGTATCTGAAGTCCCTCATTCCCGGTAACATCCTGGTAAACCCCTCTGTACCCTGTCTAAGGTCTTTTCCTGAATGTGGTACACAGAATTGTCCGCAATACTGAGGCCTAACCAGTGATTTATAAAGTTCCATTATTCTCTCTTCACTTTGATATTCTATGCCTCTATTTATAAACCCAAGTAAACCATATGCTTTTTCAACCAACTTATTAACTTGCCCTGCCATCTTTAACCTTTTGTGTATGTGGAGCCCAAGGTCTCTCTGCTCAATGACACTTTTCAAAGTACACGTTCTCTACCTACGTCCTCCTGCGTGCGTGTACCACTGGTTCTGTGACAGGTGGGAGCCTCCCAGGCTCAGAGCAAACTTGGCCATCTGCAAAATCAGCAGGTTGTACTTTTCCAGGCCGATGGAAGCAGCGAAGAAACATATGTCACAATGTTGGACAAGGTGGCTCTGAACACAGGGGAACACGGCAGCATTGGGGGAAGGCCCAGAAAGATCAGGCTCCTGACTCCTCTTAAAGAGGCCACGCTGTACAACATAGACTGCAGGACGCAAACTATGGCCGCAATGCATGGTACCGTGGGTGCGGTTTTGTGTCTGAATGTATGTCTAATAGCAGGTGAGTGTGCTAGTGAGTGAGAGAGTGAGTGTGTGTGTGTGTGTGAGTGAGTGTGTGAGTGAGTGTGTGTGTGTGTGAGTGTGTGTGTGTGACTATGTGTGTATGAGTGAGCGTGTGAGTGAGTGTGTGAGTGAGTGTGTGAGTGTGTGAGAGTGTGAGTGAGTGTGTGAGTGAGTGAGTGTGTCTGAGTGTATGTTTGATAGCGAGTGAGTGTGCTAGTGAGTGAGAGAGTGAGTATGTGAGTGAGTGAGTGTGTGTGTGTGAGTGAGTGTGTGAGTGAGTGTGTGTGTGTGTGAGTGTGTGTGTGTGACTGTGTGTGTATGAGTGAGCGTGTGAGTGAGTGTGTGAGTGAGTGTGTGAGTGAGTGTGAGTGTGTGAGCGTGTGAGTGAGTGTGTGAGTGAGTGAGTGTGTCTGAGTGTATGTTTGATAGTGAGTGAGTGTGCTAGTGAGTGAGAGAGTGAGTATGTGAGTGAGTGAGTGTGTGTGTGAGTGAGTGCGTGAGTGAGTGTGTGAGTGAGTGAGTGTGTCTGAGTGTATGTCTGATAGCGAGTGAGTGAGTGAGTATGTAAGTGAGAGTGTGTGAGTGAATGAGTGTGTGAGTGACTGAAAGAGTGTGTGAGTGAGTGTGTGTGTGAGTGAGTGAGAGTGTGTGTGAGTGAAAGGAGTGAGTGAGTGTGTGAGTGAGTGTGTGTGAGTAAGTGAGTGTTTGAGAGAGTGAGTGTGTGAGTGAGTGAGAGTGTGTGTGAGTGAAAGGAGTGAGTGAGTGTGTGAGTGAGTGTGTGAATGAGTGAGAGAGTATGTGAGTGAGTGAGCGTGTAAGTAAATGAGTGAGTGAGTGAGTGAGAGAGTGTGATTGAGTGAGTGTAAGTAAATGAGAGAGTGTGTGAACAAGTGAGTGAATGAGAGAGTATGTGAGTGAGTGAGTGTGTGAGTGAGGGAGTGAGCGAGTGTGTGAGTGAGTGAATGTGTGAGTGAGTGAGTGAGTGATAGAGTGTGTGTGTGAGTGAGTGAGTGAATGTGTGAGTGAGTGAATGAGTGTGTGAGTGAGTGAATGTGTGAGAGAGTGAGTGAATGAGTGTGTGGGTGAGTGAATGTATGAGTATGTGAGTGAGTGAATGTGTGAATGTGTGAGTGTATGAGTGAGTGAATATGTGAGTGAGTGAGTGAGTGTGTGAGTTAATGTGTGAGTGAGTGAATGTGTGAGTGAGTGTGTGAGTGAGTGAGAGAGTGTGAGTGAGAGTGTGAGTGAGTGAGTGTGAGTGAGTGAGTGAGAGAGTGTGTGAATGAGTGTGTGAGTGAGTGAGTGAATGTGAGAGTGAGTGAGTGTGTGAGTGAGAGTGTGTGAGAGTGAGTGAATGTGTGAGTGAGTGTGTGAGTGAGAGAGTGAGTGAGTGAATGTGTGAGTGAGTGTGTGAGTGAGTGAGTGTGTCTGAGTGTATGTCTGATAGCGAGTGAGTATGTAACCGAGTGAGTGAGTATGTAAGTGAGAGTGTGTGAGTGAATGAGTGTGTGAGTGTGTGTGTAAGTGAGTGTGTGAGTAAGTGAGTGTGTGAGTGAATGTGTGTGTGTGAGTGAGTGTGTGAGTGAGTGTGTGAGAGAGTTTATAATTGAGTGAGTGAATGTGTCTGAGTGTATGTCTGATAGTGAGTGAGTGAGTGAGTGAGTATGTAAGTGAGAGTGTGTGAGTGAATGAGTGTGTGAGTGAGTGTGTGTGAGGAAGTGAGTGTGTGAGAGAGTGAGTGTGTGAGTGAGTGTGTGAGTGAGTGTGTGTGAGTAAGTGAGTGTGTGAGAGAGTGAGTGTGTGAGTGAGTGACAGTGTGTGTGAGTGAGAGGAGTGATTGAGTGTGTGAATGAGTGAGAGAGTGCGTGAGTGAGTGTGTAAGTAAAGGAGTGAGTGAGAGAGTGTCAGTGAGTGAGTGTAAGTAAATGAGAGAGTGTGTGAACGAGTGAGCAAGTGAGAGAGTATGTGAGTGAGTGAGTGTGTGAGTGAGTGAATGTGTGAGTATGTGAGTGAGTGAATGTGTGAGTGAGTGAGTGTGTGAGTGAGTGAGTGTGTGAGTGAGTGAATGTGTGAGTGTATGAGTGAGTGAATATGTGAGTGAGTGAGTGTGTGTGAGTTAATGTGTGAGTGAGTGAATGTGTGAGTGAGTGAGAGAGTGTGAGTGAGTGAGTGTGTGAGTGAGTGAGTGTGAGTGAGTGTGTGAGTGAGTGAGTGAATGTGAGAGTGAGTGAGTGTGTGAGTGAGAGAGTGTATGAGTGAGTGAATGTGTGAGTGAGTGAGTGAATGTGAGAGTGAGTGAGTGTGTGAGTGTATGAGTGAGAGTGTGTGTGAGTGAGTGAATGTGTGAGTGAAAGAGTGTGTGCATGAGTGAATGTGTGAGTGAGTGAATGTGTGAGTGAGTGAGTGAGAGAGTGAGTGAATGTGTGAGTGAGTGAGTGAGAGAGTGAGTGAATGTGTGAGTGTGTGAGTGAGTGAATGTGTGAGTGAGTGAGTGAGTGAGTGAGTGAGTGAATGTGTGAGTGTGTGAGTGAGTGAATGTGTGAGTGAATGAGAGAATGAGTGAATGTGTGAGTGAGTGAGTGAGTGAGTGTGTGAGTGTGAGTGAGTGAGTGAGAGTGTGAGTGAGAGAGTGAGTGAATGTGTGAGTGAGTGAGTGAGTGAGTGTGTGAGTGAGTGAGTGAGTGAGTGTGTGAGTGTGAGAGAGTGAGTGAATGTGTGAGTGAAAGAGTGTGTGCATGAGTGAATGTGTGAGTGAGTGAGTGAGAGAGTGAGTGAATGTGAGAGTGAGTGAGTGTGTGAGTGAGAGTGTGTGTGAGTGAGTGAATGTGTGAGTGAAAGAGTGTGTGCATGAGTGAATGTGTGAGTGAGTGAATGCGTGAGTGAGTGAGTGAGAGAGTGAGTGAATGTGAGAGTGAGTGAGTGTGTGAGTGTGTGAGTGAGAGTGTGTGTGAGTGAGTGACTGTGTGAGTGAAAGAGTGTGTGCATGAGTGAATGTGTGAGTGAGTGAATGTGTGAGTGAGTGGGTGAGAGAGTGAGTGAATGTGTGAGTGTGTGAGTGAGTGAATGTGTGAGTGAGTGAGTGAGTGAGTGAGTGTGTGAGTGAGAGAGTGAGAGAGTGAGTGAATGTGTGAGTGTGTGAGTGAGTGAATGTGTGAGTGAGTGAGTGAGTGAGAGAGTGAGTGAGTGTGTGAGTGTGTGAGTGAGTGAATGTGTGAGTGAGTGAGTGAGTGAGAGAGTGAGTGAGTGTGTGAGTGTGTGAGTGAGTGAATGTGTGAGTGAGTGAGTGAGAGAGAGTGTGAGTGAGTGAGTGAGAGAGTGAGTGAATGTGTGAGTGTGTGAGTGAGTGAATGTGTGAGTGAGTGAGTGAGTGAGAGAGTGAGTGAGTGTGTGAGTGAGAGAGCACGGTATCTGTGAATCTGTGTGGAGCTCACAGTCGGGTGATGCGTCACACCAGGATGAGGGAGGCCATCGATTGGGTGTGAACTTGCACCGATGAGGCCAGGTGTGAATGGATCAGGAGATCCAGCAGCAGTGGTTCTGTGAGTCCAGGCACGATGGTCGCTCGCAGTGCGTCGTTCCTGCCCAAGTTATGAGCCGACGAGAATGTTTACACTTCTGGGTTAAACAACAGCAATTTGCATTAATATAGTGCCTTTAGCACAGAAACATATCCCATAGTGCTTCAGAGAGAAGACAATGGACACTGGGTATTACATAAAAACACAAGAACATTAGGAGCAGGAGTTGGCCATACGGCCCCTCGAGCCTGCTCCGCCATTCAATACGATCATGGCTGATCTGATCTTGGCCTTAACTCCACTTCCCCGCCCGCTCCCCATAACCCTTGACTCCCTTATCATTGAAAAATCTTTCCATCGCTACCTTAAATGAAAAGAAAGACTTGCATTTATATAGCACCTTTCACGACCGATGGATGTCTCAAAGCGCTTTTCAACTAATGAAGTACATTTGAAGTGTAGTCACTGTTGTAATGTGGGAAATGCAGCAGCCAATTTGCGCACAGCAAGCTCCCACACACAGCAATGTGATTATTGTATATATGTAATAACTCGATAGACTGAATCCTGTAAACTCCGAACAGGTATAAACCTGGCTCTGCTTTATTAGGGCCCAAAGTGATTACATTACAAGACGGCTTGCCTTTTATACCTGGGCTGGCACAGACATGTATACAATCCAATGACCTCTGACAGTCATACCACCTGGTGGCTAGTAACCCCAAGCATACATACATGACAATATCCCCCTTCAAAATACTAGTAACGGTCTTTTTACAAATTTAGACAGTCTGGGGCTTTCCGCTCCCGAGTTGATCGTCTCAGTTCAACTCCAGCCTTGGGCGAGCGTTCTGAGTCTGTTATGACTGGAGGCTGGGGCCGATCTGATGGGAGAGGCAATGACCATGTCAGGGATTGAAAGTCCAGATTCATTGATGACAGCGGAGTCCTCTGATGACTGAGGGTAGGTTGGTTGGTCACTGATTGTGTCTTCCTCAGACTGTTCCGGTTCATCCGTGCGCCTCAGCTTTATCTGATCAACATGTTTCCTATATGTCTGCTCATTCCTGAGCTTGATCATAGACACTCTGTTACCCTCCTTGGCCGTAACAGTACCGGCGATCCACTTGGGACCTTGACCATAATTTAGTACATACACAGGATCGTTAACAGAAAGGTCGCGTCACACAGCAGCGCGATCATGATATCACTGCTGACTTTGACGTCTGTATTCAACATGAACGTTCAAGTCAGGGTGGACAAGAGAGAGCCTGGTCTTGAGACCTCTCTTCATCAATAGTTCAGCAGGGGAGACCCCGGTAAGCGTGTGGGGTCTTGTCCTGTAATTAAGCAATATGTGTGACAAGCGAATCTGCAGTGAACCTTGGACAGCACGCTCTGCTTGACCATTAGAAGCAGGTTTGAATGGTGCTGACATGTTTAATACCATTGAGTTTCATGAACTCTTGAAACTCCAGACTAGTGAAGCAAGGTTGTTGCTTACAATGATGTCGGACAGACCAAGAGTGGCAAACATGACATGAAGGCTCTCAATGGTAGCTGTGGATGTACTGGATGACATGATTATGACCCGCAAAGTCGATGTGGATCCTGGACCATTGTTTAGACGGCCGCGAGCACAGACTCAGCGGCGATTCCGCTGGTGCTTTACTTAGCTGCATGCAAGTGTTGCACTGATGCACACATGATTCCAGCTCAGAGTCAATTCCAGGCCACCATACATGAGACTTGGCAATGGCTTTCATCATGACAATACCGGGATGAGTGCTATGTAGATCATGTACAAATTTCTCTCTGCCTTTCTTGGGCATAACAACACGATTACCCCACAGTATGCAATCTGACTGAATGGATAGTTCATCTTTGCGACGGTTGTAAGATTTGGTCTCATCACACACTTGCTTGGGTATGGCAGACCAATCACCACTAAGGACACAACGTTTCACAACCGATAATATCGGGTCCTGGCTGGTCCAGGTCTTAACTTGTTGAGCCAGGGGTTCCTTCACTTTCAAAAGCATCCATGACTAACAGTCGGTCTGCAGGTTGTGGCGTCTCCACCTCCAGTGTGGGCAACGGCAGACGGCTCAGTGCATCGGCACAATTCTCATAATGACATAATCATAAGCGGATAATGTCAGCGCCCACCTCTGGATGCGGGATAATGCATTGTTATTGATACCTTTGTTTTCCGAAAACAATGAAATGAGTGGCTTGTGATTTGTTTCCAGTTCAAACCGAAGACCAAACAGGTACTGATGCATCTTTTTAACCCCATACACACAGGCTAGTGCTTTTTTTTCTACCATGCTGTAGGCTCTTTCCACCTTTGACAAACTTTTAGAACATTCGCAACAGGTTGTAGTTTACCCGACTCATTAGCTTGTTGGAGCACGCAACCAACTCCATATGATGAAACGTCACAGGCCAATACTAGGCGCTTACCAGCAGCTTGTTAGAGCAAAGCAGATTAGTAGCTTTCTCAAAAGATCTGTCTTGAGACACACCCCAAACCCAGTTGTCACCTTTTCTTAGCAGCAAGTGCAGTGGCTCTAATAAAGTGCTCAATCTAGGTAGGAAATTACCGAAGTAGTTGAGTAGACCCAGGAACGAACGTATCTCCGTCACATTCTGAGGCTTGGGTGCATTTTTGATGGCCTTGGTTTTCGAGTGCGTAGGCCTGATGCCATCAGCAACAATTTTCCTCCCCAGGAATTTGACTTCCGGTGCCATGAGGACGCACTTCGAACGTTTCAGTCTTAGTCCCACTTTGTCCAGACGATGTAGAACCTCTTCCAGGTTGTTCAGATGTTCGGCGGTGTCATGACCTGTCACCAGGATGTCATCTAGGAACACGACGGTTCTAGGGACGGACTTCAGTAGACTCTCCGTGTCCCTCTGAAATATGGCTGCAGCAGAGCGAATTCTGAAAGGACACCTGTTGTAGATAAACAGTTCTTTATGAGTGTTGATGCACGTAAGTTTCTTCGACATCTCGACGAGCTCCATGTAGGCTGATGTCAGATTCAGTTTAATGAACCACTTCCCCCCCCGGCTAGCATTGCAAACAGGTCATCAGCCTTCGGTACAGGGTATTGATCCTGTTTCGAAACTCGATTGATCGTAACCTTGTAGTCTCCACAAATCTTGACAGTGCCATCATTCTTCAACACAGGAACAATGGGGCTGGCCCATTCGTTAAATTCAACCGGTGATATGATCCCTTCACGCTGGAGTCTGTCCAGTTAGATTTCGACCTTCTCCCTCATCATATACGGAACCACCCGAGCTTTATGATGGACGGGTCTTGTATCCGAGTCCACGTGGATCTGCACCTTGGCTCCCGTGAATTTGCCGATGTCTGGTTCACACAGCGAAGGGAACTTGCTCAGCACTTGAGCACATAGCGTATCATCCTCCGAAGACAATGCTTTGATATCGTTCCAATTCCATTTGATTTTTTCTAGCCAACTCCTGCCGAACAGCGTTGGACCATTGCCTGGAACAATCTATAACGGTAAATCTTAAACCGCACCATTGTACGACACCTTGACTACTGCATTGCCAATCACCGTTATGAGTTCTTTAGTGTACGTACACGACTTGGCATTGACTGGACTCAGCTTAGTCCTCACAGCCTTAGTATCCCACAGCTTGTCGAATGTCCTCTGGCTCATTATTGATTGACTCGCACCCGTGTCCAATTCCATCGGTTCTGGCACACCGTTAAGTTTCACATTAATCATTATCGGCTGGCTCTTTGTTAGGAACGAATACAGACCATATACTTCCTCCTCTGGTAACTCGGATTGCATATCTGGATCCGCGCTAGACTGGTCATCATCCTCCATGTGGTGTGTCGCAGCACGCTTGCTCAGTTGCGGACACATGCGCTGGAGATGCCCCCGTCTCAAACAGCCTTTACAAATGTACTGTTTAAACCGACACTGATGAGGCCGATGATTGCCCCCACAACGCCATCACGGTGAAATCGGATTCATTCCCGTTGGCGGACTTTGAGCAGCCACAGGTTTCGCGTACGCAGTCGAGTAGGCCCTGCCAAATGCAGCTCTGCCAAACGACGATACAATCTTGTTTACAGTACTTGCCGAGTTCCGATTTTCCGATGATATCTGCTTTAAGTGTTTGTCCGTCGTCATGCATGCCTGGGCAATCGTGATGGCCTTGCTCAAGTCCAGCGTTTCCGCCGCCAGTAACTTACGCAGGATCACCTCGTGGTTGATGCCGATTATAAAGAAGTCCCGCAGCATGTCTCCCAACGCGGTTTCGAACTTACACGGTCCAGCTAGGCGTCTTAGATCGGCAACGAATTCCGACACATCCTGGCCCTCAGAACGAACGTGCGTGTAGAATCGATATCGTGAGATGATGATACCTTCTTCTGGTTTGAGATGGTCACGTACCAGAGCACACAATTCCTCATAATCCTTGTCTGTTGGACTTGCAGGCGAGAGAAGATTCTTTATGAGTCCATAGATTTTCAGACCGCAAACCGTAAGGAAGACCGCCCTGCGCCTAACTGTGTCAGTGGGTTCCTCCATTTTGTTGGCCACGAAGTACTGGTCCAGGCGAGCTACAAAATCTGCCAGTCCTCTCCCTCCACAAATCTCTCCAGAATTCCAATTTTTGCATGCAAAGGTTCTTAATTTACCTCCAAATTTTATGTATGTAATAACTCGATAAACTGAATACTGTAAACTAACACAGGTACAAACCTGACTCTGTTTTATTAGGGCCCAAAGTGGTTACATTACATGATGACTTGTCTTTTATATCTGGGCTGCACACACGCGCGTACAGCCCAATGACCTCCAAAAGTCACACCACCTGGTGGCTAGTAACCCCAGATCATCTATTTAATGTCTCACCCGAAAGACGGCACCTTCGACAGTGCAGCGCTCCCTCAGTACTGCACTGGGAGCGTCAGCTTAGATTTATGTGCTCAAGTCTCTGGAGTGGGATTCTGAACCCACAACTTCCTGACCCAGAGGCGAGAGTGCTGCCCACTGAGCCACAGCCGACACAATACTATAAGGTAAGGGTAATGCTGTGGTGGTGGAAGTCGGTGGTCTTGGTGATGAATGGGGTGCAAGGCCCGAAGCCCAGCTCAGGGCCAAACCGGACACCACGATTGCCTGCCGCTGGGTTCAAAGCTTGACCTAGCAGTCAGGAAGGAGGATGGACTCAGGGCTCAAGGGCCGAGATTTTGTCAAGAGGCAGACAGCATACCTTCAGTCTCACCAATGTTAAGGTGGAGAAGGGTATGGCTCTCCTTGTGGTCATCGTGAGAGGTGAGGCTATTACGGGGGGGGGGGGAGGGAGCGGTGGGAACAGGAGGGAGCGGAACCGAGCAAGGACAGTGTCTTGGAGGTGGGCCAGGGAGAAGAGACGAAACAGGCGGACACAAGGCTTGACGTTGAATGCTGTGAAGAGGTTGACGAGGACAAGGAGGGATGAGAAGTTCCAGTCACAAGGGACGGCGTTGATTCCTGAGATGAGCAGTCTCCATGGTGACAGGAGGGCAGAAAGTAGACTGATGGCATTCCAACAGGGAGTGAGGCACAAGGTTGCCAACTCTGGGCGCACATATTCCTGGAGGTGTCATCACATGATCTCCTGCCTGCAATCACCCTGACCTCCCGCCCTCACCATTGGTCGCCCAACACATCCATCCTTATCCAATTGGCTAAGAGATTCAAGGGATCGAGGGATATGGGGAAAGTGCAGGAAGGTGGAGTTGAGGTCGAAGATTAGCCATGATCATATTGAATGGCGGGGCAGGCTCGAGGGGCCGAATGGCCGACTCCTGCTCCTATTTCTTATAATCTTATCCTTGCAGTGCCCTGCTTTCCAGCGGTCAATCTGAAAGAAAACAGACTCTTCATTACCTGATTGGATGCTTCTGGACTGTCAGTCAAACAAACCTTTGTTCCAAAGTTCGATTTAAAAAAAAATTAGCAATGAACAAAAGTTTTCAAATTCAAATTTAAAAAACATAGTCCGTCTGCTCTCTCAGGTTGATGTAAAAGATCCCAGGGCACTATTTCGAAGAAAAGCAGGGGGGTTATCCCCGGTGTAATGGGCCAAATTTATCATAGAAACATAGAAAATAGGAGTAGGCCATTCGAGCCTGCACCACCATTCAATAAGATCATGGCTGATCATTCACCTCAGTACCCCTTTCCTGCTTTCTCTCCATACCCCTTGACCCCTTTAGCCGTAAGGGCCACATCTAACTCCCTCTTGAATATATCCAATGAACTGGCATCAACAACTCTCTGCGGCAGGGAATTCCACAGGTTCACAACTCTCTGAGTGAAGAAGTTTCTCCTCATCTCGATCCTAAATGGTTTACCCCTTATCCTTAGACTGTGACCCCTGGTTCTGGACTTCCCCAACATCGGGAACATTCTTCCTGCATTGAACCTGTCCAATCCCGTCAGAATTTTATATGTTTCTATGAGATCTCCTCTCATTCTTCTAAACTCCAGTGAATATAAGCCTAGTCGAACCAATCTTTCTTCATGTGTCCTGCCATCCCGGGAATCAATCTGGTGAACCTTCGCTGCACTCCCTCAATAGCAAGAATGTCCTTCCTCAGATTAGGAGACCAAAACTGAACACAATATTCAAGGTGTGGTCTCACCAAGGCCCTGTACAACTGCAGTAAAACCTCCCTGCTCCTATACTCAAATTCCCTTGCTATGAAGGCCAACATGCCATTTGCCTTCTTCACCGTCAGCTGTCCCTGCATGCCAACTTTCAATGACTGATGTACCATGACACCCAGGTCTCGTTGCACCTCCCCTTTTCCTATTCTGTCACCATTCAGATAATATTTTTGCCCCCAAAGTGGATAACCTCACATTTATTCACATTATACTGCATCTGCCATGCATTTGCCCACTCACCAAACCTGTTCAAGTCACTCTGCAGCCTCTTAGCATCCTCCGCACAGCTCACACTGCCACCCAACTTAGTGTCACCTGCAAACTTGGAGATATTACATTCAATTCCTTCATCCAAATAATTAGTGTATATTGTAAATAGCTGGGGTCCCAGCACTGAGCCCTGCGGCACCCCACTAGTCACTGCCTGCCATTCTGAAAAGGACCTGTTTATCCCGACTCTCTGCTTCCTGTCTGCCAAACAGTTCCCTATCCACGTCAATACATTATCCCCAATACCATGTGCTTTAATTTTGCACACTAATCTCTTGTGTGGGACCTTGTCAAAAGCCTTTTGAAAGTCCAAATACATCACATTCACTGGTTCTCCGTTGTCCACTCTACTAGTTACATCCTCAAAAAATTCTAGAAGATTTGTCAAGCATGATTTCCCTTTCATAAATCCATGCTGACTTGGACCGATCCTGTCACTGCTTTCCAAATGCGCTGCTATTTCATCTTTAATAATTGATTCCAACATTTTCCCCACTACTGATGTCAGGCTAACCGGTCTATAATTACCCGCTTTCTCTCTCGCTCCTTTTTTAAAAAGTGGGGTTACATTAGTTACCCTCCAGTCCATAGGAACTGATCCAGAGTCCATGGAATGTTGGAAAATGACCACCAATGCATTCGCTATTTCTAGGGCCACTTCCTTAAGTACTCTGGGATGCAGACTATCAGGCCCCAGGGATTTATCGGCCATCAATCCCATCAATTTCCCGAACACAATTTCCTGACAATAAAGATTTCCTTCAGTTCCTCCTTCTCGATAGACCCTCGGTCCCCTGGTATTTCCAGAAGGTTATTTGTGTCTTCTTTCATGAAGACAGAACCAAAGTATTTGTTCAATTGGTCTGCCATTTCTTTGTTCCCCATTATAAATTCACCTGATTCTGACTGCAAGGGACCTAGGTTTGTCTTCACTAATCTTTTTCTCTTCATGTATCTATCTATTTTGCAGTCAGTTTTTATGTTCCCTGCAAGCTTACTCTCATACTCTATTTTCCCCCTCCTAAATAAATCCTTTGTTGTCCTTTGCTGAATTCTAAATTTTTCCCAGTCCTCAGGTTTGCTGCTTTTTCTGGCCAATTTATATGCCTCTTTCTTGGATTTAACGCTATCCCTAATTTTCCTTGTTAGCCACGGTTGAGTCACCTTCCCTGTTTTATTTTTATGCCAGACAGAGATGTACAATTGTTGAAGTTCATCCATGTGATCTTTAAATGTTTGCCATTGCCTATCCACCGTCAACCCTTTAAGTATCATTCGCCAGTCTATTCTAGCCAATTCACGTCTCATGCCATCGAAGTTACCTTTCTTTAAGTTCAGGACCCTAGTCTCTGAATTAACTGTGTCACTCTCCATCTTAATAAAGAATTCTACCATATTATGGTCACTCTTCCCCAAGGGGCCTCGCACAACAAGATTGCTAATTTATCCTCTTTGGTTCCCAACACCCAGTCTAGGATGGCCAGCTCTCTAGTTGGTTCCTCGGCATATTGGTCTAGAAAACCCTTATACACTCCAGGAAATTCTCCTCCACCGTATTGCTACCAGTTTGGTTAGCCCAATCTATATGTAGATTAAAGTCACCCATGATAACTGCTGTAATTTTATTGCACGCATCCCTAATTTCCTGTTTGATACAATCCCCAACCTCACTACCACTGTTTGGTGGTCTGTACACAACTCCCACTAGTCTTTTCTGCCCTTTGGTGTTCCGCAGCTCTACCCATACAGATTCCACATCATCCAAGCTAATGTCCTTTCTTACTATTGCGTTAATTTCCTCTTTAACCAGTAAAGCAACCCCACCTCCTTTTCCTTCCTATCTGTCCTTCCTGAATATTGAATATACCTAGATGTTGAGTTCCCAGCCTTCGTCACCCTGGAGCCATGTCTCCATAATCCCAATTACATCATATCCGTTATCAGCTATCTGTGCAGTTAATTCATCCACCTTATTGCGAATGCTCCTCGCATTGAGGCACAGAGCCTTCAGGATTGTTTTTTTAACACTCTTTGTCCTTTTAGAATTATGTTGTAATGTGGCCCTTTTTGGTTTTTGCCTTTGATTTCTCTGCCCACCATCTTTCCTTATCTCCTTTCTACCTATTGCTTCTGCCCCCATTTTACTTCCATCTGTCTCCCTGCATAGATTCCCATCCTCCTGCCATATTAGTTTAAACCCTCCCCAACAGCACTAGCAAACACTCCCCCTAGGAGCAGAGAGTCCGGTTTGTGCTGGTCCCACCTCCCCGAGAACCGGTTCCAATGTCCCAGGAATTTGAATCCCTCCCTCTTGCACCATTCCTCAAGCCACATATTCATCTTAACTATCCTGCGATTCCTACTCTGACTAGCACGTGGCACTGGTAGCAATCCTGAGATTACTATCTCTGAGGTCCTACTTTTTAATTTAACTCCTAGCTCCCTAAATTCAGCTTATAAGACCTCATCACATTTTTTACCTATATTGTTGGTACCTATATGCACCACGGCAACTGGATGTTCACCCTCCCTCTCCAGAATGCCCTGCAGCCGCTCCGAGACATCCTTGACCCTTGCACCAGGGAGGCAACATACCATCCTGGAGTCTCGATTGCGGCCGCAGGAACGCCTATCTATTCCCCTTAAAATCGAATCCCCTACCACTATAGCTCTCCCGCTCTTTTTCCTGCCCTCCTGTGCAGCAGAGCCACCCATGGTGCCATGAACTTGGCTGCTGCAGCCTTTTCCTGATGAGTCACCCCCCTCAACAGTATTCATAATGGTATATTTGTTTTGGAGGGCGATGACCACAGGGGACCCCTACACTACCTTCCTTCCACTGCTCTGCCTGAAGGTCACCCATTCCCTATCTGCCTGTGTAATCTTTACCTGCGGTGTGACTACTCACTACACGTGCTATTCACGACATCCTCAGCATCGCGGATGCTCCAGAGTGAATCCATGCGCAGCTCCAGTGCCACAATGCGGTCTGTCAGGAGCTGCAGCTGGACACACTTCCTGCACACATAGTAGTCAGGGATACTGGAAGTGTCCCTGATTTCCCACATAGCACACTAAATGAACATCACTAAAAAAAACAGATGATCTGGTCATTATCAAAATGCTGTGGGATAGGGGCTTGCTGTGTGCAGATTGGCTGCCGGGTTTCCTATAACAGTGACCACACCAAATAGTACTTCATTGGCTGTAAACCGCTTTGGGGGCGTCCTGAGCTTGAGAAAGGCGCTATAGAAATGCAAGTCTTCTACTTTGAGAATAAAGCCCACAAGCAGTTAAACTAAAAAAAAATGTATTGCGCAGGATCGCAGCTGGGATGGTGGAGGATTCCTAACAAGTTATTAGAAAAGCAATTTGTCCTTTCTGAATTCGCTGAGTAGATTGTACTTGTGGTGTGGCACTGAATCAGCGAGTGCATGCAGGCAGGGTGAATCATCCCTTTGCTTATGAAAGCTATTAAAGCAGAGTGAATGGCTCCTTTGCCCCTAGGGTCAATGTACAGCCTCTGGGGATAAGTGACAATGCAGGAAAGGACTATTCACACAATGCAACTCTCAAAGGTGTCATTATATAAATCAATCAATGCATGACAATTCTTCCCTTCCTCAGACTCGCACTCCTTCTCGTACATTCATCGAAAGGCTGCAGCTAAACATACAATGGTGTTTCTGAACATTTAGGGCCTATAGGGCTGAAGGGAATTGTACTGGCTGTTTAAATTGTCTTGTGCCCACTCCTTTGATCTTCCCCTGCCCGCTTTTCCCGTGCTACAGATGTAAGGGTTGTGTCTGCTCCTATCACTTCCGACAGATGACAACCTATATTGTTAGCTTAGGCTCAATTCCCCAATCCTGCATGCGGCAACGAGACAGAGTTATTCCTTGCTCTAAATCAAATTTCCCCAATATGAGCGCAGAATATGACATTATCTCAGTGTCTGGCGATGTTTCATCCACTCAGCCCCTGCATGAAAGGGACGGCTGACCCTTTTATAGGGGTCTGCTCCTCTCCTCCTCACCATCAATCAACACCATGACAACCGCTGACATCTATACTTGAGAGTAACCTTGAAATCAGAAGAACCACTTCAAAAGAACTGAGGTAAGTACTTGCGCTGTGAGTCAATGCGTCGCAAAGCATTCTGATCACAGCCCATAATGGGGAACGTGAGCAGCATGTGTGGAGGGCATTTATCGCATTCTTCCCTCTCCCCCAGCCAATTATTATATCCGAGCTGCAGGTTAGCATTTCTGCCGTGCTATCTTTTTAAAAATTTGTTCACAGGATGTGGGCAAGGCCGCCATTTATTGCCCACCCCTAATTGCCCCTTGAGAAGGTGGTGATGAGCCTCCTTCTTGAACCGCTGCAGTCCATGTGGTGAAGGTGCTCCCACAGTGCGACTTTGTCATAGCAGTTTGGTACAGCAGAGTGACTCGCTAGGCCAGTCAAAAGCCAACCACATTGCTATAGGTCTGGAGTCACATATAGGCCCAGACCGGGTAAGGACAGCAGATTTCCTTCCCTAAAGGGCATCAGTGAACCAGATGGGTTTTTACAACAATGCAGTAGTTTCACAGTCACCATTACTGAGCCTGGCTTTTTATTCCAGGTTTATTTAATTAACTGAATTTAAATTCCCCAGCTGCCCTGGTGGGATTTGAACTCATATTTCTGGATCATGAACCCAGGCTTTTGGATTACTGGTCTAGTAACATAACCCTGATGCCACCATACCCCCATCTCTCCCGAGCTCCCTGTAACCTCCTCCAACCTTACAACCCTCCGAGATCTCTGCGCTCAATAACTGCGATGTAAAACTACCTATCATTTGGCCAAATAAAGGCTGGGGTGAGAAATAGAATTAAAATCATTGAAAGGCGATCTACTTGTCCCACTCCAGGGACTTGAACGCATTAGTCGAGGCTGACACTCCCAGTGCAGTGCTGAGGGAGTGCTGCATTGTCGGAGGTGTCATTTAGGACTGAGATGAGGAGAAACTTCTTCACCCAGAGAGTGGTGAACCTGTGGAATTCTCTACCACAGAAAGTTGTTGAGGCCAATTCACTAAATATATTCAAAAAGGAGTTAGATGTAGTCCTTACTACGAGGGGGATCAAGGGGTATGGCGAGAAAGCAGGAATGGGGTACTGAAGTTGCATGTTCAGCCATGAACTCATTAAATGGTGGTGCAGGCTCGAAGGACCGAATGGCCTACTCCTGCACCTATTTTCTATGTTTCTATGTCTTTTGGATGAGACGTTAAACCGAGGCCCCGTCTGCTCTCTCAGGTGGACGTAAAAGAGCAGGGGAGTTATCCCATGTGTCCTGGGGCCAATATTTATCCCTCAATCAGCATAACAAAAACAGATTATCTGGTCATTATCACATTGCTGTGTGTGGGAGCTTGCTGTGCGCAAATTGGCTGCCTGCGTTTCCCACATTACAACAGTGACTACACTCCAAAAGTACTTAATTGGCTGTAAAGCACTTTGAGACGTCCGGCGGTTGTGAAAGACGCTATATAAATGCAAGTCTTTCTTTCTTTTACTTGTTCTGGAGGTTTTGGATTAGCACAGGGAGGATCAACCATTGCAAGCATGACAGCACTCATATAAAACATCTCTTAACATCAATAGAATTAGAAAACCACTTTAAGCACTTGATTTAATTAAAAGTAAATGCCTGTGTTTTTATTTCCAGTCAGGCAGCCTTAAATGATAGAATGATACGGCACAGGAGGAGGCCATTCGGCTCATCATGCCTGAGCTGGCTCTTTGAAAGAGTGATCCCATTACTCCCACTCCCACACCCTTTCCCCACAGCCCTGCCAATTTCTCCTTTTCAAGTATTTATCCAATTCCCGTTTGAAAGTTACTATTGAATCTGCTCCCACCGCCCTTTCAGGCAACGCGTTCCCGATCACAACAACTCGCTGCGTAAACGTTACAACAGTGACTACACTCCAAAAGTACTTCATTGGCTGAAAAGCACTTTGAGACGTCTGGTGGTCATGAAAGGCGCTATATAAATGCAAGTCTTTCTTTCTTTCTAAAAAGATTTCTCACCTCCCCTAGTTCTTTTTTACAATTATCTTAAATCCGTGTCCTCTGCTTACCAACCTTGCCGCCAGTGGAAACAGTTTTTCCTTATTTACTCGATCAAAACCCCTTCAAATTTTGAACACCTCTATTAAATCTCCCATTAACCTTCTCTGCTCGAAGGAGAACAATCCCAGCTTGGGGCCCAGGCAACAGAAGGCACGGCCACCGATGGTTGAACGATTATAATCAGGGATGCTCAGGAGGGCAGAATTAGAGGAGCGCAGACATCTCGGGGGTTGTGGGGCTGGAGGAGATTACAGAGATAGGGAGGGGGCGAGGGCCATGGAGGGATTTGTAAACAAGGATGACAATTTTGAAATCGAGGCTTTGCTTAACCGGGAGCCAATATAGGTCAGCGAGCACAGGGGTGATGGGTGAGCAGGACTTGGTACGAGTTAGGACATGGGGCAGTGAGCACAGGGGGTGATGAGTGAGTGGGACTCGGTGTGAGTTAGGACATGGGGTCAGCGAGCACAGAGGGTGATGGGTGAGCGGGACTTGGTGTGAGTTAGGACACTGGGCAGTAAGCACAGGGGGTGATGGGTGAGCGGGACTCAGTGCAAGTTAGGACACGGGGCAGTGAGCACAGGGGGTGATGGGTGAGCGGGACTTGGTGCGAGTTAGGACACGGGGCAGTGAGCACAGGGGGTGATGGGTGAGCGGGACTCGGTGCGAGTTAGGACACGGGTCAGTGAGCACAGGGGGTGATGGGTGAGCGGGACTCGGTGCGAGTTAGGACATGGGGTCAGCGAGCACAGGGGGTGATGGGTGAGCGGGACTTGGTGTGAGTTAGGACACTGGGCAGTAAGCACAGGGGGTGATGGGTGAGCGGGACTCAGTGCAAGTTAGGATATGGGGCACAGGGGGTGATGGGTGAGCGGGACTCTGTGCGAGTTAGGACACGGGGCAGTGAGCACAGGGGTTGATGGGTGAGCAGGACTTGGTGTGAGTTCGGACATGGGGCAGCAAGCACAGGGGGTGATGGGTGAGCGGGACTCAGTGCAAGTTAGGACACGGGGCAGTGAGCACAGGGGGTGATGGGTGAGCGGGACTTGGTGCGCGTTAGGACACGGGGCAGTGAGCACAGGGGGTGAAGGGTGAGCGGGACTCGGTGCGAGTTAGGACACTGGGCAGCGAGCACAGGGGGTGATGGGTGAGTGGGACTCGGTGCGAGTTAGGACTTGGGGCAGTGAGCACAGGGGGTGATGGGTGAGCGGGACTTGGTGTGAGTTAAGACACGGGGCAGTGAGCACAGGGAGTGATGGGTGAGCGGGACTCGGTGTGAGTTAGGACTCGGGGCAGTGAGCACAGGGGGTGATGGGTGAACAGGACTCGGTGCGAGTTAGGATATGGGGCACAGGGGTGATGGGTGAGTGGGACTCGGTGCGAGTTAGGACACGGGGCAGTGAGCACAGGGGGTGATGGGTGAGCGGGACTCGGTGCGAGTTAGGACACGGGGCAGTGAGCACAGGGGGTGATGGGTGAGCGGGATTCGGTGCGAGTTAGGACTCGGGGCAGTGAGCACAGTGGGTGATGGGTGAGTGGGACTTGGTGTGAGTTAGGACTCGGGGCAGTGAGCACAGGAGGTGATGGGTGAGTGGGACTCGGTGCGAGTTAGGACTCGGGGCAGTGAGCACAGGGGGTGATGGGTGAGTGGGACTCGGTGCGAGTTAGGACTCGGGGCAGCCGAGTTGTGAAGTGGAAGGGACTGCTTGAATTGGGTGGAGGAAGCAGATTCAATAATAACATTCAAAGGGAATTGGATAAACACTTGAAGGGGAAGAAGTTGCAGGTCTGTGGGGAATGACCAGGGCGAGTGGGGCTAATGGGATCGCTCTTTCAAAGAGACAGCACAGGCACGATGGGCCGAATGGCCTCCTTCTGTGCTACTATTCTATTCGAGTTTAACTGGTCACTCGTCTGATTTGCTGATTGTGGAACTTTGCTGGTAACAAGACTGGTTGCTGTGATCAATGACAGCGACTACACTTCAAGAACTAACTCCGTGTCTCCGATGATGTGACGGGGCGCTATATCAATGCAAAGCTCTCAGCGAGGCATCGACTCCGTCAATTCTCGGCTAACTACAGGCTTCACCGGTATACAATGCGGGGCAGTTTGTCAAGGGGCCTAATTAAAACTTCTCACTCTAAGTTTACCTAGAACGTAAGAGGTTAGAAAAACCTATAAACTCTTGCACCAAGGCATTAGTGTCAGCCATGTCCCACGAGGATGTAGAAATGCTCCTGCTGTTGATGCTGAGTAATAGGTCGACAACATTCCAACTCATAATAAAACTCTGTGCCTCCTCCCAAATAGTCCCGCGCACAGTGACACAATTAAATAATGTTCGTCGCTGTGAGTGATCTTAAAAGGGAGACAGGAAAACATAAAGAAAGAATTTATATTGTGTCTTTCACGACCACCGGACGTCTCAAAGCACTTTACAGCCAATGAAGTACTTTTGGAGTGTAGTCACTGTTGTAATGTAGGAAACGCAGCAACCAATTTGCACACAGCAAGCTCCCACACACAGCAATGTGATAATGACCAGATAATCTGTTTTAGTTATGTTGATTGAGGGATAAATATTGGCCCCAGGACACCGGGGATAACTCCCCTGCTCTTCTTCAAAATAGTGCCATAGGATCTTTTACATCCACCTGAGAGAGCAGACGGGGCCTCGGTTTAACGTCTCATCCAAAAGACGTCACAATACTCGCTCAGCACTAGTCAGTTGAGATTTATGTGCTCAAGCAGGGTTTGAACCCACATCTTTCTGACTCAGAGGCAAGAGTGCTGCCCACTGAGCCACGGCTGACACGGGGTAAAGAGGAGTACTTGAATGGCTGGTAGATTTGACTATTCCACTGCTCTTCTGGCCAGCCTCCCATCTTCCACCCTCCATCAACCCGAGCTCATGCAAAACTCGGCCGCCCCGTGTCCTAACTCACACCAAGTCCCACTCACCCATCACCCCCTGTACTCGCTGACCTACATTGGCCCTCGGTCCGACAACGCCTCAATTTTGAAATCCTCATCCCTGTTTTCAAATCCCTCCATGGCCTTGCTCCTTCCTATTTCTGCAACCTCCTCCAGCCCCACCACCCCCCCCCCCCCCGAGATATCTGCGTTCCTCCAATTCTTGCATCTTGTCATCCTCGATTGTAATCGCCCCTCCATCGGTGGCCGTGCCTCCAACTGCCGAGGCCCTCAGCTCCAGAATTCTCTCCCTAAACCCTTTCGCCTCTTGACCTCTCTCTCCTTTTTTGAAACCTAACTCTTTGACCAAGCTTCTGTTCATCGGTCGATGTGGGGTGGTAAATGGCGGTGAGGGGCGGAGGTGGAGGTGGGCTGGATTCTCTGCCGCTGTCACTCAGCAGCGCGAGGTGGTGACGTTGTTACACGTCTGTGTCATCGCCTCTTGCTGCTCCGTTAAAGGGGAGAGAATCGGCCATCAGTTGCGATCGGACACTGGGCCACCAGCGAGGGTTTTGGCCGAGCCAGCGGCCTGGCACCCAAGAGGGGATACGTGTCAGGCTGCCTGTTGGCGGCCCGGCCGAACCCGGGGGGGGGGGCCACAAAAATCCGGCCGACATGGAAGTCGTCCAGCAAAAAAAGTCAAATGGCAGCTGCGGCCTTGTGTCTGCGCCTCTAATGGCCGCCACGCAGCCAGGGCGGAGAGAGAGCAGACAAGATGCTCCGACAGAGAAAACTGACGGGGGCACTGCTCGGCGGCAATGAGATTTTGCGGGAGTTGGGGGGGGTCCCGGCAGTGCGCGCATTGGTGACACACGCACGGCTGGTCAGCAATGGCGGGGCGGGAGTGGGGACCGCCAGAAAACCACTCACTGAGCTGAATTTTAGCTCCTTGGTGTCACATATCAATAATGCTCTTGCTAAGCGCCATGGGACATTTTGTCATGTCAAAGGTGCTATATAAATGCAAGTTGGTGTTGATTAATGCGGCTTTGGAAGATTTGGATCCTGTCGGAGGGACTTGTCTTCTGTGAATTTTGTATAATTATGTGAAGATGTGCCAGCCATAGATTGTCTAATAGACGTTAAACCGAGGCCCCGTCTGCTCTCTCAGGTGGATGTAAAAGATCCCAGGGCACTATTTCGAAGAGCAGGGGAGTTATCCCCGGTGTCCTGGCCAATGGAAACACTTTCTCCTTGGTTACTCTATCAAATAATACTGAACCTCGATCAAATTTCCCCTTAATCTCCTCCGCTGTAATTGGAACAATGTCTTACTGGTGATCCGAGACAAGGCCTAGTCAGGTAAAGGATTGGCTGCAGTCTGGAGAAAGGGATCTGCCTGTACTGCATTTATGAAACTTTTAACCTTAAACTGGTTACCGCGATGGCGCTGGATAAAACCAGCATATTTCGGATTTCCTTGGCAGCAAGAATGGAAAGGAATCCGATAACATCCAGCCGGGTATTTATACACTTGGTTGACAATAACAGATAAACACGAGGGGGTAAATTATCACTGCCTGGTGCTAATGAGGCGTTGACAGGCCTCAAGTTGGAGTTGGCATCTTAACCCTCCCCCGTTACCGTCAGCGATGTAGCAGACACCATTTTGAAAGGGGCCTACGGTCGGGTGTCCAAAGCTCCTGCCTGTTTCAGGCAATAGGCTCCTGGTAACACAGAGTGAATCCTGCCATCGACCAGAAGCTGAGCAGATACGTTAATCTGAAGATGTTTCTGTTTGGCCTGTTCGCTGCTCCCGACATTTCAGCCCCGCTCCGTTTTCCCGGAATTTTGGATCATTTAACTTTCACTTTTTTTTCAAACTGAGCCTCCATCACCTTCTCCAGACAACATGGTGTCCACGTTATTTTATAAAGATTCATCCCCATTAAAAGGTAAGCAGAACCTGTGATATATTCTGACCACATCACTCAGAAGCACACACTACACAAGATGGCTCTTAACAGAAAGCCGTCACCATGTGACCTTGCCACATGATCCGTTATTATTTGCATCAGTAGTTGCAGTACATCAGTAGTCCACTAGGTGGAGCAGTAATCTACTAGGGGGAGCTCTGTTACAGAAGGTTGTGAAAGGCGCTATATAAATGTAAGTCTACGGGGGAAATATTCGGGTCATTTGCGCCGTGTTAGTGCTGACGGGGCGCAAACGTCTTTCCGCCCGGGCGCGGCGGACGCTACCAACTCCCGCAAAACTACCCAGGGGTTTATCGGCGGTGCCAACCGTGACTCCCCGGGCTGCTGCACCGATGATGATTACCGTGCGCAGCAAACCGTTTCCGCCTCCGAGAGAAAACCCGTTATTGCCCCGCGAGACTGCCGCCGGCAGTCATTAAAGGGGAGAGGCGGCACTGAGAATGGCTGACTTATCACTCGCGGCCTCCTTCAGGGCGGATCGCGGGGTCTGCACTGCGACCTTGCTACCACGACGCTCCGCTTGTGTGCCGAGCTGCTGTCCCACCCCCCCTGCTCCCCTGTGGTCTGGCGATGGCCTCTTCTCCCTCCCGCAGAGTCGGCAGCTTGGCCCCTCCCCTTTAACGGAAGGGGAGGGGCCCTGTTCTTCCCGCCGGTGCTCTGCGGCCCTCCGCGTAGCGCTGGAAAATCCGCGTTGGTCAGCTCCACTGCCTCTCGGGGGCGGTAAGCCCAATTTAGCTGGTGGGGCGGGGTATCGGTTCCTGGAGCTGGTAGCCCCCGCCTCCCAGCCGGGCTGGTGCACAATGTGTCTTTTCTTTCGGACAGCGCTGTGGGAGCACCTTCGCCACACGACTCACCACCACCTTCTCACCGGCAACTCGGGACAGACAATACAGTTTTTTTATTCCTATAAAATTTTCACAATACATTGGAAAATAGTTCAGTACCTTGCGTTCAGCAACTCCACACAATTTGTTTGGATGCTGACAGCAGTTCCAGACAATGCACTAGCGTGCATTTCATTTCAAGGTACAGTTTAGTACAATCCGTAAATCACGTTACATGTAGTACTGTGCAAATAAGGGTATTACATGGAGCAGATGGGAACAGGTTTACATTACATTCCAGGATACATTTCAATACCGATCACCAATCACCTTACAGATAGCACTGTGCAGATGAAAGCAGTACACGGAACGGATGGGGATACATTTACAGGGATGAGCAATAAATGCCTGCCTCACCAACACTGCCCTCGTCGCCAAAACCAAAGCAGAAGCTGCTCTGTGTTCGGGGCAAGGGAGGCCATGTTCTGCGTTGGTGATGATGTCACAGGACATTAACAATTCCTTGTCTAAGGCCTGTTAATGAGACTTGGATCTGGTGATTAATCTCCCACATTAAGTCGTTCTATATTTGAATATGTCTGGATTAAGTTCTGATTGAATATAAATCAAATTTAGACGCACATTTGCATAATTCTGTTGTATCATTCTCTGCTTGCCGCTTGTCTCCTGCCCTCTGACCCCTTATCACTTTGCACTGACAACACTGGGCGAGCGGGGGGGAATATTTTCATCAAATTGCAAAGCAGACAAAAATGTATCCTGTATTTCACGGCCAATCACAATAAACTGGGTAATTATGAGGATGGGTGCCTGTGACAGGGGGTCTGATGTGATTGAATACGCAATAGCTCATCGGAGACAGAGCTCCCAATGCATTGCAACAACTCGCATTCAATGGAACTGCTTCAGCTTCAGCAAGAGTTCTCGAAGGGGCTGGAATATGGGATCTTGTATCCGGTGGCCCTATTTACAAAGACAAGGGTCCCATACGCTTTCTTAACACCTTATCAACTTGCCCTGCCCCCTGCAAAGATTTGTGAATGTCCCACCCCATCCCCCGGGTCTCTCTGTTTTTGCACGTCACACTTATCCGCAAAAATCGCATCCGCTACGTGTCAGCCAGAAAAGATAGAAAGATTTGCATTTATCATCATCACAGGCAGTCCCTCGGAATCGAGGAAGACTTACTTCCACTCCTGAAGTGAGTTCTTTGGTGGCTGAACAGTCCAATACGAGAACCACAGTCCCTGTCACAGGTGGGACAGATAGTGATTGAGGGAAGGGGTGGGTGGGACAGGTTTACCGCGCGCTCCTTCCGCTGCCTGTGCTTGATTTCTGCATGCTCTCAGCAACGAGACTCGAGGTGCTCAGTGCCCTCCCGGATGCACTTCCTCCACTTCGGGCGGTCTTTGGCCAGGGACTCCCAGGTGTCAGTGGGGATGTTGCACTTTATCAGGGAGGCTTTGAGGGTGTCCTTGTAACGTTTCCTCTGCCCACCTGGGGCTCGCTTGCCGTGAAGGAGCTCCGTATAGAGCACTTGCTGTGGGAGTCTCGTGTCTGGCATGCGAACTGTGTGGCCTGCCCAGCGAAACTGATCGAGTGTGGTCAGTGCTTCAATACTGGGGATGTTGGCCTGAGCGAGGACACTGATGTTGGTGCGTCTGTCCTCCCAGGGGATTTGTAGGATCTTGCGGAGACATCGTTGGTGATATATCTCCAGCGACTTGAGGTGTCTTCTGTACATGGTCCATGCCTCTGAACTATACAGGAGGGCGGGTATTACTTCAGGCCTGTAGACCATGAGCTTGGTGGCAGGTTTGACGGCCTGGTCTTCAAACACTCTTTTCCTCAGGCGTACGAAGGCTGCACTGGTGTTGAATCTCATCGTCAATGTCTGCTCTTGTTGATAAGACGCTCCCGAGACACAGGAAGTGGTCCACGGTCGTGCCGTGGATCTTGATGACTGGGGTGCGATGAGGACAGGCTGGTGGAGGACCTTTGTCTTACGGATGTTTAGCGTAAGGCCAGCCTTCGTGTGTGACTCAAGGCATGGACCACACTTTCAGACGCCTCAGTAAATATGTCGACTTTTTGCATTTATATAGCACCTTTCACAACCACCAGACATGTCAAAGCACTTTTTGGAGTGTAGTCATTGTTGTAATGTGGCAGTCAATTTGCGCACAGCAAGCTCCCACAAATCGCAAGGTGATAATGACCAGATAATCTGTTTTTTTTAATGATGTTGATTGAGGGACAAATATTGGCCCCAGGTATAACTCCCCTGCTCCTCTTCAAAATAGTGCCCTGGAATCTTTTACATCCACCTGAGAGAGCAGACGGGGCCTCGGTTTAACATCTCATCTGAAAGTCAGTACTTCTGACAGTGCAGCCCTCCCTCAGCACCGCACTGGGAGTGTCAGCCTAGATTTTGTGCTCAAGTCTCTGGAGTGGGACTTGAACCCACAACCTTCTGACTCTGAGGCGAGAGTGCTGCTCACTGAGCCACGGCTGACACTTAAACTATGCATGAAGTCAACATTAAGTGTGCCAGGCATTGAAGAGAGCAGTGAGGTTAATCAATCAATGAAATAGAAATATTAACCTGAAATGGAAGCGACCTATTGTAAACGTTCAATCAACCCTTAACACGGATAGATTCTTACCCTGAATGATCCAGAACAAAGATCCCTCTCTACACTGGTTGGCATGGCGACCGGCTGTGAGTCACACTGGAACCAGAAATGTTTAATCCAGTTAACGGGGCGCATCAGCAAAATCTTCACAGCCATCGGCAGGCGGAGGAAAGTGACAACTGAACTGGACTGATGTCCTGTTCCTGTCTTCACACAGGCAGAACGGCAAAACTCTATCGATCTCAGCCTTGAATATACTCAACGACTGAGCCCCCACAGCCCTCTGGGGCAGAGAATTCCAAAGATTCACCACCCTCTGAGTGAAGAAATTCCTCCTCATCTCAGTCCACAATGGCCGACCCCTTATCCTGAGACTGTGCCCTCTGGACATCCCAGCCAGGGGGAAACACCCTCCCTGTCAATCCCCCTCAGAATCTTTCATGTTTCAATCAGATCCCCTCCTGTTCTTCTAAACTCCAGAGAATATAGGCCCATTACTATTGAATCTGCTTCCAGCATTCCAGATCGTGACGACTTGCTGTGTAAAACAAAAATGTGAAACTTCTCTTAAGAAGGGACACTGGGGGATAAAATTCAACTTCAGTGTGGTGGGGGGGTTTGGTGGGCAGCCGGGCGGGGGGCGTGGGTGGGGAGGGGGGAGGGGTGGCTGGGGTGGGGGGCGCGGGGGGGGGAGGGGTGGCTAGAGCGGGGGGCGCGGGGGGGGGAGGGGTGGCTGGGGCGGGGGGCGCGGGGGTGGCTGGGGTGGGGGGGAGGGGTGGCTGGAGCGGGGGGCGCGGGGGGGGGGAGGGGTGGCTGGGGCGGGGGGCGCGGGGGGGGGGGGAGGGGTGGCTGGGGCGGGGGGCGCGGGGGGGGGGAGGGGTGGCTGGGGCGGGGGGCGCGGGGGGGGGGGGAGGGGTGGCTGGGGTGGGGGGCGCGGGGGGGGAGGGGTGTCTGGAGCGGGGGGCGCGGGGGGGGGAGGGGTGGCTGGAGCGGGGGGCGCGGTGGGGGAGGGGTGGCTGGGGCGGGGGCCGCGGGGGGGGGGGAGGGGTGGCTGGAGCGGGGGGGAAGGGAGCGGAGCTGGTGGTAATGAATCGGCCATCTGTATTCACCCTGTCAGATTGACTTTCTGTTTGTGATCTGCTATTGCCTGATTTTGCACCCCCGCTAATTTACCTCGGTTAGTTTTAGGTTTCGGAGTGTGGGCTGGATGGTCACATTTATTGCCCAATCCCGGTTGCAAACATTTCTTCTCCCAATACACCGTGCATTAATTGCAAAGGGGATGGAGTATAAAAGCAGGGAAGTCTTGCTCCAGTTATACAGGGTATTGGTGAGGCCACACCTGGACTACTGCGTGCAGTTTTGGTTTCCATATTTACGAAAGGATATACTTGCTTTGGAGGCAGTTCAGAGAAGGTTCACTCGGTTGATTCCGGGGATGAGGGGGTTGACTTATGAGGAAAGGTTGAGTAGGTTGGGCCTCTACTCATTGGAATTCAGAAGAATGAGAGGTGATCTTATCGAAACGTATAAGATTATGAGGGGGCTTGACAAGGTGGATGCAGAGAGGATGTTTCCACTGATGGGGGAGACTAGAACTAGAGGGAATGATCTTAGAATAAAGGGCCGCCCATTTAAAACTGAGATGAGGAGAAATTTCTTCTCTCAGAGGGTTGTAAATCTGTGGAATTCGCTGCCTCAGAGAGCTGTGGAGGCTGGGACATTGAATATATTTAAGACAGAAATAGACAGTTTTTAAAATGATAAGGGGATAAGGGGATAAAGGGTTATGGGGAGTGGGCAGGGAAGTGGAGCTGAGTCCATGATCAGATCAGCCATGATCTTATTGAATGGCGGAGCAGGCTTGAGGGGCCGTATGGCCGATTCCTGCTCCAATTTCCTTTGTTCTTATGTTCTTATTAATAGTCAACCATGTAGTGTGGGGCTGGGATCACAGGTCGAAAGAGTAGATATGGAAAAACTACTTCTTCTGGTGGGGGAATCACGGACAAGGGGACATAATTGCGATATATTCTTACGGCATCACTGAGCAGCACACACGACACAAGATGTCTCTGAACAGAAAGTTGTCATCGTGTGACCTTGCCACATGACCCTTTTATTATTTACATCAGCAGTGGTCCACTAGAGGGAGCTGTATTACAATAATCTTAAAATGAGAGCTCAGCCATTTAGGATGAAGAAGTTTCTCACACATCGGGCAATGTGGAACATTGTCCCTCAGGGTACGGATATGGAGTGAAGCTGGGCTAATGGTGTTGAGGCACGGGGGCAGTGGTTGTGTGGACAAGTAATCCCGAGGCCTGGACTAGTGGTCCAGGGACATGTTCAAATCCCAAATCCCACCACGGCAGTTGGGGAATTTAAATCAGAATTAAATAATAACATAAGAATTAGAAGCAGGAGTCGGCCATTCGGCCCCTCGAGCCTGCTCCGCCATTCAATAAGATCACGGCTGATCTTCGACCTCAACTCCACTTTCCTGCATTATCTGTGCATCTGGAATTTAAAAAAAGTCAGTACCAGGAATGGTGGCCATGAAACTACCGGATTGTCGTAAAAACCCCTCTGGTCCACTAATGTCCTTCAGGGAAGGGAATCTGCCGCCCTTACCCGGTCTGGGCCGATACGTGACTCCAGACCCACATCAATGTGGTTGACTCTTAACTGCCCTCTGAAATGGCCCAGCGAGACACTCAGTTGTATTCAGAAGGCGGCTCACCACCACCTCCTCGAGGGCGATTAGGGATAGGCAACAAATACAGGCCTAGCCGGCGACGCCCACATCCCGTGAAAGAATAAAAAATCAACGGCAGCGATCAGCCATGATCCCATTGAATGGCGGAGCAGGCACATAGAGCTGAATGGGCCTCCTCCTGTTCCTGTGTAACAGGCTCGAGGGGTTGAATGGGCCTCCTCCTGTTCCTGTGTAACAGGCTCGAGGGGTTGAATGGCCTCCTCCTGTTCCTGTGTAACAGGCTCGAGGGGTTGAATGGGCCTCCTCCTGTTCCTGTGTAACAGGCACGTAGAGCTGAATGGACCTCCTCCTGTTCCTGTGTAACAGGCTCGAGGGGCTGAATGGGCCTCCTCCTGTTCCTGTGTAACAAGCTCGAGGGGCTGAATGGGCCTCCTCCTGTTCCTGTGTAACAGGCTCGAGGGGCTGAATGGGCCTCCTCCTGTTCCTGTGTAACAGGCACGTAGAGCTGAATGGGCCTCCTCCTGTTCCTGTGTAACAGGCTCGAGGGGCTGAATGGGCCTCCTCCTGTTCCTGTGTAACAGGCTCGAGGGGCTGAATGGGCCTCCTCCTGTTCCAGTGTAACAGGCATGTAGAGCTGAATGGGCCTCCTCCTGTTCCTGTGTAACAGGCTCGAGGGGCTGAATGGGCCTCCTCCTGTTCCTGTGTAACAGGCTCGAGGGGCTGAATGGGCCTCCTCCTGTTCCTGTGTAACAGGCTCGAGGGGCTGAATGGGCCTCCTCCTGTTCCAGTGTAACAGGCACGTAGAGCTGAATGGGCCTCCTCCTGTTCCTGTGTAACAGGCTCGAGGGGCTGAATGGGCCTCCTCCTGTTCCTGTGTAACAGGCTCGAGGGGCTGAATGGGCCTCCTCCTGTTCCTGTGTAACAGGCTCGAGGGGCTGAATGGGCCTCCTCCTGTTCCTGTGTAACAGGCTCGAGGGGTTGAATGGGCCTCCTCCTGTTCCTGTGTAACAAGCACGTAGAGCTGAATGGGCCTCCTCGTGTTCCTGTGTAACAGGCTCGAGGGGCTGAATGGCCTCCTCCTGTTCCTGTGTAACAGGCTCGAGGGGCTGAATGGGCCTCCTCCTGTTCCTGTGTAACAGGCTCGAGGGGCTGAATGGGTCTCCTCCTGTTCCTGTGTAACAGGCTCGAGGGGCTGAATGGGTCTCCTCCTGTTCCTGTGTAACAGGCTCGAGGGGCTGAATGGGCCTCCTCCTGTTCCTGTGTAACAGGCTCAAGGGGCTGAATGGGTCTCCTCCTGTTCCTGTGTAACAGGCTCGAGGGGCTGAATGGGCCTCCTCCTGTTCCTGTGTAACAGGCTCGAGGGGCTGAATGGGTCTCCTCCTGTTCCTGTGTAACAGGCTCGAGGGGCTGAATGGGCCTCCTCCTGTTCCTGTGTAACAGGCTCGAGGGGCTGAATGGGCCTCCTCCTGTTCCTGTGTAACAGGCTCGAGGGGCTGAATGGGCCTCCTCCTGTTCCTGTGTAACAGGCTCGAGGGGCTGAATGGGCCTCCTCCTGTTTCTGTGTAACAGGCTCGAGGGGCTGAATGGACCTCCTCCTGTAGGCTCGAGGGGCTGAATGGGCCTCCTCCTGTTTCTGTGTAACAGGCTCGAGGAGCTGAATGGGCCTCCTCCTGTTCCTGTGTAACAGGCTCGAGGGGCTGAATGGGCCTCCTGTTCCTGTGTAACAGGCTCGAGGGGCTAAATGGACCTCCTCCTGTTCCTGTGTAACAGACTCGAGGGGCTGAATGGGCCACCTCCTGTTCCTGTGTAACAGGCTCGAGGGGCTGAATGGGCCTCCTGTTCCTGTGTAACAGGCTCGAGGGGCTGAATGGGCCTACTCCTGTTCCTGTGTAACAGGCTCGAGGGGCTGAATGGGCCTCCTCCTGTTCCTGTGTAACAGGCTCGAGGGGCTGAATGGACCTCCTCCTGTTCCTGTGTAATAGGCTCGAGGGGCTGAATGGGCCTCCTCCTGTTCCTGTGTAACAGGCTTCAGGGGCTGAATGGGTCTCCTCCTGTTCCTGTGTAACAGGCTCGAGGGGCTGAATGGCCTCCTCCTGTTCCTGTGTAACAGGCTCGAGGGGCTGAATGGGCCTCCTCCTGTTCCTGTGTAACAGGCATGTAGAGCTGAATGGCCTCCTCCTGTTCCTGTGTAACAGGTTCGTAGAGCTGAATGGCCTCCTCCTGTTCCTGTGTAACAGGCTCGAGGGGCTGAATGGGCCTCCTCCTGTTCCTGTGTAACAGACTCGAGGGGCTGAATGGGCCTCCTCCTGTTCCTGTGTAACAGGCTCGTAGAGCTGAATGGCCTCCTCCTGTTCCTGTGTAACAGGCTCGAGGGGCTGAATGGGCCTCCTCCTGTTCCTGTGTAACAGGCTCGAGGGGCTGAATGGGCCTCCTCCTGTTCCTGTGTAACAGGCTCGAGGAGCTGAATGGGTCTCCTCCTGTTCCTGTGTAACAGGCTCCAGGGGCTGAATGGGTCTCCTCCTGTTCCTGTGTAACAGGCTCGAGGGGCTGAATGGGTCTCCTCCTGTTCCTGTGTAACAGGCTCGAGGGGCTGAATGGGTCTCCTCCTGTTCCTGTGTAACAGGCTCGAGGGGCTGAATGGGTCTCCTCCTGTTCCTGTGTAACAGGCTCGAGGGGCTGAATGGGCCTCCTCCTGTTCCTGTGTAACAGGCTCGAGGGGCTGAATGGGTCTCCTCCTGTTCCTGTGTAACAGGCTCGAGGGGCTGAATGGGCCTCCTCCTGTTCCTGTGTAACAGGCTCGAGGGGCTGAATGGGCCTCCTCCTGTTCCTGTGTAACAGGCTCGAGGGGCTGAATGGGCCTCCTCCTGTTCCTGTGTAACAGGCTCGAGGGGCTGAATGGGCCTCCTCCTGTTCCTGTGTAACAGGCTCGAGGGGCTGAATGGGCCTCCTCCTGTTCCTGTGTAACAGGCTTGAGAAGCTGAATGAGCCTCCTCCTGTTCCTATGTAACAGGCTCGAGGGACTGAATGGGCCTCCTCCTGTTCCTGTGTAACAGGCTTGAGGGGCTGAATGGCCTCTTCCTCTTCCTAAGCTCCTGCATTACATATCTGTTGGGTCTAGAAACACCACAACATCAGACTTTTTAAGCTGTTGAAGATTAATGAAGTCATTACCTATTTAACAATAGGAGGAAGTAGTGTCAGGGTTTGTGATGTGCAAAACCCATTTCTCCATCGATAAGCCTCTGAAATTCTGGATGCTGACACAAAGGTATTTCATAAATCAATGTTCTGCATCCCATCAATATTCCTTTGCCACAATGGAGTTGTGTTTTTGGCCACCAAAATGGAATGGACCAGAATGCACCTGGAGGTATTGTGAGTCACAGGTCAGTGGTACCTCCGACAGTGCAGCACTCCCTCAGCAATCTCCCAATGGCCTGTCCCTGAGCACTAAAACCTCTCAATCACCCACCCTTCTGTAAGGAACATAAGAACGCGGGAGACTGAATAAGATTGGTGTTTTTTCACCACCTGATAATGTGTTTGTCATTTTCGGGCTCAGTGGGCAGCACTCCTGCCTCTGAGTCAGAAGCTCGTGGGTTTGAGTCCCACTCCATAGATTTGAGCACATAATCTATCAGTGCAGTGCTGAGGGAGTGCTGCACTGTTGGAGGTGCCGTCTTTCGGATAAGACATTAAACCGAGGCCCCGCCTGCTCTCTCAGGTGGATGTAAAAGATCCCATGCCATTATTTCAAAGAAGAGCGGGGGAGTTCTCCCCGGTGTCCTGGGGCCAATATTTATCCCTCAGTCAACATCGATAAAACAGATTATCTGGTCATTATCACAGGGTTGTTTGTGGGAGCTTGCTGTGCGCATACTCCCACACACAGCAATGTCTTTTCTACATTACAACAGTGACTACACTTCAAAAAGTGCTTCCAAATTATCTTCTGCTTGCTCGATGATACATTGGCTGTAAAGCGCTCAGAGACGTCCGGTGGTCGGGAAAGTCTTTCTAAATTCAGGTTTTCTTTCTCATATAGAAAGTAGATAAAGTTTCCAAATCAAGCCGCAGCAGAAATGAGGCAACGTTTTATAAATGATTCCGTCTGATCTAATTTCCGCAATTTGTTTTCTCTTTAGGACATGACCCCCCCGCTCCCCCGCCCCCTCCCCCTCTCCCGCCCCCTCCCCCGCTCCCCCTCCCCCTCCCCCTGCCTCCGGCTTCAAGCGATAATCTGAATGAGCTTCCTCCGACACGAGTCTCCAGTGTGTCTTCACAAAGTGAATGATTTTAATATCATCGGACGGCAAAATATTTCAGAATGGAGCACTGCAGCCGGTTCATTGGCCGCTGGGTGCTGCCTGCAGACTCTCGGCAGACAGCCAGTATCAGCCCGACCTCAGGCACTCGTTCCCTCTGCTGAAATATTGGATCCTTTTATGCAAAACCACACAGGCGGGTCAGTCGCTGGCCCGAGTGGACATTCTGTCTGTCTGTTCGACTTCCACTTTGGCCGACTCGAGGGCCGAGATGCTCCCGAGCGCCACTCACAATGACGGTCTCCAGATGACCTCTTCTATCCCCCCGCTGACCTTTCCCGAGCTCTCGGCTGCAGTCCTTGTTCTGATGAGACGGTGCGACGAGTTCTGGTCAGAGGACAGACCTTTGTGTGTCGGTGCAAGGACTGCACAGGGTCTCGAACCGTCATGTAACACTTAGACTGTCGCTGCGCCTCAGTTGTTCACCGCCCCTCCCTCGCCTCTGAGTCACAAGGTCGTGGGTTCAAGACCCACTCCAGGGACTTGAGCACATATTCTAGGCTGACCCTCCAGTGCAGTGCTGAGGGAGTGCGGCACTGTCGGAGGTGCCGTCTTTCGGATGAGACGTTAAACCGAGGCGCCGTCTGCTCTCTCAGGTGGATGTAAAAGATCCCATGGCACTATTGCTAAGAAGAGCAGGGGAGTTATCCCCGGTGTCCTGGGGCCAATATTTATCCCTCAATCAACATCACTAAAACAGATTATCTGGTCATTATCACATTGCTGTGTGTGGGAGCTTGCTGTGCGCAAATTGGCTGCCGCGTTTCCCACATTACAACAGTGACTGCACTTCAGAAGTACTTCATTGGCTGTAAAGCGCCTTGGGACACCCTAAGGATGTGAAAGGTGCTATATAAATCAAGTCTTTCATTCTTCTTCTTTCACTGGTTCAAATCAGTTTGCCAGCAATGCAGGCCGGGCCCTGGTAACGAGACGTTTGGACTGTCCGATGGACCTTTCGAAGCCTCACACTTCGAACGGGGTCAAGAATTGACGACGCACCTTGCGTGTGGTCAGTCGGTCACATGTCTGGCTTTCTGCCCATCGCCCGTGAGCCTCTGCCTCCCCGGCAGAACCACCCTAACCCCGCTCGATTGGTGGCCTCTCGCAACGGAGACCGTGCCTCCCATCGCTGGGGTGCTTCTGTCCCCATTAAACGCACCTGCTCCTCTTCCGTCGCATCGCGCTCCCTCACGGCGAAGGCTCCTTCTCGATGGCGAAGATCTTGTCTGCAGCCCTCCATGGCCCTCGCCCCCTCCCTATCTCTGTAATCTCCTCCAGCCCCACAACCCCCCGAGATCTCTGCGCTCCTCTAATTCTGCCCTCCTGAGCATCCCTGATTATAATCGCTCAACCATCGGTGGCTGTGCCTTCTGTTACCTGGGCCCCGTGCTCTGGAACTCCCTCCCTAAACCTCTCCGCCTCTCCACCTCTCTTTCCTCCTTTAAGACGCTCCTTAAAATCTATCTCTTTGACCAAGCTTTTGGTCACCGGCTGTAATTTCTTCTGATGTGGCTCGGTGTCAAATATATTTGTTTTGTCTTATAACACTGCTGTGAAGCACCTTGGGACGTTTTACGTTAAAGGCGCTATATAAATGCAAGTTATTGTTATTGTTGTGAGAGTCCCCAGCCCAGGAAAATAGCAAGGAGAGAGCGAGGGGTGAGATTCCTTTGGGGCTTTGGGGCCTCCATGATTCACCAGGCTGGAACAGGAAACTGAGGTGGAAATTAGATCGAGGCTGGTCGGAACGTACCTTCGTGAGCTTATTTGTCTAAAAGCGGTTTGAAAACCACCAATTTAAGCCAATTATTCTCGGGCGGGTGCAATTAGCTTTACATTTATTATCATAATCAACTGCGGCCACATGTTCCAGCCCAGCCTCACTCGAGTGACGTTAGCCCAGGCTTGTGAAATTTACGAAATCTCTCTCTTCCTTTGCGGATCACCAATGAGCAGTCTGTGATTCCGAGCCAATCAAAACCCTTTCAGCAAAACCATTCCCGTTTCCAAAAGAACTAGAGGGCTGAATTTTCGATTGCCTGACGCCTCAGTTTGCGGCCAGAGGGGGCGTTAATGGGAGGGTCAGAGGTTACCGACCGGGAGCTCAGCGTTTAGCGCCCCGACCGAAAATTCATTCGAGGCTCACCGGGGGCACAAACCAGTAGCTCCCGGCTGCTGACGATCGCTCCGATCCTGACGTATACATGGTGCAAAGCTCACGCTTGCGACCCAGTCGGTAAATTCGGTGCAACGCCTCACTGAGCGCCCGCCAATAACACCGTCTGGGAAAACAGTGGGTCCGGGCTCGCAGAGTCGTTAACTGGCGGCTGCTTAAAGGGATGAGGAAACGCTTCCCTGGGAGGTCACAGTCAGTGCAAGGTTTACACACAGCACGGTGTGAGTCTCAGTCACAGTCAGTGCAAGGTTTACACACAGCACGGTGTGAGTCTCAGTCACAGTCAGTGCAAGGTTTACACACAGCACGGTGTGTGAGTCTCAGTCACAGTCAGTGCAAGGTTTACACACAGCACGGTGTGAGTCTCAGTCACAGTCAGTGCAAGGTTTACACACAGCACGGTGTGAGTCTCAGTCACAGTCAGTGCAAGGTTTACACACAGCACGGTGTGAGTCTCAGTCACAGTCAGTGCAAGGTTTACACACAGCACGCTGTGAGTCTCAGTCACAGTCAGTGCAAGGTTTACACACAGCACGGTGTGAGTCTCAGTCACAGTCAGTGCAAGGTTTACACACAGCACGGTGTGAGTCTCAGTCACAGTCAGTGCAAGGTTTACGCACAGCACGGTGTGAGTCTCAGTCACAGTCAGTGCAAGGTTTACACACAGCACGGTGTGAGTCTCAGTCACAGTCAGTGCAAGGTTTACACACAGCACGGTGTGAGTCTCAGTCACAGTCAGTGCAAGGTTTACACACAGCACGGTGTGAGTCTCAGTCACAGTCAGTGCAAGGTTTACACACAGCACGGTGTGAGTCTCAGTCACAGTCAGTGCAAGGTTTACACACAGCACGGTGTGTGAGTCTCAGTCACAGTCAGTGCAAGGTTTACACACAGCACGGTGTGTGAGTCTCAGTCACAGTCAGTGCAAGGTTTACACACAGCACGGTGTGAGTCTCAGTCACAGTCAGTGCAAGGTTTACAAACAGCACGGTGTGAGTCTCAGTCACAGTCAGTGCAAAGTTTACACACAGCACGATGTGTGAGTCTCAGTCACAGTCAGTGCAAGGTTTACACACAGCACGGTGTGAGTCTCAGTCACAGTCAGTGCAAGGTTTACACACAGCACAGTGTGAGTCTCAGTCACAGTCAGTGCAAAGTTTACACACAGCACGGTGTGAGTCTCAGTCACAGTCAGTGCAAGGTTTACACACAGCACGGTGTGTGAGTCTCAGTCACAGTCAGTGCAAGGTTTACACACAGCACGGTGTGAGTCTCAGTCACAGTCAGTGCACGGTTTACACACAGCACGGTGTGAGTCTCAGTCACAGGCAGTGCAAGGTTTACACACAGCACGGTGTGTGATTCTCAGTCACAGTCAGTGCAAGGTTTACACACAGCACGGTGTGAGTCTCAGTCACAGTCAGTGCAAGGTTTACACACAGCACGGTGTGTGTCTCAGTCACAGTCAGTGCAAGGTTTACACACAGCACGGTGTGTGAGTCTCAGTCACAGTCAGTGCAAGGTTTACACACAGCACGGTGTGAGTCTCAGTCACAGTCAGTGCAAGGTTTACACACAGCACGGTGTGTGATTCTCAGTCACAGTCAGTGCAAGGTTTACACACAGCACGGTGTGAGTCTCAGTCACAGTCAGTGCAAGGTTTACACACAGCACGGTGTGAGTCTCAGTCACAGTCAGTGCAAGGTTTACACACAGCACGGTGTGAGTCTCAGTCACAGTCAGTGCAAGGTTTACACACAGCATGGTGTGAGTCTCAGTCACAGTCAGTGCAAGGTTTACACACAGCACGGTGTGAGTCTCAGTCACAGTCAGTGCAAGGTTTACACACAGCACGGCGTGAGTCTCAGTCACAGTCAGTGCAAGGTTTACACACAGCACGGTGTGTGAGTCTCAGTCACAGTCAGTGCAAGGTTTACACACAGCACGGTGTGAGTCTCAGTCAGTCAGTGCAAGGCTTACACACAGCATGGTGTGTGAGTCTCAGTCACAGTCAGTGCAAGGTTTACACACAACACGGTGTGAGTCTCAGTCACAGTCAGTGCAAGGTTTACACACAGCACGGTGTGAGTCTCAGTCAGTCAGTGCAAGGCTTACACACAGCACGGTGTGTGAGTCTCCCAGTCTGCAGTGGCAGACAGGCATCACAGTATGGGGGGGAAACAAGTGATTGTGAAAACTTTAATGGGCGCATTACTCTGCCGCACATTTAAGACTCGGCTTTTCCCAGGATCTGACTCGGAGTTGATAATATGGCGACAAGAACTGTACGCAGTGCTCCAAGTGTGGTCTAACCAAGGTTCGATACCGTTTTAGCATAACTTCCCTACTTTTCAATTCTATACCTCCAGAGTTTAGAAGAATGAGAGGTGATCTCACGTATAAGATTCTGAGGGGCATTGACAGGGTAGATGCTGGGCGGATGTTTCCCCCGGGCTGGGGAGTCTAGAACCAGGGGTCGCAGTCTCAGGATAAGGGGTCGGCCATTTCGGACTGAGATGAGGAGAAACTTCTTCACTCAGAGTGTGGTGAATCTTTGGAATTCTCTGCCCCAGAGGGCTGTGGAGGCTCAGTCGTTGAGTATATTCAAGGCTGAGATCAATGGAATTTTGGACTCTAGGGGATTTAAGGGATATGGGGATCAGGCGGGTAAGTGTAGCTGAGGTCAAAGATCAGCCATGATCTCATTGATTGTTGGAGCAGGCTCGAGGGGCTGTAGGGCCTACTCCTGCTCCTATTTCTTATGTTCGTACTTATAGCACCTTTCCCGCTCTCAGGATATCCCAAAGCACTTTTTGGCCAACTGATTCCTTTTGAAATGCAGCCAAATTAGGCAAACGCAACGGCCAATTTACTCGCAGCAAACTAAACGAACGATCGATGAATCCGTGTAAAGTCCCTTCAGCGATGATATGGTGGACTTTACAAGTTCGGGAGAGGAGGAATATATCACAGGGAGAGTCCTGAGGCCATTAAATGGAGAAATGATTGACGGGAACCAACGGTTGAGTAGAAATCCTGATGGGTGCAGTTCCCATCACGTGCTCAAACTACATTCCTGTGTGCGATGTTCCGACAGAAGTGTTTTAAGCTGATCTTGTTTTAAATGGGTGAAGACTTGTGTTGTAAACAACAGACACAACAAGTGCGTACAACGCCTGTGCAGTTCGCTGAGGGAAATCTATCGCTGCTGTGCCATGAGCAAGAAGGATAACAATCCTGATTATATAGATAGACGAGGTTCATGGGAAAACTCTGCCCTTGACCCAGATCTTCATTGATGGCATCCTGGGACGGTGGGAGCTGTTCCTAATGAGTGAGACGGAGAGCATAAATAGTCCTGGTGGGAGCAGGATGCAGCATCGGCTGTGTGATGAGGTCTTGAGCTGGGAGCAAAGCAGTTTGATCAAGAATGCAGCCGTATCATATATCTCCTTCATTGGCACGGGGCCCATTGCTACCAGCAACACAATTACTGGTGGGAATGGTGTTCTCACTGGGTGCCAGTGCGATGGTACGTTATCTTTCCCTCCATGCCAATGGTGCCAGGGATTGGGGGATAGCGAGTGTAACAACCTCAGTTCCCCAAGATGAGAGGGTAGGTCAGGAAGCTTGCCTTCTTCTCAGGCAATCCCCTGGGGTCGAGGAGTACTTGCTCCCACACTAACACAAGTTCTCAGGTGACTGATGAGCCCAATGCGGGACCTTCAGTCTCTGTCACAGGTGGGGCAGACGGTGGTTGGAGGGACGGGTGGGTGGGGGGCCTGGGTTGTCGTGCGCTCCTTCCACTGTTTGCGCTTGGCTTCCGCGTGCTCCCGGCGAAGGGACTCAAGGTGTTCGGCACCTTCCCGAATGCTTCTCCTCCACTTGGGCCAGGAATTCCCAAGAGTCGGTGGGGATGTTGCACTTTTTCAAGGAGGCTTTGAGGGTGTCCTTGAAGCATTTTCTCTGCCCTCCTGGGGCTCGCTTGCTGTGACAGAGTTTGGAGTAGAGCGTTTGTTTCGGGAGTCTAGTGTCGGGCATGCGGACAATGTGGCCCGCCCATCGGGTGATGCCAGATAATCTGTGTTTGTTATGTTGATTGAGGGATAAATATTGGCCCAGGACACCGGGGATAACTCCCCCTGCTCTTCTTCAAAATAGTGCCATGGTTTTTTTTTTTAACGTCCACCTGAGAGAGCAGGCGGGGCCTCGGTTTAACATCTCATCAGAAAGACGGCACCTCTGACAGTGCAGCACTCCCTCAGCACTGCCCCTCTGACAGTGCAGCGCTCCATCAGTACTGCCCCTCCGACAGTGCAGCGCTCCCTCAGTACTGCCCCTCCGACAGTGCAGCGCTCCCTCAGTACTGCCCCTCCGACAGTGCAGCACTGCCTCAGTACTGACCCTCCGACAATGTGACGCTCCCTCAGCACTGTCCCTCCGACAGTGTGGCGCTCCCTCAGTACTGCCCCTCCGACAGTGCAGCGCTCCCTCAGCACTGCCCCTCCGACAGCGCAGCGCTCCCTCAGTACTGCCCCTCCGACAGTGCAGCGCTCCCTCAGCACTGCCCCTCCGACAGTGCAACAGTCCCTCAGTACTGCACTGGGAGTGTCAGCCTAGATTTTTGTGCTCAAGTCTCTGGAGTGGGACTTGAACCCACAACCTTCTGACTCAGAGGCAGGGGTGCTACCCACTGAGCCACGGCTGACACATAACCCTCTCCTGTCAATCTGCATTCCTGGGGATTGTAATTATTACCATCACTTTTGAGCAGGCGAAAGCGAGACACCCACTAGAAGGCAGTGGGGTCCTTCTTTAAATATGCAGATCGGGCTCTGATGATGTCATGAGGGGGCCCGACTGCAATTTTAACCTGAGCCCTGGCAGCAAGAGCGGTCTCAGCCCAGAAAGAACATAAGAATTAGGAGCAGGAGTAGGCCGACAGCCCCTTGAGCCTGCTCCGCCATTCAATAAGATCATGGCTGATCTGATCTTGGCCTCAACTCCACTTCCCTGCCCGCTCCCCATAACCCTCGACTCCGAGTCCAAAAATCTCAGCCTTGAATATATTCAGAGACTCAGCATCCACAGCCCTCTGGGGTAGAGAATTCCAAAGATTCACCACCTTCTGAATGAAGAAATTTCTCCTCATCTCAGTCCTAAAAGGTGTCATCCATGTCTCAGTGGGCCGCACTCTCGCCTTTGAGTCAGAAGGTCGTGGGTTCAAGTTCCACTCCAGGAACCTGAGCACAAGGATCTAGGCTGACACTCCCAGTGCAGTGCTGAGCGAGTGCTGCACTGTCGGAGGTGTCGTCTTTCAGATGAGACCTTAACCGAGGCCCGGTCTGCTCTCTCAGGTGAAAGATCCCACGGCACTATTTCGAAGAAGAGCAGGGGGAGTTCTCCCCGGTGTCCTGGGGCCAATATTTATCCCTCAATCAACATCACTAAAACAGATTATCTGGTCATTATCACATAGCTGTGTGTGGGAGCTTGCTGTGCACAAATTGACTGCCATGTTTCCCACATTACAGCAGTGACTACACTCCAAAAGTACTTCATTGGCTGTAAAGCGCTTTGAGTACGTCCGATGGTCGTGAAAGGCGCTATATAAATGCAAGTCTTTCTCTTTTTCTTTCTTTAAATGACCGACCCCTTATCCTGAGATTTTGACCGCTGGTTCTAGACTCTCAAGCCAGGGAAAGAGCTTCTCAATATCTAACCGCTCAAGCCCCCCAGCGATTCATCATCATCACAGGCAGTCCCTCGGAATCGAAGAAGACTTGCTTCCACTCCTGAAGTGAGTTGTTTGGTGGCTGAACAGTCCAATGCGAGATCCACAGACCCTGCCACAGGTGGGACAGACAGTGGTTGAGGGAAGGGGTGGGTGGGACATGGGATTATGTTTCAATGAGATCACCTCTCATTTTTCTAAACTCCAGAGAGTATCGGCCCAATCTGCTCAATCTCTCCTCATAGGGACAACCCTCTCATCCCAGGGATCAGTCTAGAAAGTAAGTTCAAAAAAATGTTGTAGTCCGCGCCCCCATCCTGGGGCTACCCTCCCCCTCCCCCGCCCCCTAACCCGCAATGACCTTCCGACCCCCCCCCAACCCCCCAATCACTTAACCGGGTGCCGGGGACTTTTCCTTTAGGCAACAGCCTGTGGCCCACGATCCCACTTCCCACCCGGACAGCCATCGCTTCCCCACCCAGTTCATCTCCTGGGTACCGGAAATATGCTGCTCTCGCCCCCAAAACACTGTTGAAGCCGGGGCATCAATTGAAAATTTCAAAAAAGAGACTGATAGATTTTTGTTGGGTAAGGGTATTAAGGGTTATGGAATGAAGGCGGCTAAATGGAATTAAGATACCTGTAATGTGTGCACCAGTGTGTATGCTCACAGGTTTGTAGAGTTGTTGTTTCAGTTCTGGGCGGAGGGGTTTCCTGTACGGGCTGCTCCTGCACACTCTCCACTTTGCCATCCTCGTCTGCCGTCCGGACACGCCATGGCGCACCATCTTGCCGTCCGGAGGAGGCGGGGGACCCCAATGGAGTGCACTCTACGCGGGAGTCCTCCCTCTATTTATTGGGGACTTGGCCTGGAGGGTGGTGCACGGAGCAGTCTCGTGCAATAAATTTTTAAGTCGGTTCACGGGCTCCCAGGCCGCCTGTAATTTCTGCAGTCTGGAGGAGTCTGTGTTCCATGTGTACGTAGAGTATGTCAGGTTACAACCCCTGTTCCAGTATTTGAAGGGGTTTGCTCCTCAAATTCTGGTTGCACTTCAGTCCCACGCTCCTGATCTTTCGGCACCCTGTGCGGAGGGGAGCGGGCAGGTCCGAGGGCCTCCTCATAGAACTGCTCCTGGGCCTGGCCAAGGGGGCCATCAGCCGGTCCAGGCAGCGGGCGGTCGAGGGGGTCGTTCAGCCCGACTGCCTGCCTCTCTTCCGCGCTTACATCCGCGCCAGGGTGTCCCTGGAGATGGAGCACACAGTGTCCACCGGTACGCTCACGGCCTTCCGCGAGAGGTGGGCACCGGAGGGACTGGAGTGCATCGTTACCCCCGGGAACAGAATTTTAATTTGAACTAGTTTCCTTTAAAGTTTTATTCAGAAATTTATGGGGACACTTGATTTAAAGACATGCTCAAAATATTTGTAGAGCTGTTGCATTGTGGGTGGCTTAGCCAGTCACATGATGTTCACAAGACTCAATAAAACCCCAGCCAGTTGGGTTCTGGGGATCCACGATGAGGTATGCAGTTGTGAGCCTAGTAATGTGTAGTATGATTGTTAAACCTTTGCTAATAGACCAACTCGTTCTTAATAGCAATGTGTTGGTATGAATTCTTAAGCAAAGAACCCATGAAGCAAATACATTACAATACCAATCAGCCAAGACCTAACAATTATATTAGATTCTAATTAAATGGTGGAACAGGCTTGAGTGGCTGAATGGCTCACTCCTGTTCCTATGTTATTATTTACCCGCCTTGGTTGTATGATCCTTAATATCACAACCTAACAAACAACATGTTGACTGCTGTCAAGGAGATAAGGTTGCAGCTTTAGACTCTGTAATTGGAGATCAAATGAGTGGAAATTTAGAAATGCGCGGGTTTATCCCGGTCGGTCAGCACAGATCTATTAAAGGCAAATTGTGTTTGACAAATTTAATTGAGTTTTTGTTAGGAAGTCGATCGGATTGATACATGGAGCGCAGTAAATGCATTTTCAGAAGGTGTTTGATCGGTTGTCCCACAGGAGGCTTGTCATAAATTATCAGGCATCTGGTCCAAGAGAAAATGCAGCAGCAAGGATAAAAGTTAGTTGATGGACAGGAAGCAAAAGCTAAGATTAATTACCATTGCTCAGTTGAACAAGGGCTAGAAGTGGTGTACCCCAGGGGTCAGTGCTGGGTCCACTTTTATATAAATGATTTGGACCTGGATACTGAAAAATAAGAAAGAATTGCATTTATATAGCGCCTTTCACGACCACCGGACATCCCAAAGCACTTTACAGTCACTGTTGTAATGTGGGAAACGTGGAGCCAATTTGCGCACAGCAAGCTCCCACACACAGTAATGTGATAATGACCAGATCAGAAGGGTTATTGACCTGAAACGTTAACTCTGTCTCTCTCTCCACAGATGCTGCCTGACCCGCTGAGATTTCCACATTTTCTGTTTTTATTTCAGATGCCAGCATCCACAGTATTTTGCTTTTGTTATAAGAATATAAGAAATAGGAGCAGGAGTCGGCCATACAGCCCCTCGAGCCTGCTCCGCCATTCAATAAGATCATGGCTGATCTGATCATGGACTCAGCTCCACTTCCCTGCCCGCTACCCATAACCCCTTATCCCCTAACAAACTGTCTATTTCTGTCTTAAATTTATTCAATGTCCCAGCATCCACAGCTCTCTGAGGCAGCAAATTCCACAGATTTACAACCCTCTGAGAGAAGAAATGTCTCCTCATCTCTAGTTCTAGTCTCCCCTATCAGTGGAAACATCCTCTCTGCATCCACCTTGTCAAGCCCTCTCATAATCTTATACGTTTCGATAAGATCACCTCTCACTCCTGAATTCCAATGAGTAGAGGCCCAACCTATTCAACCTTTCCTCATAAGTCAACCCCCTCATCTCCGGAATCAACCTTCTCTGAACTGCCTCCAAAGCAAGTATACCCTTTCATAAATACGGAAACCAAAACTGCACGCAGTACTCCAGGTGTGGCCTCATCAATACCTTATATAGCTGCAGCAAGACTTCCCTGCTTTTATACTCCATCCCCTTTGCAATAAAGACCAAGATACCATTGGCCTTCCTGATCACTTGCTGTACCTGTACCTTTTGTGTTTCATGCACAAGTACCCCCAGGTCCCACTGAACTGCAGCACTTTGCAATCTTTCCCCATTTAAATAATAACTTGTTCTTTGAATTTTTCTGCCGAAGTGCATGACCTCACACTTTCTGACATTATACTCCATCTGCCAAACTTTTGCCCACTCACTTAGCCTGTCTATGTCCTTTTGCAGATTTTTTTGTGTCCTTCTCACACATTGCTTTTCCTCCCATCCTTGTATCATCAGCAAACTTGGCTACGTTACACTCAGTCCCTTCTTCCACGTCGTTAATATCGATTGTAAATAGTTGGGGTCCCAGCACTGATCCCTGTGGCACCCGACTAGTTACTGATTGCCAACCAGAGAATGAACCATTTATCCTGACTCTCTGTTAGTTAGCCAATCCTCTATCCATGCTAATATATTACCCCCAACCCCGTGAACTTTTATCTTGTGCAGTAACCTTTTATGTGGCACCTTGTCAAATGCCTTCTGGAAGTCCAAATACACCACATCCACTGGTTCCCCTTTATCCACCCTGTTCGTTACCTCCTCAAAGAATTCCAGCAAATTTGTCAAACATGACTTCCCCTTCATAAATCCATGTTGATTGAGGGAGAAATATTGGCCCCATGACACCGGGGATAACTCCCCTGCTCTTCTTCAAAATAGTGCCATGGGATCTTCTACGTCCACCTGAGAGAGCAGACAGGGCCTCGGTTTAACGTCCCTGCTACCCACTGAGCCACGGCTGTTACTGTGGGCACCGCTGATATCAGTGACATAAAGAAGAAAGACATGTCTTTCTATAGCGCCATTCAGGACCTCAGAAAGTCCCAAAGTGCTTTACAGCCAATGAAGCACTTTTTGAAGTGTAGTCACTGTTGCAATGTAGAAAACATCAATTTGCGCACAGCAAGCTCCCACAAATCAACTGTTTTTTTTAATGTTGTTGATTGAGTGATGAATATTGGCCAGGTCGGGACCTCGGTTTACTCAGTTCATCCGAAAGACAGCATCTCTGACAGTGCAGCACTCCCAGGAATAGGCCATTCAAGTTCTTCATTTCTGTCTTTCGTCCTTTCTGTCCAGAAGAGCTGTGAATGGACTGAAGACTGTGGGATCATCAGTGAGCAGCCACATTCCTTACCGTACCGCGGAGGGCTGAAGATGGTTCTCTGCTACAGTGATGTTGTAGAATTGTGATGACTGGCCTCTGACAATGACAACCATCTTCCCTTGTGTCCGGTATGACTCTGCCGACTGGAGATTTCCCCTTTGATCCCATTGACCTCATTTTAGCTTGGGCGCTTGGTGAACAAAGTCAGCTAAATGTTGCTTTGAAGTTTCGGACAGTCACTCACACCTCTTGTTTGACATTCAGCTGTTGCAGCCCATGCTTGCATCAAAGCTGCGATGAGGTTTGGAACCGAGTGGTTCAACTGAACACTTCTGAGCAGGTGAAGGAATATTACCCTTTAATAACTGTTTGATTCTGACCAACATAGAATCTCTCTGGTCTATTTATCTCTCTTTGATGGTCTGCCCAATTTGAATCATGGAATTATAACCAAGAAAACATTAACCTATTTGATCAGAACACTCTCTGCATAAAATTGCAATGATGTGTATTTATCTAGTGCCTTTCTCAGGGGTGTTGTAGGGCTGGAGGAAATTACAGAGATAGGGAGGGGCGAGGTCATGAAGGCATTTGAAAATAAGGATGAGAATTTTGAAATGGAGGCGTTGCTTAACCGGAAGCCAGTGTGGGTCAGTGAGCACAGGGGTGATGGGTGAGCGGGACTCGGTGTGAGTTAGGACACGGGTCAGTGAGCACAGGGGTGATGGGTGAGCGGGACTCGGTGCGAGTTAGGACACGGGGCAGTGAGCACAGGGGTGATGGGTGAGCGGGACTTGGTGCGAGTTAGGACACGGGGCAGCCGAGTTTTGGATGTAAGGTAGGAGTTAGGTGGCTGACTGGACAGGAGATGATTGGAATAGTCGAGTCTGAGGTAACAACAACATGGATGAGGGCTTCAGCATCAGATGAGCTCAGGCAAGGGCGGAGACAGACGATGTTACAGAGGTTAGTCCAGCAACGTCATAGATCAGCTCTGCACCAATTTGTGAAATGCCCTGAACATTTGATACAGAGAGCATGTGAGAAACGATATACACCAATTACTTCTGGCCTAAATGCTCAGTGTTTGCTAATCACTCTCAGCTTCTTTCCGATAGCTTTTCGAACAGTCTGACCATCTGGGCAAGTTAATGGCCACAACATGTACTGTCATGGGTGCTGGGTGGCAGTGTGAGCTGTGAAGAGGATGCTAAGAGTGTCATGTATCTTACATTATTATATATAACTGTATCCTAACATGCTATACATGACTGTAATAAGATATGACCTGTAACCACCAGCATACCTTATCACCAGGGGTGCACTTGCAAGAGACAGGTATATAAGGACAGGTCTCAGGCAAGTGCAGCATTCCAGAACTGTGAAATAAAAGATGCAGGTCCAGAGTGACCTTGACTTCACTACATGCCTCGTGTGAATCTGTACTGAGGGGACAGGACTTTACAGTGGCGACGAGTTACGGGATTACAGAATCCACAGAATGGCGAACAATGGATCAGATGAAAAGTACAATGCGGGAGACAATTGGGAGGACTTTATAGAAAGGTTCCAGCAAAGCTTTGTAACCAAAGACTGGTTAGGCGACGATAAGGCAGACAAGAGAAGAGCCCATCTCTTGACCAGCTGTGGCTCGAAAACATGCGCTTTAATGAAGGATCTGTTGGCACCCGAAAAACCAGCAAGCAAGTCGTTTGAAGAATTGAGCACACTGGTAAGAGACCACCTGAAGCCAGCGAGCAGCCTACACATGGCCAGACACAGGTTCTACAACTACAGACACTGTGTGGGCCAGAGCATACCCGACTTCGTGGCGGAACTTCGGAGGTTGGCTAGTTTATGTGAGTTCTCCGATAAACTGAGGAGAGAAATGCTGAGAGACTTTTTCATTGAAGGAATAGGCCAAGCAGGCATATTCCGAAAGCTCATAGAGACCAAGAACCTGACCTTAGGGGCAGCAGCACTTGTTGCACAGACATTTTTGGTAGGGGAAGAAGAAACGAGGTTGATTTACAATGCAGGTACGACAACTAACGAAATATTAGAACAAGAAGTTCACAGCACTAAACAAGCTGCTACCCCCACACACAGATATAACCGGGAGAACAGGCTCTCGACAGCAGGCAGAAGCCATCAAGGGCCACAGGAACGGCCGTTCACACCTCATCAACCCACAATGCGAGCAATCAACTACAAACTGAGAGAAGCTCAAGAGAGATCAGTCAGACGCAGCTCATTCTTTGGGAACACTTTGAACAATGGAACAGGTCTGTGCTGGAGGTGTGGGGGTGGGCACTCGTCAAGGGGATGTCGATTTCAGCAGGCTGTTTGCAGAAATTGTGAATATACAGGGCACTTGGCCCGCATGTGCAAAAAAACGGCAGCTCGACTGGTATATGAATCGGATGGGTCGGAAAGCGGACCAAAAGATGGTGGGGACAGTTCCCGGGACACCGATGTACAGCGGGTCAACATAATCAATGGCCGCTGCTCCTACAAAAGGATGCCTTCTATAATGATGAGGGTCCTACTCAACAGGATATCTGTCAACATGGAGCTGGATACGGGAGCGAGTCAATCTCTCATGGGCGCTCAACAATTTGAACAACTGTGGCCGCATAAAAGAGACAGACCAAAACTCACAAGGGTCGACACCAAACTAAGGACCGATACCAAAGAAATCGTACCAGTCCTCGGCAGCACCATGCTCTCTGTCACACACAAAGGGACAGTGAACCGACTTCCCCTGTGGATTGTCCCCGGAGACCCCCCAGCACTGCTGGGGAGAAGCTGGCTGGCAAAACTAAACTGGAAATGGGATGATGTCCATGCCATGTCATTAGAGGAACGGACCTCCTGCTCAACAGTTATAAAGCGATTTGAACATCTCTTTCAGCCAGGTGTGGGCACTTTCAAAAGGGCCAAAGTCAAAATCTACATCACACAGGATGCTAGACCGGTCCATCACAAGGCCAGAGCTGTACCCTATGTGATGAGGCAAAAGATTGAACACGAACTAGACAGGCTTCTGCGGGAAGGCATTATATCACCTGTGGAATTTAGCGACTGGGCAAGTCCCATTGTCCCAGTCATGAAGCCTGATGGATCCGTACGAATCTGTGGGGACTACAAATCGACCCTAAACAGAGTCTCCCTACAGGACCAGTACCCGCTGCCCAGAGCGGAGGACTTATTTGCCACATTGGCTGGAGGTAAACTTTTCTCAAAATTAGACCTCACATCTGCGTATATGACGCAAGAATGACCGAGGAATCCAAGCTACTCACCACCATCAACACACATCGAGGCCTTTTCATGTACAATCGATGCCCATTCGGCATCAGGTTGGCAGCTGCCATATTCCAACGCAACATGGAGAGTCTGCTCAAGTCCATCCCGGGGACGGTTGTATTTCAAGATGACATACTCATCACGGGCAGGGACACCGACTCCCATCTCCGTAATTTGGAGGAAGTACTAAAGCGGTTGGATCGGGTAGGCCTACGAGTCAAGAAATCCAAGTGCCTGTTTCTCGCGCCCGAGGTTGAATTTTTGGGCAGAAGGATTGCCGCTGATGGAATCCGCCCAACAGAGTTCAAAACAGAAGCAATTCGCCTGGCACCCAGGCCCCGGAATGTCTCAGAACTGCACGCTTTCTCGGGCTACTCAATTACTTTAGGAACTTTATGCAGAACTTAAGCACGCTGCTGGAGCCTCTCCATGTGCTACTCAGAAAGGGGTGCGATTGGTTTTGGGGGGACGCCCAGGAACGCGCCTTCAATAAGGCACGCAACCTTCTATGTTCCAATAGTGTTTTGACTTTCTTTGACCCAGGTAAAAAGCTAGTTCTCACATGCGATGCGTCAGCGTATGGGGTCGGGTGCATTTTGCAACATGTCAATAGTGCGGGCAAATTACAACCCATAGCTTATGCCTCCAGGTCACTTTCGCGGGCGGAGCGCAGGTACGGAATGGTAGAGAAGGAGGCACTCGCGTGCGTGTATGGTGTCAAAAAGGTGCAATAATACCTTTTCGGGGCCAAGTTCGCATTAGAAACCGACCACAAGCCCCTCACGTCCCTCCTATCCGAGAGCAAGGCAATAAACGCCAACGCCTCGGCGCGAATTCAACGGTGGGCACTCATGCTGGCGTCCTACAACTACACAATAAGGCACAGACCAGGCACAGACAACTGTGCCGACACGCTCAGCAGGCTACCACTGGCGACCACAGAAGGATCCGATGAACAGGACTGTGAGATGGTCATGGCAATCAATGCCTTTGAGTCCACAGGTTCGCCCATGACGGCTCGCCAAATCAGAGCCTGGACGGCCAGCGACCCCACGTTATCTTTAGTAAAAAGATGTGTCCTAACCGGTGACTGGGCAGAGGCTCGCGATGCCTGCCTCGAGGAATTAAAACCCTTTCACAGGCGCATGCAAGAACTATCACTACAAGCAGACTGCCTGATGTGGGGCAGCCGAGTAGTCATGCCTCTGTGAGGCAGAGAGGCATTTGTCCGGGAGCTCCACCGCGAGCACCCGGGGATCGTTCTCATGAAGGCCATAGCCAGATCCCACGTCTGGTGGCCTGGTATTGACGCGGACTTGGAGCTCTGCGTCCGAAGGTGCACCATTTGTGCCCAACTCAGCAATGCCCCCAGGGAGGCTCCACTGAGCCCCTGGTCCTGGCCTACCAAACCGTGGTCGCGGATGCACATAGAGTATGCGGGCCCATTCATGGGCAAAATGTTCCTCGTAGTTGTCGATGCATTTTCAAAGTGGATCGAATGCACCATTTTAAACTCGAGCACAACCTCCACCACTGTGGAGTGCCTCGCAACCATGTTTGCAACGCACGGAATCCCTGACATATTGGTCAGTGATAATGGTCCGTGCTTCACCAGCGCATAATTTCAAGACTTTATAATTGACCACGGCATAAATCACGTCAAGACGGCACCGTTCAAGCCGACCTCCAACGGCCAGGCGGAGAGAGCAGTGCAAATCATTAAACAAGGCAAACTTAAAATCCAAGGTCCCACGCTGCAGGGTCGCCTGTCGCGACTGCTGCTGGCATACAGATCTCGTCCGCACTCACTAACTGGGATCCCCCCGCGCAACTGTTGATGAAAAGGACTTTAAAAACAAGGCTCTCATTAATCCTCCCAGACATGCACGAAATCGTTGAGGCAAAGCGCCGTAAGCTGACTGAGAACCAGAGGGGGAGATGGAATGAGATAGTGGACAAAGTGTTTGTACTAAACTATGGCAGGGGTCCCAAATGGCTTGCAGGGACAGTAACGGGCAAGGAAGGAAACAGGCTACTGGTAGTACAAATGGACAATGGCAAAACCTGCCGGAGGCATGTAGACCAAGTCAAAAGCAGATTTAGCAACAACACTGCGGAACCAGAGGCAGACTACAATGTGGAACTCACACCACACCTGGTGGACAGACAGAGGGAACAACCTGAGGAAAGGGCAATCCCAACAGACAGCCCAGGCAAGTCAACAACAATCACACCAATCGAAACCAGAGGACACAGAGAGGCTGCAAAGAGACTTAGATAGGTTAAGCGAATGGGCTAAGGTTTGGCAGATGGAATACAATGTCGGAAAGTGTGAGGTCATCCACCTTGGGAAAAAAAACAGTAAAAGGGAATATTATTTGAATGGGGAGAAATTACAACATGCTGAGGTGCAGAGGGACCTGGGGGTCCTTGTGCATGAATCCCAAAAAGTTAGTTTGCAGGTGCAGCAGGTAATCAGGAAGGCGAATGGAATGTTGGCCTTCATTGCGAGAGGGATGGAGTACAAAAGCAGGGAGGTCCTGCTGCAACTGTACAGGGTATTGGTGAGGCCGCACCTGGAGTACTGCGTGCAGTTCTGGTCACCTTACTTAAGGAAGGATATACTAGCTTTGGAGGGGGTACAGAGACAATTCACTAGGCTGATTCCGGAGATGAGGGGGTTACCTTATGATGATAGATTGAGTAGACTGGGTCTTTACTCGTTGGAGTTCAGAAGGACGAGGGGTGATCTTATAGAAACATTTAAAATAATGAAAGGGATAGACAAGATAGAGGCTGAGAGGTTGTTTCCACTGGTCGGGGAGATAGAACTAGGGGGCACAGCCTCAAAATACGGGGGAGCCAATTTAAAACCGAGTTGAGAAGGAATTTCTTCTCCCAGAGGGTTGTGAATCTGTGGAATTCTCTGCCCAGGGAAGCAGTTGAGGCTAGCTCATTGAATGTATTCAAATCACAGATAGATAGATTTTTAACCAATAAGGGAATTAAGGGTTACGGGGAGCGGGCGGGTAAGTGGAGCTGAGTCCACGGCCAGATCAGCCATGATCTTGTTGAATGGCGGAGCAGGCTCGAGGGGCTAGATGGCCTACTCCTGTTCCTAATTCTTATGTTCTTATGTTATGTTCTTATGAAACAGACAGCCAAAGCGAGATACCAGCAACCACACCCAAAGATAAACAGACACCAAGGCAAACAACTGAACCACAACTCAGACGCTCCACGCGAGAGCGTAGACCACCTGAGAGACTGAACCTATAAAGACAATAAGACCTTGGGGGAGGGTGATGTCATGTATCTTACATTATTATATATAACTGTATCCTAACATGCTATACATGACTGTAATAAGATATGACCTGTAACCACCAGCATACCTTACCACCAGGGGTGCACTTGCAAGAGACAGGTATATAAGGACAGGTCTCAGGCAAGTGCAGCATTCCAGAGCTGTGAAATAAAGGTGCAGGTCCAGAGTGACCTTAACTTCACTACATGCCTCGTGTGAATCTGTACTGAGGGGACAGGACTTTACAAAGAGGCTGCAGGGGGACTTGGACAGGTTAGGTGAGTGGGCAAATGCATGGCAGATGCAGTATAATGTAGATAAATGTGAGGTTATCCACTTTGGTGGCAAAAACAGGAAGGCAGAATATTATCTGAATGGTGATAGATTAGGAAAAGGGGAGGTGCAACAAGACCTGGGTGTCATGGTACATCAGTCATTGAAGGTTGGCATGCAGGTACAGTAGGCAGTGAAGAAGGCAAATGGCATGTTGGTCTTCATAGCGAGAGGATTTGAGTATAGGAGCAGGGAGGTCTTACTGCAATTGTACAGGGCCTTGGTGAGGTCACACCTTGAATATTGTGTTCAGTTTTTGTCTCCTAATCTGAGGAAGGACGTTCTTGCTATTGAGGGAGTACAGCGAAGGTTCACCAGACTGATTCCCGGGATGGCAGGACTGACATATGAGGAGAGACTGGATCAACTGGGCCTTTATACACTGGAGTTTAGAAGAATGAGAGGGGATCTCATAGAAACATATCAACTTCTGACGGGATTGGACAGGTTAAATGCAGGAAGAATGTTCCCAATGTTGGGGAAGTCCAGAACCAGAGGTTACAGTCTAAGAATAAGGGGTAAGCCATTTAGGACTGAGATGAGGAGAAACTTCTTCACTCAGAGAGTGGATAACCTGTGGAATTTTCTACTGCAGAAAGTTGTTGAGGCCAGTTCGTTGGATATATACAAGAGGGAGTTAGATATGGCCCTTCCGGCCAAAGGGATCAAGGGGTATGAGGTGAATGATCAGCCATGATCTTATTGAATGGCGGTGCAGGCTCAAGGGGCCGAATAGCCTACTCCTGCACCTAATTTCTATGTTTCTATGTTTCTATCGTATGACAACCAGCGTCCCTTAACAAAGAGAAAAGGCTCATGCCTCAAACAAACCTCTCCTTCGTGGTTTAATAACACACATTTTTAAATTCGATTGACCTTCAAGCTTTCGTACATGTGAATGCAAAATGACTTCACAAAGTGCAGCTCTTATCATCAATACTGCATCAACTGAGCTGGGCTGGGGGCTGGGGGAGCGGGAGGAATAAATGAGAAGCTTGTTTAGATCAAGCAATATCCTCAGGAGAAAATGAGGATTGATTTTGACTTTGGATTAAAGTGACATGATGTAAAAATCCTCGGATGTAATGGCAGATTCAATTTGAAGTCGACAAGAAGCCTAGCTAGAGGCTGCACGATTTGAGGCAGTGCTCAGTCAAAGATACAGGGCGTAAGGGTCTGAGGGCGAAGGGACTCCTGTCAGTCCAACGTGATTGGTTTAGGGAATTAAAAATAAGCATCAATTTAGACGGTTATGCTGATAGGGCCTTCACTACGTGTCGGACCTTGCAATGGTGCTGTAGTTATCTCTCTAACCCTCAATTCTCCTTCACAACAGATGTGGACCCAAAGAAAGAAAGCCTTTCACAAACTCAGGGCGTCCAAAAGCGCTTTACAGCCAATGAACTACATAGAATTGCACGGGATATACGGCACAGAAACCGTCCATTCGACCCAACCAGTCCATGCCGGCGTTTATGCTCCACTCGAGCCTCCTCCCGTCTTTCCCCATCTAAATCTATCAGCATAACCCTCTATTCCCTTCTCCCCCATACGCTTGTCCAGCCTCCCCTTAAATGCATCGATACTATTCGCCTCAACCCCTCCCTGTGGCAGCAAGTTCCACATTCTCACCACTCTCTGGGTAAATTCTTTGTTGACGTGTAGTCACCATTGTAACGTATCTCATTTTTAAAGGTGTCAATTGACCCCACATCTCTGGGAGTTTGTTCCACATTGCCCACTATCCTGTGGGGAAAGATTTCTAATCATGCTCAGTTTTTGTACTTGTGTCCTCCTATTCCCATACTCATTATCCAGGTTAGATAGGCTGATAGGGTCGGGGTGGGAGGAGGCTCGTGTGGAGCATAAACACCGGCACGGACCCGTGGGGCCCAATGGCCTGTTTCTGTGCCAAACATTCCATGTCATTCTATGTAACTTAGATGGGATTAAATGACACTTGTGTGAGGCCCTGCAACAGACAAATGAAGAAAGCAATTTATTCCTAGCCAAAGGAAAGGAGAGGTAGGAACGGGCCTCATGGGTCGGAGATAGGAGAGAAAGACACATGAATTCAGGGCACGTGCATGGAGGGACCTTGGAAGAAGTTTGGTTTGGTGGGCTAGGGGAAGGGAGGTGTTATATATGCAGACTATAGATATACTCTCTGTATAGTCACTGTATAGTTGTATAAGATGGAGATTTGTTACCTGATGTACTATCAGTAAGGTTTACACTGTGTATATACTATGCTGGCACCACTAGAGGGTACAACTGGTGGAGACCGGGGTTTTCTGCCCTGGTGGCAGGGGCTGTATAAAAGGGTAGCCACCATGTGGCTGCCTCCCTCTGGAGTTACGAGTAAAGGACCAAGGTCATTACAGTTTGAGTACAACACATTGCCTCGTGGAGTGAATTACAGACATAACAAGAGGGATGTGGAAAAGGCAGCTGAATGGATGGTCTCAAGCTGAGTGAGAAACAGGTCCATGAGATCCACGTAGTAAAATGATTAGCATTACTTAAAGCTGTCAAGTCACCTGGTCCAGATGGAATGAATCCTAGGTTGCTGCAAGAAGCAAAGGTGGAAATAGCAGAGGCATTGGTCACAATCTTTCAATCCTCATTGGATACAGGAGCAGTGCTGGAGGATTGGAGGGTTGCTAATCTTATAGCATGATTCAAGAATGGGGAGAGGGATAAACCAGGAAACTAAGGCCAGTCAGGTGTAATGTCAGGAGTATGCAGTTGTATTGTGAGTGGCTTAGACAGGGGACAGAGGGGGTTTACCGGGATGTTACCGGGGATAAGAGACTTCAGTTATGAGGAAAGGTTGGAAAAGTTAGGACAGTTCTCCTTGGAACAGAGCAGGTTAAGAGGTGAGCTAATCGAGGATTTCAAGATGAAAGAGGTTTTGTTGGAGTAGACGGAGAGAAACTGTTCCCTCTGGCGAGGGGGTCAATCATCGGCTGAAGATCTCGAGGGGAGATGCGGAGAATGTTTTCACTCGGAGAGTTGTCGGGGTCTGGAATGTTCCGCCTGAAGAGGTGGTGAATCTGACTCCATAAATAATTTAAAAAGGGAGTTCAACAAATACTTGAGGATGAGCATCTTACAGAGTTACGGACAAAATGAGGGAACGTGGGACTAAGCACGACTGCTGTTTGAAAGACCCAGTGCAGGCACGATGGGCCGAATGGCCTCCTTCTGTGCTGTAACTTTCTAGGGCCCGAATTTCATGAAGGACCAAAGGACCGCCGATGGCCGCCGAGGTCTCTGACGTTACCTTGGGCGGGGTTTTCACCACCCAGGTCCCTCGAAGGTCGGCGGACGACGTAAGCCTCCAATCTGGGCGGCACCAGGCGGGAGCTCTCATTCTCGGCGGCAGAGGTGCTTGTCGCCCGAGTGCCGCTGAGGATGGAGTCGGGCCCACCAAGGATCGAAGAGCTGAAAATTAAATCATCAAAAGCAGCAAAAAAAAAACATCTGACGGTCTTCAGGGAACCCCATCCAGGTAAGTCCCTGTAAAGAAATAAAGTAAAAAAATGTCACTAACCTGGTGTCCCCCACCTTCACTCTCACCTCAGGATAGAGCAGCCTCCACACAGCGGTCCATTGGCAACTCCCGCCGTCTCCCGCCCACACCAATCTGGCATCTCGGCAGGCGGTGAGTGGGCAGCAGTGGGCGGGAGTGGGCAGCAGTCGGTGGGAGTGGGCAGCAGTGGGTGGGAGTGGGCAGCAGTGGGCGGTGAGTGGGCAGCAGTCGGTGGGAGTGGGCAGCAGTGGGCGGTGAGTGGGCAGCAGTGATCGGTGAGTGGGCAGCAGTGATCGGTGAGTGGGCAGCAGTGGGCGGTGAGTGGGCGGGAGTGGGCAGCAGTGGGCGGTGAGTGGGCAGCAGTGGGCGGTGAGTGGGCAGCAGTGATCGGTGAGTGGGCAGCAGTGGGCGGGAGTGGGCAGCAGTGGGCGGTGAGTGGGCAGCAGTGGGCGGGAGTGGGCAGCAGTGGGCGGGAGTGGGCAGCAGTGGGCGGTGAGTGGGCAGCAGTGATCGGTGAGTGGGCAGCAGTCGGTGGGAGTGGGCAGCAGTCGGTGGGAGTGGGCAGCAGTGGGTGGGAGTGGGCAGCAGTGGGCGGTGAGTGGGCAGCAGTCGGTGGGAGTGGGCAGCAGTGGGCGGTGAGTGGGCAGCAGTGATCGGTGAGTGGGCAGCAGTGATCGGTGAGTGGGCAGCAGTGGGCGGTGAGTGGGCGGGAGTGGGCAGCAGTGGGCGGTGAGTGGGCAGCAGTGGGCGGTGAGTGGGCAGCAGTGATCGGTGAGTGGGCAGCAGTGGGCGGGAGTGGGCAGCAGTGGGCGGTGAGTGGGCAGCAGTGGGCGGGAGTGGGCAGCAGTGGGCGGGAGTGGGCAGCAGTGGGCGGTGAGTGGGCAGCAGTGATCGGTGAGTGGGCAGCAGTCGGTGGGAGTGGGCAGCAGTCGGTGGGAGTGGGCAGCAGTGGGTGGGAGTGGGCAGCAGTGGGTGGGAGTGGGCAGCAGTGGGTGGGAGTGGGCAGCAGTGGGTGGGAGTGGGCAGCAGTGGGCGGTGAGTGGGCAGCAGTCGGTGGGAGTGGGCAGCAGTCGGTGGGAGTGGGCAGCAGTCGGTGGGAGTGGGCAGCAGTGGGTGGGAGTGGGCAGCAGTGGGTGGGAGTGGGCAGCAGTGGGCGGGAGTGGGCAGCAGTGGGCGGTGAGTGGGCAGCAGTGGGCGGGAGTGGGCAGCAGTGGGCGGGAGTGGGCAGCAGTGGGTGGGAGTGGGCAGCAGTGGGCGGGAGTGGGCAGCAGTGGGCGGTGAGTGGGCAGCAGTGATCGGTGAGTGGGCAGCAGTGGGTGGGAGTGGGCAGCAGTCGGTGGGAGTGGGCAGCAGTGGGTGGGAGTGGGCAGCAGTGGGCGGTGAGTGGGCAGCAGTGGGCGGTGAGTGGGCAGCAGTGATCGGTGAGTGGGCAGCAGTCGGTGGGAGTGGGCAGCAGTCGGTGGGAGTGGGCAGCAGTGGGTGGGAGTGGGCAGCAGTGGGCGGTGAGTGGGCAGCAGTGGGCGGGAGTGGGCAGCAGTGGGTGGTGAGTGGGCAGCAGTGGGTGGTGAGTGGGCAGCAGTGGGTGGTGAGTGGGCAGCAGTGGGCGGGAGTGGGCAGCAGTGGGTGGTGAGTGGGCAGCAGTGGGTGGTGAGTGGGCAGCAGTGGGCGGGAGTGGGCAGCAGTGGGTGGTGAGTGGGCAGCAGTGGGTGGTGAGTGGGCAGCAGTGGGTGGGAGTGGGCAGCAGTGGGTGGTGAGTGGGCAGCAGTGGGCGGGAGTGGGCAGCAGTGGGCGGGAGTGGGCAGCAGTGGGTGGTGAGTGGGCAGCAGTGGGTGGTGAGTGGGCAGCAGTGGGTGGTGAGTGGGCAGCAGTGGGCGGGAGTGGGCAGCAGTCGGTGGGAGTGGGCAGCAGTGGGCGGGAGTGGGCAGCAGTCGGCGGTGAGTGGGCAGCAGTGGGTGGTGAGTGGGCAGCAGTCGGTGGGAGTGGGCAGCAGTGGGCGGGAGTGGGCAGCAGTCGGCGGTGAGTGCATCAATTTCGACCTCTATGATTCTATGAGTTGCTTGCACTTGTTGATGCTGGTGAGGGTGGAGGGGGCAGTGGAGAGGGGTTTAGGGAGAAGGTCGGTGGAAGAGCAGAGAAGACAAAGGCTATCTTTGCTCTCCAGGGTGAACCAGGGTAGGAGGAGCAGCCATTGCTGGAGACGTTCTGGCCATGCTCGGAGAGGGAACTGTGGAACCGTGAGGGCGGGCAGTGACACTGAGCTGGACAATGGAGGCGAGGTGTTGGCCAGAGGCTGCAGGGTGGTCAAGGGGAATGAGGAGGGATAATGTACCACATGTCCAGCCGTGACTCTGGATTAAGTCTGGTGCTTTTGCTCCGTGAAGAGAGAACCAGATTCGTTTCAAGGTCCTGGAAATGCCAGCCCCCACTTGCAGCCAGCGATACCGGGATCCAAAGTCCAACCTCAAAACGGGATCCACAAAGTGAAGCAGAACGCAAAAGGTGTGAAAGTGGAGCTCCTCACTCCACCCCCGCAGTGTCCTCCAATTAAAAACGGCAATGATAACAACAACAACAACACGACAACGTGTATTTATATAGCGCCTTTAATGTAGTGAAACGTCCCAAGGTGCTTCACAGCATGATTATGAGATAGAAATTTTGACACCGATCCGCATAAGTAGAAATTAGGGCAGGTGACCAAAAGCTTGGTCAAAGAGGTAGGTTTTAAGGAGCATCTTGAAAGAGGAAAGAGAGGTAGAGAGGTGAAGAGGTTTAGGGAGGGAGTTCCAGAGCTTGGGGCCCAAGCAACAGAAGGCACGGCCACCGATGCTGGAGCGATTATAATCAGCGATGCTCAAGAGGGCAGAATTAGAGGAGCGCAGACATCTCATGGGGGTTGTGGGGCTGGAGGGATTTGAAAATACGGATGAGAATTTTGAAATCGAGGCGTTGCTTAACCGGAAGCCGATGTAGATCAGTGAGCACAGGGGGTGATGGGTGAGTGGGACTCGGTGTGAGTTAGGACACGGGGCAGTGAGCACAGGGGGTGATGGGTGAGCGGGACTCGGTGCAAGTTAGGACATGGGTCAGTGAGCACAGGGGGTGATGGGTGAGTGGGACTCGGTGCGAGTTAGGACACGGGGTCAGCGAGCACAGGGGGTGATGGGTGAGCGGGACTCGGTGCGAGTTAGGACACGGGTCAGTGAGCACAGGGGGTGATGGGTGAGCGGGACTTGGTGCGAGTTAGGACACGGGGTCAGCGAGCACAGGGGGTGATGGGTGAGCGGGACTTGGTGCAAGTTTTGGATCACTTCTAGTTTACGTCGGGTAAAATGTGGGAGGCCAGCCAGGAGTGCGTTGGAATAGTCAAGTCTAGAGGTAACAAAGGCATGGATGAGGGCTTCAGCAGCGGATGAGCTGAGGCAGGGGCGGAGGTGGGCGATGGTGGAAATAGGCGGGTGTAGTTATGCTGTGGATATGTGGTGGAAAGCTCATTTCAGGGTCAAATATGACACTGAGGTTTCGAACAGTGAGGTTCAGCCTCAGACAGGAGTTGGGGAGAGGGATGGAGTCAGTGGCGAGGGAACGGAGTTTGTGGCAGGGACGGAAAACAATGGCTTCTGTGTTCCCAATATTCAATTGGAGATAGGTTTTAAGTAATGGTTACTGGTGGTTTATGAATTTACCATTCATAGTCTAGGTCAGACCTGTGAGTCTCAGTACCATACGAAAGCATTCTATTCGCCTTTGTACAGTGGACCTTAATCTATCTGTGGATCACAGAGTTCATGATGTATCCTCGTTTCCCCCCCAAAAAATTTCCATTTGCAGACGTTATTTATTACACTGCGCGGGCACCTGTGGCTGGGTCATGTGACTCCACGCAATGCAGGATAAGTTATCCGCAATTTGGAATGAACGAGTGTATGGTGTTCTTTTTAATCAATGTGCACCCTCGCCCTGGGGAACGGGGTCCAGAGAGTAGGAGCTGTGTCCCATGGACACGATGAGCTTGATGATGGTGTGGGGTGAGATTGGAGAGGACTGACATGGGTTCAGGGCAAGGACAGGGACAGTCTTTGGGGAGGTTTGGCTTGGTGGGCTTGGTGGGCGAGGGAAGCTGGGGGAAATGGCAGAGGCAGCTGTTCAGATAGTCTCAATCTTGGTGACCAAGAAATCCATGAGCACGTGTTGGTGGTGGTGAGGGTGGAGAGAGCAAAGGAACAGGAATATGTTCCTCAGCCCATTCAATTAGATCATGTAATATCCCCCTTCTGTTCTGCAGCCCAATCCTTGTATTGTTGCTTTTCTCAGCTCTGATTCGTTAATTTTCCCAAAGGTTTTACCCTTTTACATTTGACCTATAAGAAGATTGTTCACCACAGCCTTGAACCCACTAACACTGATACATGAACCCTTCTGTTTTGAAGGTTAGGTTTGATGTACCTAAACCCCATACATCTGTCTTGGTTCCATAACCCTTAATACCCTTGCCGAACAAAAATGTATTATTTTAATTTTTAACATTTTCAATTCACCGAATCTCAACGGCTTTTTGGGGGAGAGAGTTCCAGATTTACACTACCCTTTGTGTGAAGAGGTAACGTAGGCGGTTCAGAATGGAGAACAGAAGAGGTGAGAATGACTGCCTGTGACATCAAGGCAGCATTTGACCAAGTGTGGCATCAAGGAGCCCTAGTAAAACTGAAGTAAATGGGAATCGGGGAAAACTCTTCATTGGCTGGAGTCATACCCAGCACAAAGGAAGATTACATAGAAACATAGAAAATAGGTGCAGGAGTAGGCCATTCGGCCCTTCGAGCCTGCATCACCATTCAATAAGATCATGGCTGATTATTCCCTCAGTACCCCTTTCCTGCTTTCTTTCCATACCCCTTGATCCCTTTAGCCGTAAGGGCCATATCTAATTCCCTCTTGAACATATCCAATGAACTGGCATCAACAACTCTCTGCGGCAGGGAATTCCACAGATTAACAACTCTCCGAGTGAAGAAGTTTCTCCTCATCTCAGTCCTAAATGGCTTACCCCTTATCCTTATCCTCTGGTTCTGGACTTCCCCAACATCGGGAACATTCTACCCGCATCTAACCTATCCTGTCCTGTCAGGATCTTAGATGTTTCTATGAGATCCCCTCTCATCCTTCTAAACTCCAGTGTATAAAGGTCCAGTTGATCCAGTCTCTCCTCAAATGTCAGTCCTGCTATCCCGGGAATCAGTCTGGTGAATCTTTGCTGCACTCCCTCAATAGCAAAAACATCTTTCCTCAGAATAGGAGACCAAAACTGAACACAATATTCCAGGTGAGGCCTCACCAAGGCCCTGTACAACTGCAGTAAGACTTCCCTGCTCCTATACTCAAATCCCCTAGCTATGAAGGCCAACATACCATTTGCCTTCTTCACTGCCTGCTGTACCTGTATGCCAACTTTCAATGACTGATGTATCATGACACCCCAGATCTCGTTGCACCTCCCCTTTTCCTAATCTGCCGCCATTCAGATAATATTCTGTCTTTGCTTTTTTGCCCCCAAAGTGGATAACCTCACATTTATCCACATTATACTGCATCTGCCATGCATTTACACACTCACCTAACCTGTCCAAGTCACCCTGCAGCCTCTTAGCATCCTCCTCACAGCTCACACTGCCACCCAGCTTAGTGTCATCTGAAAACTTGGAGATATTACACTCAATTCCTTCATCCAAATCATTAATGTATATTGTAAAAAGCTGGGGTCCCAGCACTGAGTCCTGCGGCACCCCACTAGTCACTGCCTGCCATTCTGAAAAGGACCCGTTTATCCCGACTCTCTGCTTCCTGTCTGCCAACCAGTTCTCTATCCACATCAGTATATTACCCCCAATACCATGTGCTTTAATTTTGCACACTAATCTCTTGAGTGGGACCTTGTCAAAAGCCTTTTGAAAGTCCAAATACACCACATCCACTGGTTCTCCCTTGTCCACTCTACTAGTTACATCCTCAAAAAATTCCAGAAGATTTGTCAAGCATGATTTTCCTTTCATAAATCCATGCTGACTTAGACTGATCCTGACACTGCTTTCCAAATGCGCTGCTATTTCATCCTTAATAATTGATTCCAACATTTTCTCCAATACTGATGTCAGGCTAACCGGTCTATAATTACCCGCTTTCTCTCTCCCTCCCTTTTTAAAAAGTGGTGTTACATTAGTTACCCTTCCGTCCATAGGAACTGATCCAGAGTCAATAGACTGTTGGAAAATGATAACCAATGCATCCACTATTTCAAGGGCCACCTCCTTGATGCAGACTATCAGGCCCCGGGGATTTATCGGCCTTCAATCATATCAATTTCCCTAACACAATTTCCCACCTAATAAGGATATCTGTCAGTTCCTCCTTCTCACTAGACCCTCGGTCCCCTAGTACATCCGGAAGGTCATTAGTGTCTTCCTTCGTGAAGACAGAACCAAAGTATTTGTTCAATTGGTCTGCCATTTCTTTGTTCCATAAGAACATAAGAATTAGGAACAGGAGTAGGCCATCTAGCCCCTCGAGCCTGCTCCGCCATTCAACAAGATCATGGCTGATCTGGCCGTGGACTCAGCTCCACTTACCCGCCCGCTCCCCATAACCCTTAATTCCCTTATTGGTTAAAAATCTATCTATCTGTGACTTGAATACATTCAATGAGCTAGCCTCAACTGCTTCCTTGGGCAGAGAATTCCACAGATTCACAACCCTCTGGGAGAAGAAATTCCTTCTCAACTCGGTTTTAAATTGGCTCCCCCGTATTTTGAGGCTGTGCCCCTTAGTTCTAGTCTCCCTGACCAGTGGAAACAATCTCTCTGTCTCTATTTTCCCCATTATAAATTCACCTGAGTCCGACTGCAAGGGACCTACGTTTGTCTTCACTAATCTTTTTCTCTTAACATATCTATAGAAGCTTTTGCAGTCAGTTTTTATGTTCCCGGCAAGCTTCCTCTCGTACTCTATTTTCCCCCTCCTAATTAAACCCTATGTCCTCCTCTGATGAATTCTAAATTTCTCCCAGTCCTCAGGTTTGCTGCTTTTTCTGGCCAATTTGTATGCCTCTTCCTTGGATCTAACACTATCCTTAATTTCCCTTGTTAGCCACGGTTGAGCCATCTTCCCTGTTTTATTTTTACTCCAGACAGGGATGTACAACTGTTGAAGTTCATCCATGTGACCTATAAATATTTGCCATTGTCTATCCACCATCAACCCTAAAGTAACATTTGCCAGTCTATTCTAGCCAATTCACGCCTCATGCCGTCGAAGTTAGCTTTCCTTAAGTTTAGGACCCTAAACTTAACTGAATTAACTGTGTCACTCTCCATCTTAATAAAGAATTCAACCATATTATGGTCACTCTTCCCCAAGGGGCCTCGCACAACAAGATTGCTAATTAGTCCCTTCTCATTACACATCACCCAGTCTAGGATGGCCAGCTCTCTAGTTGGTTCCTCGACATATTGATCAAGAAAACCATCCCTAATTCACTCCAGGAAATCCTCCTCCACCGTATTGCTACCAGTTAGGTCAGCCCAATCAATATGTAGATTAAAGTCGCCCATGATAACTGCTGTACCTTTATTGCACACATCCCTTATTTCTTGTTTGATGCTGTCCCCAACCTCTCTACTACTATTTGGTGGCCTGTACACAACTCCCACCAGCGTTTTCTGCCCTTTGGTATTCCGCAGCTCCACATCATCCAGGCTAATGTCCTTCCTTACAATTGCATTAATTTCCTCTTTAACCAGCAACGCCACCCCGCCTCCTTTTTCTCTCTGTCTATCCTTCCTAAATACTGAATACCCCTGGATGTTGAGTTCCCAGCCTTGGTCACCCTGGAGCCATGTCTCCGTGATGCCAATTACATCGTATCCGTTAACTGCTATCTGCACAGTTAATTCATCCACCTTATTCCGAATACTCCTCGCATTGAGGCACAGAGCCTTCAGGCTTGTCTTTTTAACACCCTTTGCCCCTTTAGAATTCTGCTGTAAAGTGGCCCTTTTTGTTTTTTGCCTTTTACTCATCTCCTTTCTATTTTATGTTTCTGTCTCCATTTTGTTTCCCTCTGTCTCCCTGCATTGGTTCCCATCCCCCTGCCATATTAGTTTAACTCCTCCCCAACAGCACTAGCAAACACTCCCCTTAGGACATTGGTTCTGGTCCTGCCTAGGTGCAGACCGTCCGGTTTGTACTGGTCCCACCTCCCCCAGAACCGGTTCCAATGCCCCAGGAATTTGAATCCCTCCCTTCTGCACCACTCCTCAAGCCACTTATTCATCTGAGCTATCCTGCGATTACTACTCTGACTAGCACGTGGCACTGGTAGCAATCCCGAGATTACTACTTTTGAGGTCCTACTTTTTAATTTAGCTCCTCGCTCCCTAAATTCGTCTTGTAGGACCTCATCCCGTTTTTTGCCTATATCGTTGGTACCAATGTGCACCACGACAACTGGCTGTTCACCCTCCCTTTTCAGAATGCCCTGCACCCACTCCGAGACATCCTTGACCCTTGCACCAGGCAGACAACATACCATCCTGGAGTCTCGGTTGCGGCCGCAGAAACGCCTATCTATTCCCCTTACAATCGAATCCCCTATCACTATCGCTCTCCCACTCTTTTTCCTGGCCTCCTGTGCAGCAGAGCCAGCCACGGTGCCATGAACTTGGCTGCTGCTGCCCTCCCCTGATGAGTCATCCCCCCAACAGTACCCAAAGCGGTGTATCTGTTTTGCAGGGGGATGACCACAGGGGACCCTTGCACTACCTTCCTTGCACTGCTCTTCCTGCTAATCACCCATTCCCTATCTGGCTGTGGACCCTTTACCTGCGGTAAGACCAACTCACTAAATGTGCTATTCACGTCATTCTCAGCACCGTGCATGCTCCAGAGTGAATCCACCCGCAGCTCCAGTGCCGCAATGCAGTCTGTCAGGAGCTGCAGGTGGATGCACTTCCCGCACACATAGTCGTCATGACATCGGAGGCATCCCTGACTTCCCGCATAATACAGGAGGAGCATAACACGTGTCCGAACTCTCCTGCCATGACTTAACCCTTAGATACACTTAAATTGGCAACAACAAGGCTAAAAGGTTACTTATTGATATTGAAAAGAAAAAGAAAAACTACTCACCAATCACCAGCCAATCACTTACCCCCTTGGCTGTGACGTCACCTTTCGAATTTTTTGCCTCCGTGCTGCAGTTGCACCGGTAGGCCTCACCGACATCCCGCTCCGCCTCCTCCAACTCCCTACTGGGCCTCCCGACTCGACGCTGGCCTCTTGTAGGCCTCTCCAACGTCCCTTTCGGCCTCCTCGACTCCCTGTGTGGTTGTTGTAGTTCAATCATCACAGCCCCAGGACATCGCTGCAGGAGTTCCTCAGGGCAGTGTCCTCGGCCCAACCAGCTTCAGCTGCTTCATCAATGACCTTCCCTCCATCATAAGGTCAGGAGTGGGGATGTTTGCTGATGATTGCACAGTGTTCAGTTCCATTCACAACCCCTCTGATAATGGAGCAGTCCGTGCCCACATGCAGCAAGGCCTGGAGAACATTCAGGCTTGGGCTGATAAGTGGCAAGTAACATTCATGCCACACAAGTGCCAGGCAATGACCATCTGCAACAAGCGAGAGTCTAACCACCGCCCCTTCGCCGAATCCCCCACCATCAACATCCTGGGGGTCACCATTGACCTGAAAATGCTGGAGTCCATTATTAAGGAAGCAGTAGAGGGACATTTGGAAAAGCATAATTCAATCAACACAGTCAGCATGGTTTTATGAAAGGGAAATCATGTTTGACAAATTTGCTGGAGTTCTTGGAGGATGTAATGATCAGGGTGGATAAGGGAGAACCAGTGGATGTGGTGTATTTGGATTTCCAGAAGGCACATAAAAGGTTACTGCACAAGATAAGAGCTCACGGGGTTGAGGGTAATATATTAGCATGGATAGAGGATTGGCTGATGAACAGAAACCAGAGAGTCGGGATAAATGGGTAATTTTCCAGTTGGCAAACTGTCACTTGTGGGGTACCGCAGGGATCAGTGCTGGGTCCTCAACTATTTACAATCTATATTAATGACTTGGATGAAGGGTCCAAGTATAATGTAGCCAAGATTGCTGATGATACAAAGCTGGGAAAGCAAATTGTGAGGAGGACACAAACAATCTGCAAAAGGATATAAATAGGCTAAGTGAGTGGGAAAACATTTGGCAGATGGAGTATAACGTTGGAAAGTGTGAGGTTATCCACTTTGGCAGAAGTAATAACAATAGCAAATTATAATTTAAATGGAGACAGATTACAAAGTGCTGCAGTACAGAGGGACCTGGGGGTCCTTGTGCATGAAACACAAAAGGTTATTATGCAGGTACAGCAAGTAATCAGGAAGGCAAATGGAATGTTGGCCTTTATTGCAAGGGGGATGGAGTATAAAAGCAGGGAAGTCCTGCTACAACTGTACAGGGTATTGGTGAGGCCACACCTAGAGTACTGCGTACAGTTTTGGTCTCCGTATTTAAGGAAGGATATACTTGCATTGCAGTCTGTTCAGAGAAGGTTCACTGGGTTGATTCCTGAGATGAGGGGGTTGACTTATGAAGAAAGGTTGAGCAGGTTGGACCTATACATGTTGGAGTTTAGACGAATGAGAGGTGATCTTATTGAAACATATAAGATAATCAGGGGGCTTGACAAGGTGGATGCAGAGAGGATGTTTCCACTTGTGGGGGAAACTAAAACTAGGGGGCATATTTTAAGAATAAGGGGTCGCCCATTTAGAACTGAGATGAGGAGGAATTTCTTCTCTCAGAGGGCTGTAAATCTGTGGAATTCTCTGCCCCAGAGAGCTGTGGAGGCTGGGCCTGAATATAATTAAGGTGGAGATAGACAGATTTTTGAGCGATAAGGGAGTAAAGGGTTATGGGAAGCGGGCAGGGAAGTGGAGCTGAGGCCAAGATCAGCTCAACCATGAGCTCATTGATTGGTGGAGCAGGCTCGAGGGGCCGAATGCCGACTCCTGCTCCTATTTCTTATGTTCTTATGAAACTTAACTGGACCAGCCACATAAATACTGTGGCTACAAGAGCGGGTCAGAGGCTGGGTATTCTGCGGCGAGTGTCTCACCTCCTGACTCTCCAAAGCCTTTCCACCATCTACAAGGCACAAGTCAGGAGTGTGATGGAATACTGTCCACTTGCCTGGATGAGTGCAGCTCCAACAAAACTCGAGAAGCTCGACACCATCCAGGACAAAGCAGCCACTTGATTGGTCCCCCATCCCCCACCTTCAACACTCACTCCCTCCACCACCGGCGCACCGTGGCTGCAGTGTGCACCATCTACAAGATGCACTGCAGCAACTCGCCAAGGCTTCTTCGGCAGCACCTCCCAAACCCGCGACCTCTACCACCTAGAAGGACAAGGGCAGCAGGCGCATGGGAACACCACCACCTCCACGCTCCCCTCCAAGTCACACACCATCCTGACTTGGAAATATATCAGCCATTCCTTCATCGTCGCTGGGTCACAATCCTGGAACTCCCTCCCGAACAGCACTGTGGGAGCACCTTCACCACACGGACTGCAACGGTTCAAGAAGGCGGCTCACCACCACCTTCTCAAGGGGCAATTAGGGATGGGCAATAAATGCCGGCTTTGCCAGTGACGCCCACAGCCCAGGAACGAATAAAAAAAAACAGGAGTGGGAGGTTATCTGTGCTGTCCAAGATGATTCAGGGTGGGAGGAGAAGGTCACTGATGCTTTGGCTGTGCTTCAAATGAGGAGTGGAGCCAAGCGAGGACTGCCTGGGCTGTGAAAAGAAAAAGATTAGTCAAACGTAGGTCCCTTGCAGCCAGATTCAGGTGAATTTATAATGAGAAACAAAGAAATGGCAGACCAGTTGAACAAATACTTTGGTTCTGTCTTCACGAAGGAAGACACAAATAACCTTCAGGAAATACTAGGGGACCGAGGGTCTACAGAGAAGGAGGAACTGAAAGATATCCTTATTAGGTGGGAAATAGTGTTAGGGAAATTGATGGTACTGAGGGCCGATAAATCCCCGGGGCCTGATAGTCTGCATCCCAGAGTACTTAAGGAAGTGGCCCTAGAAATAGTGGATGCATTGGTGATCATTTTCCAACAGTCTATCGACTCTGGATCAGTTCCTATGGACTGGAGGGTAGCTAATGTAACACCACTTTTTAAAAAAGGAGCGAGAGAAAAAACAGGTAATAATAGACCGGTTAGTCTGACATCAGTAGTGGAGAAAATTATTAAAGATGAAATAGCAGCGCATTTGGAAAGCAGTGACAGGATCAGTCCAAGTCAACATGGATTTATGAAAGGGAAATCATGCTTGACAAATCTTTTGGAATTTTTTGAGGATGTAACTAGTAGAGTAGACAAGGGAGAACCAGTGGGTGTGGTGTATTTGGATTTTCAAAAGGCTTTTGACAAGGTCCCACACAAGAGATTGGTGTGCAAAATTAAAGCACAAGGTATTGGGGGTAATGTACTGACGTGGATAGAGAACTGGTTGGTAGACAGGAAGCAGAGAGTCGGAATAAACGGGTCCTTTTCAGAATGGCAGGCAGTGATTAGTGGGGTGCCGCAGGGCTCAGTGCTGGGACCCCAGCTATTTACAATATACATCAATGATTTAGATGAAGGAATTGAGTGTAATATCTCCAAGTTTGGAGATGACACTAAGCTGGGTGGCGGTGTGAGCTATGAGGGGGACGCTAAGAGGCTGCAGGGTGACTTGGACAGGTTAGGTGAGTGGGTAAATGCATGGCAGATGCAGTATAATGTGGATAAATGTGAGGTTATCCACTTTGGGGGCAAAAACACGAAGGCAGAATATTATTTGAATGGCGGCAGATTAGGAAAAGGGGAAGTGCAACGAGACCTGGGTGTCATGGTACATCAGTCTTTGAAAGTTGGCATACAGGTACAGCAGGCGGTGAAGACGGCAAATGGCATGTTGGCCTTCATAGCTAGGGGATTTTGAGTATAGGAGCAGGGAGGTCTTATTGCAGTTGTACAGGGCCTTGGTGAGGCCTCACCTGGAATATTGTGTTCAGTTTTGGTCTCCTAATCTGAGGAAGGATGTTCTTGCTATTGAAGGAGTGCAGCGAAGGTTCACCAGACTGATTCCTGGGATGGCAGGACTGACATATGAGGAGAGACTGGATCAACTGGGCCTTTATTGACTGGAGTTTTGAAGATTGATAGGGGATCTCATAGAAACATATAAAATTCTGACGGGACTGGACAAGTTAGATGCAGGAAGAATGTTCCTGATGTTGGGGAAGTCCAGAACCAGGGGACAAAGTCTCAGGATAAGGGGTAGGCCATTTAGGACTGAGATGAGGAGAAACTTCTTCACTCAGAGAGTTGTTAACCTGTGGAATTCCCTGCCGCAGAGAGTTGTTGAGGCCAGTTCGTTGGATATATTCAAGAGGGAGTTAGATATGGCCCTTACGGCTAAAGGGATCAAGGGGTATGGAGAGAAAGCAGGAAAGGGGTACTGAGGTGAATGATCAGCCATGATCTTATTGAATGGTGGTGCAGGCTCGAAGGGGCGAATGGCCTACTCCTGCACCTATTTTCTATGTTTCTATGTTTCTAAAGACTCCTCTCACAAGAATAAAATATCGTCTGACTCGCAAAGAGGCGCTGCTGCCGAGGAGGTCAAGAGAGGGCTCCTGCCACCGATATCGGAGATAAAGCCGGCAAGTAAACATTTGCCAAAAGGTAGGCCAGCAGCTGGAAGCTTGAAAGCCAGCTCTAATCTCGTTTGATCTTTCAATCACCACAACCTTTCTTAACCTCGAGGGCCTGCTGGGAGGTGGTGCTGAACATGATAGGCACATTATGTAATCTGTTTACATTTGTTGGGGCCACTTGCTCAGCGTCACTGGAAGCTCTTGTCATCCCCACAGAGGACGGAATGGTAGATCCTGCCTGTACTTGAACCCTTTCAGTGGCTGTGTCATCCAGCAGTTAGGAGCCTTCTGTGGTTACATTTTTTTTTTACTTGATTTTGAATTTATAAGCATATTTTTAAAGATTACATAGAATGTACAGTTGGCCCATCGCTCCGTGCCGGGGTTTATGCTCCACACAAGCCTCCTCCCTCCCTCTTCATCTCACCCCATCAACATATCCCTTTCTCCCTCATGTCTTTATAGAGCTTCAACAACAACAACAGCCGCTTGTATTTATAGCGCCTTTAACTTAATAAAACGTCACAAGGCACTTCATAGGAGTATTGTAAGACAAAACTTATAAGTGAGCCACACAAGAAATTACAGCCGAAAGAGGTGGGTTTTAAGGAGCGTCTTTAAGGAGGAGAGAGAGGCAGAGAGGCGGAGAGGTTTAGGGAGGGAGTTCCAGAGCTTGGGGCCCAGGCAGCTGAAGGCACGGCCACCGATGGTGGAGCGATTATAATCAGGGATGCTCAGGAGGGCAGAATTAGAGGAGCACAGACATCTCGGAGGGTTGTGGGGCTGGAGGAGATTACAGAGATAGGGAGGGGCGAGGGCCATGGAGGGATTTGTAAACAAGGATGAGAATTTTGAAATCGAATTTTGAAAACTTCCCCTTAAATGCATCGATACTATTCGCCCCAACCACTCCCTGTGGCAGCGAGTTCCACATTCTCACCACTCTCTGGGTAAAGTAGTACTACCCTAATCATCATCTTCCCTTCTCTCCCCCACATTCCCCCCCCCACTCCCCCCACCTCTCCTCCAGATACCACAGTCTCCTGCTGAGATACAGTTCCACGGGTGTCAGATCCAAGTGGCCAACGTTCTATAGACCCAGACGGTGCTTGGCAGCAGGGTTTTGACCATGAGGGCAGGAGGCTTTACACCCACTCCAAATCCCGATAACGATATTGGCCTGGATTCTGCGCTGAGAATACTGGTGAGGTTAACGGCGATCACCGTTATTATGGTGTAAATCACACAGCAACTTCCGGAGCACGTACACGTGCAGTTAAACGCAGAAACCCAGAGGTTGGGGTCCCAGTTACCTCCCCTCCTCAGGCTGCACTGTAACAGAACCCCCTCCCCCGCTCCCGAGAGACTCGGCATTGAAATCAATGTAAGGGTGTAAAGTTGAGGTACTTACCCGCACACACCAGAAGCAGATAGGGCTGGTGCATTCAGGTGTGAGTCAATTTTTAACAGCGTGATATTTCAAAGTCACCGCCAAACAACCTCTCCGGCCCTGAAAATGTAATTTTACAAGCGTGAAATCTCATTCCTTCAGATGTAATTCGTGTTGGAGATTTAAAAAAAAAATTAAAATACATTCTTTTTACTTCTTTCTGTCTCTTTTATCTCTCTCTCTTAAATCCCATCTTTCTTTCCCTCTCTTTATTTTGCTTTCTGTACATGATTTTACAATGAATTAAATCTAATTCTTATTTCCTGGTTTAGACTTTGCTGGTCTCAGTGAGGGTTCTTCAATCTGATTGGTTGAAGAGCCTCGCTGGTTCCCGCCCTCTTCACACACGCCACAGATCCCCTATAGAGGGCGCCGTGCTGGATCAGACGCCCAATCGCAGCAAGTTGTCTCTCAAAAGCCCGTGAGCGCTGTTCCTTTGCCGCTGACTACAAAATCCGGGCAAATGACCACCTCTCGATTCAAATCATTAATTTCGGGCTAATGGAGCTGCTTTGTCAGGTGGAAACTGGGAGATTGCCAGGGTAGATAGAAGCAGACTGTTGGCAGTAGTCGAGTGGTTAAGAACAAAGGGCCATAGATACAAGAATGGCTTGAGAACGGCCTGTTCCATATTATAACCGCTGTGGGTTTCTAAGACAGGATGAGATGGAGGAGAGAACTAGCGACTTTACCTGTAAGCTCCTTAGATTGAAAAGCTTTAGTGTCTCGAGGGCGTTTGATTTCCAAGCCGCAAGATTAGATTGACAGAAGCTGGAGAAAATAGCAAAAAGGATCTTTCTCCAATTATCTTCCATCCGTGGCCTCTGTTTACTGAGCCTCCTGTCAATGGAGACAGCTTCTCCTTATTTACTCGATAAAAGCCCTCACCATTTTGAACATCTCCAGTGATGCTGCACTTCCATGGCAGCATACAGTGACACCAATATTCCCGGCGATTGGGTGAGTCACGCACTGCTGAAAGTGATTGGGAATGGTTTTCCGCACATCCTTTGCATTATATAACTATCCTCTGTTCACTGCATAAATTACCCAGCTTTTATCAGGAAGCTTTGCTGCATTCTAAGTATCTGATTGCTGTAGTTCGTAGAGACTCTTTTTAAATAGACACTGTAGACTGTTTGCCGTAGGGCGCTGTTTGCTGAGTAAATAGGCTTTGGGCACGGAGTTGGGTGAAGGTCTCCGCCCGGCCAAGTGCCGCCGGTGGCCGGCGAGGTCCCTGACGGTACCTTGGGCCGGGTTTTCATCGCCGAGGTCCCTTGAAGGTCGGCGGACGGCAAATGGACAATGTACGCGGCCAATCTGGGCAGCCACAGACGGGAGGTATCATTCTCAGCGGCAGAGGCGCTTGCCGTCCAAGTGCCGCCGAGGATAGAGTCGGACCCACGGAGGGTCGAAGACCTGGAAATTAAAATCATCAGATAAAATCCATCGGACGACCGTCATGGGACCCCATCGAGGTAAGTAGCTGTGAACATATATTTTTTTTTAAGTGTACTAAGCTTTTTCTCGGGATCTTCATCCCGACCGTCGGGGACAGACCGGCCTCCTCGCGGCGGCCCAGCCCCGTTCTCCCGCCGACTCCCGCGGGCGGGGGTCCACTTACGCCACTCGGCCGCCCGCTGACGTCAGCGGGCGCTCCCCGGCGGCCCTCCCCTCCCCCGCCCGCTCTCGCCCAAATGGAAAGTGGCGCTGGGCGGAACCCGAGGAGGAGTGTCGGCAGCAGCGGGCGGTGAGCCCGTCAAATTCGGGCCTTTTGTTTTCAGTAAACTAGAGCGTTTCCTGTGAGTCTTGCCATAAGTCCCGCCTTGCCGCCAGCTCATTGGCTGACGCAACAGGCACTCTGGAGTTCAACAGATTTGTGCGAGTCTACAATTCTGTTGCTGAGATAAGGGAGCCTGATTTTTTAATTTTTATTCATTCGTTCATGGGATGTGGGCTTCACTGGCAAGGCCGGCGTTTATTGCCCATCCCTCATTGCCCTTGAGAAGGTGGTGGTGAGCCGCCTTCTTGAACCGCTGCAGTCCGTGTGGTGAAGGTGCTCCCACAGTGCTGTTAGGGAGGGAGTTCCAGGATTGTGACCCAGCGACGATGAAGGAACGGCCGATATATTTCCCAGTCGGGATGGTGTGTGACTGGGAGGGGAATGTGGAGGTGGTGCCTATTGCCTTTGTCCTATAGCAGAGGACTATTGTGTAACTGTCTGGGGGTCTGCTCACAGATGCCCCATCTCCTGGAATCTAATTTAAACAAGCATTTCACTAATTGGTACTCCCTGATAACCATCGCAACTGTGTGGGCTGATAACTAAAAGCATTTGTTCTTGTTTCTTGGTAACGGACAGGATTTAAGTTTGTTTTCTTCATTGGGATGGTAGACAGAATTTCAATATTAAGTGGGAAATGGCAGGAGCTCGCTTTAGGCACATTTGCAAAAACATTGTTGGAATATTGCTTGTTCTGCTCTCTGCTGTGGTCTCTGCCAGTTTATCTCTCGTTCCACAGGGTTACATCGGATATACAGCTCAGAGACAGGCCAACCAGTCCATGCTGGCGTTATGGTACCCCTCCATTTCTCATCTCTGCAATTAGCAAGGGAGACACCAGCATTCTTTGCCATTCTGGACTCCGCCATTATCTTGAGATCCATTGTAGCGACCTTTCTAATACAAAAGAAAGACTTGCATTTATATCATACCTTTCAGGACATCGCAAAGCGCTTTACAGTGAAGAACGTTTTGGAGTGCAGTCACTGTTGTAATGTGGGAAACGCAGCAGCCAATATGCACACAGCAAGCTCCCACACACAGCAATGTGATAATGACTAGATAGTCTGTTCTTTAGTGATGTTGGTTGGGGGATAAATATTGGCCCCAGGACACCGGGGATAACTCCCCCGCTCTTCTTCGAAATAGTGTCGTGGGATCTTTTATGTCTGAAAGAGCAGACGGGGCCTCGGTTTAACGTCTCATCACTCAGAGGGAGGTGAATCTTTGGAGGGCTGTGGAGGCTCAGTCTTTGAGTATATTCAAGACAGAGATCGATAGATTGTTGGATATGAAGTGAATCAAGGGATATAGGGACAGTGAGGGCAAGTGGAGTTGAGGTAGGAATTCCTCCTTGTCTCAGTCCTAAATGGCCGACCCCTTATCCTGAGACTGTGACCCCTGGTTCTAGACTCCCCAGCCCGGGGGAAACATCCTCCCTGCATCTACCCTGTCAAGCCCTGTAAGAATGTTGTATGTTCCACGATCTTATTGAATAGTGGAGCAGGTGCGAGAGGCCAAATGGCCGACTCCTGCTCCTAATTCTTATGTTCTTTTAAATGGAAAAGAAACACAGATGTGTGGAGCTTTGAATGGGCCGTGTGGCCTAAAGAAAGTGAGAGGGAACGAGCGAGAAAACAAGACAGATCTCAGTCCCATGATCTGAGTCCCCTCCAGTGGTGTTCCTGGATTAGCATCTGTGTCCCTTCGCGGACAGGCGCTGATTCTGTGAAAACGAGTCTCCACCTGAGATCGGGCCACTGCGAGGACTTTGATTAAAAAAAGGGCTCTGGAAGGTTCCGGAAAAAACATTTGTTGAAGCCATCTGCGTCCATTCTGCTCGAATGCATCTGCTCATTCAAGCAGCGCATTTCACATCAGGAGAAAGAGAGAAATAGAGAGAAAAGCAAGATAAGGATTAGCAAGACTGAAGTCAGGGCCTATTTATGGATTGTGAATTTTTTATGACGCACAGCGATTACATTACCCCCCAACGCACGGAACAACTCTGTGTATCTCACCAAGGACTGAGAGATAGCAAGCTGTGATCAAATTCTCGTGCATTGATTTTAAAACCCAATTGACTATGTTTGAATAATGTGCCCAGGCTCATGTTGCCTGTTCTCACACAGACCACTTCAAAATAAAACCGATTGATTGGGATTCTTCCCAGTTACCGCCCGCTCCTTCACAGTGACCACCGGCTGTTCGAAGTCCAGAGTAACAGTGACCCTCAGGCCTTGCTGCCGTGCCAGACTGCACGGGCTCTGTTAAAGGGACTATTGTGGGCTGGATTTCCCGGTGCTGTCCGTCTCTGTTTTCGCCCCGGAGGTGCGGCAATGGTGACGGTGAGCTCTTCCGGGCGGGAGGCCAGCTCCCGGGGCCTCGTGGGGGGGTTTCGGGGCCAGTTTCGGCGAGGCGCAGAGCGTTACCGCCCGAGAGAGGCGAGCCGATGTGCTACGCCCCCTGGTTGTGACACCGGCTCGATTTCTGCCTCCCGTCCGCCCCGCCCAACCCGCAGCGCCCCCTGCTGGTACCACCTGTGAGAGCGGGCGTTCCTCCCCGCAGTGCCCCCTGCTGGGACCGCCTGTGAGAGCGGGCGTTCCTCCCCGCAGCGCCCCCTGCTGGGACCGCCTGTGACAGCGGGCATTCCGACCTGCAGCGCCCCCTGCTGGGACCGCCTGTGACAGCGGGTGTTCCAACCCACAGCGCCCCCTGCTGGGACCGCCTGTGAGAGCGGGAGTTCCGCCCCGCAGCGCCCCCTGCTGGGACCGCCTGTGACAGCGGGTGTTCCGACCCGCAGCGCCCCCTGCTGGGACCGCCTGTGACAGCGGGTGTTCCGACCCGCAGCGCCCCCTGCTGGGACTGCCTGTGACAGCGGGGGTTCCTCCCCGCAGCGCCCCCTGCTGGGACCGGCTGTGACAGCGGGCGTTCTGACCTACACCGGCCGCAGTGAGGTCAGTAATGTCCACCTCAGGTCAGTGTGGTTGGGTTTTATTTTATTTATTTTGCGATTTATGTTGTGGTGGCGTGGGCTGTGTATTGAGAATGTTTTGGGGTTTTTTCTCTCCCCAGACCTCTCTCAGAGCTCGCAGGCCAGCTGTTTAGCTCGGGATTGTCCCTTGCTCAGCCGGCCTAGCGCCCTGAGAGAGGTGAGTAACGCCTCCCTTAGCGCCCCGCCCCACACTCAGGGCCCAGCTGACCAATTTACTGACTGAGGCGCAAACTATTCCCGGGCGCTAACTTTACCGCCGTGCCGCGATTACCGCCCCGAAATCATCAAAGCCGAAAATCCAACCCATCATTCCTAAGCAACAACTTGCATTTATATAGCACCTTTAACGCAGTAAAACTTTCCAAGGCGCTTCACAGGAGCATTTATCAAACAAAATTTGACACCAAGCAACATAAGGAGATATTAGGACAGGTGACTGAAAGCGTGGTGACAGAGGGAGATAACTGTTCCCGCTGGCCGAGGACGCGGGACATGGTCTAAAAATTAGAGCCAGACCTTTCAGGAGTGAAATTAGGAAACACTTCTACACACAGAGGATGGGAGAGGTTTGGAACTCTCTTCGGCAAACGGCAATTGAGGCCGGGTCAGTTGTTATTTTTAAATCGGAGATTGATAGATTTCTGTTAACCAATGGTATTAAGGGATATGGGCCAAACGAGGGTTTATGGTGTTAGCTCATCCTATGGCGGAGCTGGATTGAGGCGCTGAATAGTCTACTCCTGGTGCTATATTCCTATCTTAAAGGAAAAGGCAGAGGTAGAGAGGCGGAGAGGTTTAGGGAGGGAGTTCCAGAGCTTAGGGCCCAGGCAACAGAAGGCACGGCCACCGATGGTGGAGTGATTAAAATAGTTCTGAAGTGGGGATGTTCGCTGATGACTGCACAGTGTTCAGTGCCATTCGCAACTCCTCAGATAATGGAGCAGTCCGTGCCCACATGCAGCAAGATCTGGACAACATTCAGGCTTGGGCTGATAAGTGGCAAGTAACATTCGTGCCACACAAGTGCCAGGCAATGACCATCTCCAACAAGCGAGAGTCTAACCACCGCCCCTTGCCATTCAATGACATTACCATCACCGAATCTCCCACTAAAGTGGTTAAGAAGGCATATGGAATACTTGCCTTTATTGGCCGAGGCATAGAATATAAGAGCTGGGAGGTTATGCTTAAATTGTATAATACTTTGGTTGGGCCACAGCTGGAGTACTGCGTGCAGTTCTGGTCGCTGTATTATAGGAAGGATGTGATTGCACTAGAAAGGGTGCAGAGGAGATTTACTAGGATGCTGCCTGGAATGGAGAATCTTAGTTATGAGGACAGATTGGATAGGCTGGGTTTGTTCTCATTGGAACGGAGGAGGTTGAGAGGAGACCTCATTGAGGTGTACAAAATATTGAGGGGCCTGGTCATAGTAGATAGTAAGGGTCTATTTCCATTGGTGGAGGGGTCTATTACGAAGGGGCATAGTTTTAAGGTGGTTGGTGGAAGGTTTAGAGGGGATTTGAGGGGGGGGCTTCTTTACGCAGAGGGTTGTGGGGATCTGGAACTCGCTGCCTGGAAGAGTGGTGGATGCAGAAACCCTCATCACTTTTAAGAGGTGGTTGGATGGGCACTTAAAGTGCAGTAACCTGCAGGGTTACGGACCTAGAGCTGGTAATTGGGATTAGACTGGATGACCTTTTGTTGGACGGTGCAGATATAATGGTAAGTACTGCAGGGAATTGAATATGGCCAGGGTGATCTCCTGGACTAGTGTCGATCGCCTGGATGGGTCAGAGAGGAATTTTCCCAGATTTTTTCTCCCTAAATTGGCCTGGGTTTTTATCTGGTTTTTACCTCTCCCAGGAGATCACATGGCTCCGGTTGGGGTGGAGTGTAGAATGTTTCAGTATAAGGGGTGTCGCAGTGGTGTGAGGCGGACTGGTTGGGCTGGGTGCTCTTTGCCTTTCCGTCATTGTTCATAGGTTTATATGTAACCTTTAGGGCTGCTGACCGAGGGCCGTGCGGCTCTTTGTCGGCCGGCGCGGACACGCTGGGCCGGAATGGCCTCCTTCTGCGCTGTAAATTTCTATGTTTCTATGATTCTATGTTTCTATCAATATCCTGGGGGTCACCATTGACCAGAAACTTAACTGGACCAGCCACAAATACTGTGGCAACAAGAGCAGGTCAGAGGCTGGGTATTCTGCGGCGAGTGTCTCACCTCCTGACTCTCCAAAACCTTTCCACCATCTACAAGGCACAAGTCAGGAGTGTGATGGAACACTCTCCACTTGCCTGGATGAGTGCAGCTCCAACAACACTCAGGAAGCTCGACACCATCCAGGACAAAGCAGCCACTTGATTGGCTCCCCATCCACCACCTTCAACACTCACTCCCTCCACCACCGGCGCCCCCTGGCTGCAGTGTGCACCATCTACAAGATGCACTGCAGCAACTCGCCAAGGCTTCTTCGGCAGCACCTCCCAAACCCACGACCTCTACCACCTAGAAGGACAAGGGCAGCAGGCGCATGGGAACACCACCACCTCCACGTTCCCCTCCCAGTCACACACCATCCTGACTTGGAAATATATCGGCCGTTCCTTCATCGTCGCTGGGTCACAATCCTGGAACTCCCTCCCTAACAGCACTGTGGGAGCACCTTCACCACACGGACTGCAGCGGTTCAAGAAGGCGGCTCACCACCACCTTCTCAAGGGGCAATTAGGGATGGGCAATAAATGCCGGCCTTGCCAGCGACGCCCACATCCCAGGAAGGAATGAAAAACAAACACCAAATTTAACGTGTACATTCTCCACAACCCCCGACATCCAACCAATACAATCTCTCGCCAGTTAGCGGCCATGCCTGCAGCTCCAAAGCTCGTGGCTTCGCTTCTTTCAGGCGGTATAACCACCATCCAGCAGCCAGGTAGCGAGTACCCCAAGAAGCTTGCCCGCTGGCTGACCTCCCTGGAGGTTGCTCCACAGACAGTTTCAGTGGGGGGGGGGGAAGGCGGGGGGGCTCACGTGAGCAGCGGGGGCTTGAAGGACCAAGCTCGGTTCTGTCTGTTTGGGGCGAAGTGAGCTGTGTTGCTCACTGAGACCAGGAACGTACCGTCGAGACGGATTCGAGGAGGCCCCGGTCCCGCAGTATTGTCCCTGTTATCTTGTCTAAACAGGAGTAAGCGTTGGGGTGGATGGTGCTGCCTCCTCCACTTAAGGGCATATCTGTCAAACGTGTCACTTATCAATACCCATTATAATCCCCTCATTATGTCAACGAGAGTCCGACTAAACGTACAATAATAGGAGTCATTTTTCATGCTCTGCTCACTTTACTGTGCACATTCCCATTTTCATTACCGCTATTGTTAATCTATCCATATTTCTTTTTGTGTGTTGGACGCTGGCCAGTGTAGATATCGCACGCTAATCTCTTCAATCACTCAGGGACGACCAAATGTGTTTTAAATATAAACCTCCACCTTTGCAAGTCTAAAACAGGCTCTTCAAATGTATTGTTTTAAGTGTTGACTCTGGCGCGAGTTTAACCTTTTAAAAACACGGTATTTGAAAATGACCTCGTTTGGCAAGGGGATCTTTTTTAAACGGGGGGGTTGTGAGGCGATGGAACGCACTATCAGAGCTCGTGATTGAAGCAAAGACCACGTCAACATTCATGAATAGATTAGACAAGTGGTTGCAGGAAGAGGGAGCTGGAGGGGTATGGGAGCAGGGAAAGTACATGGGATTCAGACCACTGTGCAGGAGAAACACCTACAGCGTTTATACAGCGCCGTTAACATAGTGAAACATCTCAAGGTGCTTCACAGGAGCGTTATCAGACACAAACTGACACCGAGACGCGTAAGGAGCTATTAGGACAGACGACCAAAAGTTCGGTCTCAAAGGTAGGCTTTAATTAGCCTCTTAAAGTTAGAGAGAAAGAAAGACTTGCATTTATTTAGCGCCTTTCACGACCAACGGACGTCTCAAAGCGCTTTACAGCCAATGAAGTACTTTCAGAGTGTAGGCACTGTTGTAATGTAGAAAACGCAGCAGCCAATTTGCGCACAGCAAGCTCCCACACACAGCAATGTGATAATGACCAGATAATCTGTTTTTGTTATGTTTGTTGAGGGATAAATATTGGCCCCAGGACATCGGGGATAACTCCCCTGCTCTTCTTCAAAATAGTGCCGTGGGATCTTTTTCATATTAACCTGAGAGAGCAGATGGGGCCTCGGTTTAACGTCTCAAACGAAAGACAGCACCTCCGACAGTGCGGCGCTCCCTCAGTACTGCCCCTCCGACAGTGCGGCGCTCCCTCAGTACTGCCCCTCCGACAGTGCGGCACTCCCTCAGCACTGCCCCTCTGACAGTGCGGCGCTCCCTCAGCACTGCACTGGGAGTGTCAGCCTAGATTTTTGTGTTCAAGTCCCTGGAGTGGGACTTGAACTCACGACCTTCTGACTCAGAGGCGAGAGTGCTGCCCACTGAGCCACAGCTTGGGGCCTAGGCAGCTGAAGGCACGGCCGCCAATGGTGGAGCGATGGAAATCTGGGAGGCGCAAGCGGTCAGTTTTGGAGGAGAGCAGATATCTGAGAAAGTTGTAGGGCTGGAGGAGGTTAACAGAGATAGGGAGGGGTGAGCCCATGAACCCTTAGATGTCAGCTAGTAATACCAGAAAAAAATCAATCTTGAAGGGGATTTTCACTGATAACAGGACAGATTTACATTTTAACATTCAAGCACACAATGGCCCAGAAATTCCGCTTTCTCCTTCCCGTGGGCATTCGTCTCGGTTTTAGAGAAAAAATACGCACCTACCTGAAGGTTCTGCACCCGCTCGACTTTCCGATCCACAGAGCTTCTCTCCCTGTGCGTCTCAGTGCGTCTCAGTGCGTTCGTGTCGGGACATGGGCAGCCTGGAGCTGGAGTGCTGAGGGATGAGACGTTAAACCGAGGCCCCGTCTGCTCTCTCAGGTGGATGTAAAAGATCCCATGGCACCATTTCGAAGAAGAGCAGGGGAGTTATCCCCGGTGTCCTGGGGCCAATATTTATCCCTCAATCAACATCACTAAAACAGACAAGGTGGATGCAGAGAGGATGTTCCCACTGATGGGGGAGACTAGAACTAGAGGGCACGATCTTAGAATAAGGGGCCGCCCATTTAAAACAGAGATGAGGAGAAATTTCTTCTCAGAGGGTTGTAAATCTGTGGAATTCGCTGCCTCAGAGAGCTGTGGAAGCTGGGACATTGAATAAATTTAAGGCAGAGATAGACAGTTTCTTAACCAACAAGGGAATAAGGGGTTATGGGGAGCGGGCAGGGAAGTGGACCCGAGTCCATGATCGAATCAGCCATGATCGTATTAAATTGCGGAGCAGGCTCGAGGGGCCGAATGGCCGACTCCTGCTCCTATTTCTCATGTTCTTATTATCTGGTCATTATCACATTGCTGTTTGTGGGAGCTTGCTGTGTGCAAATTGGCTGTTGCATTTCCTACATTTATAACAGTGACTATACTCCAAATATTTCTTCATTGGCTGTAAAGTGCTTTGAGATGTCCAGTAGTCTGAAAGGCGCTATATAAATGCAAGTCTGTCTTTCCTTCTAACCGAGGCACTGTTAGGACAAACGGTTACACCACGCACTCCTCCTCCTCTCTCTAACCTGGCCCGTTATGACCTCTCACCTTCCCCCCCGCCCACCCCCCCCCCCAGTGAGGTCACAAACATGCCCCCAATACTACGGACAGTGAGGAAGGATACAGAAGACAGGACCTGTCGTTGAACGATCGCCACAGCCTGTCGGCTGGAGGCCAATCCGATCGCTGATACTGCATGAGGACAGGTTGCGAGGCCCAGAGAGAGTTCCTCCGGTGTCACTGGAACAATGGCTCTCGCTGATCAACGTTTGGAAGAAGCTGCTGCCAAGATTGAGCTGTGAGAGGTGGAGTCCACAGTGGAACAATTGTCCGGCACACTCACGTGCACAAAAGTAACAAACTTAGGTTGGTTTCACTGCGGTAATTAACGTCAGCGCGAAGATCAAAGTGAGTGTAAAAAAACAAAAGGTATTTTGTGCTCATGGTCGCCCAGAGATTGCGATGCTGGGCTAGGAGCCCAGAGATGGAATCAGAGAGCCCGAGTTTGGTGAGACCCTCCCGCTGGCGGGGACAGAAGACCGCTGGTGTTCAACACCAACAAAAGTCCTCCCGCCCGCTCCCTCCCCAGTTTGATCCGCGCGGCCCTCCGCCCCAGCAGACCGCGCGTGGAGGCAGGTCTTACCCGAACGGTGAGTATGAAAACCCGCGAGAAAACTGTCATGTATCTTACATTATTATATATAACTGTATCCTAACATGCTATACATGACTGTAATAAGATATGACCTGTAACCACCAGCATACCTTACCACCAGGGGTGCACTTGCAAGAGACAGGTATATAAGGACAGGTCTCAGGCAAGTGCAGCATTCCAGAGCTGTGAAATAAAGGTGCAGGTCCAGAGTGACCTTGACTTCACTACATGCCTCGTGTGAATCTGTACTGAGGGGACAGGACTTTACAGTGGCGACGAGTTACAGGATTACAGAATCCACAGAATGGCGAACAGCGGATCAGATGAGAAATACAATGCGGGAGACAATTGGGAGGACTTTATAGAAAGGCTCCAGCAAAGCTTTGTAACCAAAGACTGGTTGGGCGACGATAAGGCAGACAAGAGAAGAGCCCATCTCTTGACCAGCTGTGGCTCGAAAACATGCGCTTTAATGAAGGATCTGTTGGCACCCGAGAAACCAGCAAGCAAGTTGCTTGAAGAATTGAGCACACTGGTGAGAGACCACCTGAAGCCAGCGAGCAGCCTACACATGGCCAGACACAGGTTCTACAACTACAGACGCTGTGCGGGCCAGAGCATACCCGACTTCGTGATAGAACTTCGGAGGTTGGTTAGTTTATGTGAGTTCTCCGATGAACTGAGGAGAGAAATGCTGAGAGACTTTTTCATTGAAGGAATAGGCCACGCAGGCATATTCCAAAAGCTCATAGAGACCAAGAACCTGACCTTAGAGGCAGCAGCACTGGTTGCACAGACATTCTTGGTAGGGGAAGAAGAAACGAGGTTGATTTACAATGCAGGTATGACAACTAATGAAATATTGGAACAAGAAGTTCACAGCACTAAACAAGCTGCTACCCCCACACACAGACAAAACCAGGAGAACAGGCTCTCGACAGCAAGCAGAAGCCATCAAGGGCCACAGGAACGGCCGTTCACACCTCATCAACCTACAATGCGAGCAATCAACTACAAACTGAGAGAATCTCAAGAGAGATCAGCCAGACGCAGCTCATTCTTTGGGAACACTTAGAACAATGGAACAGGTCTGTGCTCGAGGTGTGGGGGTGGGCACTCGTCAAGGGGATGTTGATTTCAGCAGGCTGTTTGCAGAAATTGTGAATATATAGGGCACTTGGCCCGCATGTGCAAAAAAACAGCAATTCGACTGGTATACGAATTGGATGGGTCGGAAAGCAGACCAGAAGATGGTGGGGACAGTACCCAGGACACTGGTGTACAGCGGGTCAACACGATCAATGGCCGCTGCTCCTACAACAGGACGCCTCCTATAATGATGAGGATCCTACTCAACGGGATATCTGTCAACATGGAGCTGGATACGGGAGCGAGTCAATCTCTCATGGGCGCTCAACAATTTGAACAACTGTGGCTGCATAAAAGAGACAGACCAAAACTCACAAGGGTCGACACCAAACTAAGAACCTATACCAAAGAAATCGTACCAGTCCTCGGCAGCGCCATGCTCTCTGTCACACACAAAGGGACAGTGAACCGACTTCCCCTGTGGATTGTCCCCGGAGACCCCCCAGCACTGCTGGGGAGAAGCTAGCTGGAAAAACTAAACTGGAAATGGGATGATGTCCATGCCATGTCGTTAGAGGAACGGACCTCCTGCTCAACAGTTATAAAGCGATTTGAACATCTCTTTCAGCCAGGTGTGGGCACTTTCAAAGGGGCCAAAGTCAAAATCTACATCACACAGGATGCTAGACCGGTCCATCACAAGGCCAGAGCTGTACCCTATGTGATGAGGGGAAAGATTGAACATGAACTAGACAGGCTTCTGCGGGAAGGCATTATATCACCTGTGGAATTTAGCGACTGGGCAAGTCCCATCGTCCCAGTCATGAAGCCTGATGGATCCGTACGAATCTGTGGGGACTACAAATCTACCATAAACAGAGTCTCCCTCCAGGACCAGTACCCGCTGCCCAGAGCGGAGGACTTATTTGCCACATTGGCTGGAGGTAAACTTTTCTCAAAATTAGACCTCACATCTGCGTATATGACGCAAGAATTGACCGAGGAATCCAAGCTACTCACCACCGTCAACACACATCGAGGCCTTTTCATGTACAATCAATGCCCATTCGGCATCAGGTTGGCAGCTGCCATATTCCAGCGCAACATGGAGAGTCTGCTCAAGTCCATCCCGGGGACGGTTGTATTTCAAGACGACATACTTATCACGGGCAGGGACACCGACTCCCATCTCCGTAATTTGGAGGAAGTACTAAAGCGGTTGGATCGGGTAGGCCTACGAGTTAAGAAATCTAAGTGTCTGTTTCTCGCACCTGAGGTTAAATTTTTGGGCAGAAGGATTGCCACTGATGGAATCCACCCAACAGAGTCCAAAACAGAAGCAATTCGCCTGGCACCCAGGCCCCGGAATGTCTCAGAACTGCGCGCCTTTCTCGGGCTACTCAATTACTTTGGGAACTTTACGCAGAACTTAAGCACGCTGCTGGAGCCTCTCCACATGCTACTCAGAAAGGGGTGCGATTTGTTTTGGGGGGACACCCAGGAACACGCCTTCAATAAGGCACGCAACCTTCTGTGTCCCAACAGTGTTTTGACTTTCTTTAACCCAGGTAAAAAGTTAGTTCTCACATGCGATGCGTCAGCGTATGGGGTCGGGTGCGTTTTGCAACATGTCAATAGTGCGGGAAAATTACAACCCATAGCTTATGCCTCCAGGTCACTTTCGCGGGCGGAGCGTGGGTACGGAGTGGTAGAGAAGGAGGCGCTCGCATGCGTGTAAGGTGTCAAAAAGGTGCACCAATACATTTTCGGGGCCAAATTCGCGTTAGAAGCCGACCATAAGCCCCTCATGTCCCTCCTATCCGAGAGCAAGGCAATAAACGCCAACGCCTCGGCACGAATTCAATGGTGGGCACTCATACTGGGGTCCTACGACTACACAATAAGGCACAGACCAGGCACAGACAACTGTGCCGACACGCTCAGCAGGCTACCTCTGGCGACCACGGAAGGGTCTGATGAACAGGACTGTGAGATAGTCATGGCAATCAATGCTTTTGAGTCCACAGGTACGACCATGACGGCTCGCCAAATCAGAGCCTGGATGGCCAGCGACCCCACGTTATCCTTAGTAAAAAGATGTGTCCTAACCGGTGACTGGGCAGAGGCTCGCGATGCCTGCCTCGAGGAATTAAAACCCTTTCACATGCGTATGCATGAGCTATCACTACAAGCAGACTGCCTGATGTGGGGCAGCCGAGTAGTCATGCCTCTGCGAGGCAGAGAGGCATTTGTCCGGGAGGTCCACCGCGAGCACCCGGGGATCGTTCTCATGAAGGCCATAGCCAGATCCCACGTCTGGTGGCCTGGTATTGACGCGGACCTGGAGCTCTGCGTTCGAAGGTGCACCATTTGTGTCCAACTCAGCAATGTCCCCAGGGAGGCTCCACTGAGCCCCTGGCCCTGGCCTACCAAACCGTGGTCGCGGATGCACATAGACTATGCGGGCCCATTCATGGGCAAAACGTTCCTTGTAGTTGTAGATGCATTTTCAAAGTGGATTGAATGCACCATTTTAAACTCGAGCACAACCTCCACCACTGTGGAGAGCCTCGCAACCATGTTTGCAACGCACAGAATCCCTGACACATTGGTCAGTGACAATGGTCCGTGCTTCACCAGCGCAGAATTCCAAGACTTTATAATTGACCACGGCATAAATCATGTCAAGACGGCACCGTTCAAAGCGGTCTCCAACGGCCAGGCGGAGAGAGCAGTGCAAATCATTAAACAAGGCAAACTTAAAATACAAGGTCCCACGCTGCAGGGTTGCCTGTCGCGACTGCTGCTGGCATACAGATCTCGTCCGCACTCATTGACTGGGATCCCCCCCCACGCAACTGTTGATGAAAAGGACTTTAAAAACAAGGCTCTCATTAATCCTCCTAGACATGCACAAAATCGTTGAGGCAAAGCGCCGTAAGCTGACTGAGTACCATGACAGAAGTTCGAGGGGGAGATGGAATGAGATAGGGGACAAAGTGTTTGTACTAAACTATGGCAGGGGTCCCAAATGGCTTGCAGGGACAGTAACGGGCAAGGAAGAAAACAGGCTACTGGTAGTACAAATGGACAATGGCAAAACCTGCCGGAGGCATGTAGACCAAGTCAAAATCAGATTTACCAACAACACTGTGGAACCAGAGGCAGACTGCAATGTGGAACTTGCACCACACCTGGTGGACAGACAGAGGGAACAACCTGAGGAAAGGGCAATCCCAACAGACAGCCCAGGTGAGTCAACAACAATCACATCAATCAAAACAGACAGCCCAAGCGAGATACTAGCAACCACACCCAAAGAAAAACAGACACCAAGGCAAACAACTGAACCACAACTCAGACGCTCCATGCGAGAGCGTAGGCCATCTGAGAGACTGAACCTATAAAGACAATAAAACCTTGGGGGAGGGTGATGTCATGTATCTTACATTATTATATATAACTGTATCCTAGCATGCTATACATGACTGTAATAAGATATGACCTGTAACCACCAGCATACCTTACCACCAGGGGTGCACTTGCAAGAGACAGGTATATAAGGACAGGTCTCAGGCAAGTGCAGCATTCCAGAGCTGTGAAATAAAGGTGCAGGTCCAGAGTGACCGTGACTTCACTACATGCCTCGTGTGAATCTGTACTGAGGGGACAGGACTTTACAAAAAGGTTCGTGCACTTGTCTGCTTCATTTCTTTTGCAGGAATTTTGGTGGATGGGTTCCTCTGAAGGATTTTTAGTAGTTTTTTTTTCGTGTGTTGAAAGTTCCTTTCCCCGTTTCCCCCCTCCCTGGGCCCGACTCTATCCTCGCCGTTACTTTGCATTTGTCGGCCAGAATCCCACCGACTGCCCGCTGCGCCCAGAATCGCCGGCTAGCGCACATTTTTTCCGCCAGGCGTTTTTTTCCCCATTTTTCCACCAAACTTACGTCCAAAGTACCATCAGGATCTTAGCAGTCTTTTTGCCCGTACATGGGCGGGACGTAGATTTGACCAAGCTCGGGCCCAGGAGGAGGCCATTGGGCCCATCGAGTCTGTGCCGGCTCTGTCAAAGAGCAATCCCATCAGCCCCCCTCCCCTGCTCTTTCCCAATATCCCTGCAATTCTTTCACCTTCAAGGCTTGAAGGCTGCTATTGGATCTGTATCCACCGTCCTCTTAGGCAGTGCATTCCAAATCCTAACCACCGGTAATTCTAATTCTTGGTGAGGGTATAAAACGTCAGATATCGGATCGGTGCTCCTTACACACCTCTCCCCATTTATGTTCCCGAAACAAAAATGTACACACACCCAAGTGTACACACACAGGCACACACACACACACAGACACATGCACACACACACACACACATTCACACACATGCACACACACACCCTCACACACACACATACACATTCACACACATGCACACACACACCCTCACACACACACATACACACTCACACACAGGCACACACACATGCACACACAGGCACACACACATGCACACACACACACACACACACACACACACACAGACACACACATGCACACATACACACACACATTCATACACATGCACACACATACCCTCACACACACACATACACACTCACACACATGCACTCACACACACACTCGCACACACACTCACATGCACACACACACAGACACAGGCGCACACACACACAAAGGCACATGGATACACACACACCACGGTGGGATGTGAGCTTGATTGCGTCACATGAAAACATTGGGTTTTATTTAAGTCATGTTCTTACGACCTTCCTACTCAGAGGTGAGAGTGAATCTCTCTCGCAGACCATGTGGGACTGTGGATGCTCTGTGGTGGGTGCCTCCTGTTTCTCCAGAGACTGCCGTCAATGGCTGATGATCATTTTAAGCCATTGAGCAATGAGATCAGTGCACTGACAAGTAGAGGCAAAGAACGGAAGTATATCTCAGACTGTGCTCACTCGCTCAGTCACTTTCTGCAAAACTTCCAACAAGTAACGGCCGCACCTTAAATAAAACCCAATGTTTTCATGTGACTCAATCGAGTTTGTGTTTTCTCATTTAATACGGCGAAGAATTGTTTGGAACCGTGGTAACCATCATCCGTTTAGTATGCGTATTTTTCGTAGTTGTAAGTCCAACTGCGAGTATTCACACAAAATGCATATGCAGATATCTGCCCGAACAATCGCATCCTTTGAACCTCTTTAGAAGGAAATAAAAGGGGGAATTATTTCCATCGCGCAGTCTGTACAGTTCATTTCATTGTTTCATTCTGGCATTATAGACACTGCAATTTGCATGCTGACAATGTGGTATCAATGATGGGACTATTTGCAATTCAATGTAGCCTCCCCCACCTCAGATGTTTTCCTTCTCTTGACCGAGTGGGCTCCGACAAGTGCCAACGTTGGACCGGCTTCTCGTGTAGGAGTGTTGGGATCACAAGCTGGAAAATAAATCCTCCTGTCGGAGAGATCCTAATAACGTGCCGACACAAAGAAGCTATTTAAGAGAGGTTTTTTTTATTGAGCGGGGGTGCTGGGGTGGGTGGGGGATAGTGGGGGTGGGGGACCGGGGGGTGCAGCGGAGAAGGTCAGATGGAGTTGAAGATGGAGCGGGGAGTTAGAAAGAAATTCAGTCATCGGATCAGAAACACTGCATGCCTCAACTGAGTGCAAAATATTACCGCGTATTTACAGCACAGACACAGGCCATTTGGCCCGACAGGTTCATGGTGCACACCTCCTCTCACCCCTCTTCACCCAACCCTGGCAACATAACCTTCTATTCGCTTCTCCCTCATGTGTTTGTTCAGCTTCCTCTTAAATGCATCTATGCTATCCACCTCAGCTACTTGTGTCTCAGTGGGCAGCACTCTCGCCTCGGGGTCAGCAGGTTGTGGGTTCAAGTCCCACTCCAGGGACTTGAGCACAAACATCTAGGCTGACACTCCCAGTGCAGTGCTGCATTGTCGGAGGTGCCGTCTTTCAGATGAGACGCTAAACCGAGGCCCCATCTGCTCTCTCAGGTGGACGTAAAATATCCCACGGCACTATTTTGAAGAAGAGCAGGGGAGTTATCCCCGGTGTCCTGGGGCCAATATTTATCCCTCAATCAACATCACTAAAACAGATTATCTGGTCATTATCACATTGCTGTGTGTGGGAGCTTGCTGTGCGCAAATTGGCTCCGCGTTTCCCACATTACAACAGTGACCACACTCCAAAAGTACTTCATTGGCTGTAAAGCGCTCTGAGACGTCCGGTGGTCGTGAAAGGTGCTATATAAATGCAAGTCTTTCTTTTCTCACCTGGGAGATCATACGATAGCTGGTGCATAGCGGGTGTCTATCAAAAACCTTCTGCCACCATGACTGTGTGGGACAAGCTTGGTGAACCGAGTGTTCTCATCCTGGCCATCATATTACCTACATTCACATGAGGCAGAAAATCCCAGCCATTCAGCCCCTGTAGACAAGCCCTTTCTATAGGGGTGGGGGGGGGGAAGTGTAGACATTGTGACACATCACAATCGTGTGGGAGGGGCTGGATGGATGAGAGGGTCCTCTCCTGTCCATCATAGTTCGTACTCCGTCAACGACTGATCATAATGGCGAACACCTCTCTTAAATCGCCACCTCAACCTTCTCTGCTCTAACAACAACGTGTATTTATATAGCACCTTTAACGTAGTGAAACATTCCAAGGCGCTTCACAGGAGCGTTACGAGATAAAAAAATTTGACACTGAGCCGCATAAGTAGAAATTAGGGCAGGTGACCTAAAGTTTGGTCAAAGAGGGAGGTTTTAAGGAGTGTCTTGAAGGAGGAAAGAGAGAGGTAGAGAGGTTTAGGGAGGGAGTTCCAGAGCTTGGGGCCCAGGCAACAGAAGGCACGGCCACCGATGGTGGAGTGATTATAATCAGGGATGCTCCGGAGGGCAGAATTAGAGAACCGTAGACATCTCGGGGGGTTGTGGGGCTGGAGGAGATTACAGAGATAGGGAGGGGCGAGGGCCATGGAGGGATTTGTAAACAAGGATGAGAATTTTGAAATCGAGGCGTTGCTTGACCAGGAGCCAATGTAGGTCAGCAAGCACAGGGTGTGATGGGTGAGTGGGACTCGGTGCGAGTTAGGACACGGGGCAGCGAGCACAGGGTGATGGGTGAGCAGGACTCGGTGCGAGTTAGGACACGGGGCAGCGAGCACAGGGTGATGGGTGAGTGGGACTTGGTGCGAGTTAGGACACGGGTCAGCGAGCACAGGGGGTGATGGGTGAGCGGGACTCGGTGCGAGTTAGGACACGGGGCAGCGAGCACAGGGTGATGGGTGAGCGGGACTCGGTGCGAGTTAGGACACGGGGCAGCGAGCACAGGGTGATGGGTGAGCGGGACTCGGTGTGAGTTAGGACACGGGGCAGGGAGCACAGGGGGTGATGGGTGAGTGGGACTCGGTGTGAGTTCGGACACGGGGCAGTGAGCACAGGGGGTGATGGGTGAGCGGGACTCGGTGCGAGTTAGGACACGGGGCAGCAGTTTTGGATCACCTCTAGTTTACAGAAGGTAGAATGTGGGAGGTCAGCCAGGAGTGCGTTGGAATAGTCAAATCTAGAAAAACAGTGGGATAGATGAGGGTTTCAGCAGCAGATGAGCTGAGGCAAGGGTGGAGACGGGCGATGTTACGGAGGTGGAAATAGGCGGTCTTAGTTATGCTGCGGATCTGTGGTCGGAAGCTCATTTCAGGGTCAAATATGACACCAAGGTTACGGACAGTCTGGTTCAGCCTCAGACAGGAGTTGGGGAGAGGGATGGAGTCAGTGGCTAGGGAACATAGTTTGTGGTGGGGACTGAAAACAATGGCTTCGGCCTTCCCAATATTCAATTGGGGAAAATTTCTGCTCGTAATGTCGAACACCTCTCTTAAATCTCCACCTTAACCTTCAGTGCTGTAAGGGGCACCATCTTAGTGACTCCAGCCTCTCCACGTAACTGAGGGCCCTGGTCCCTGGTATGGGGTGTGGTGGACAATGGGCTATTTCTCTGCCAAAGAGCGAGGATTGAGAGTTGCATCTGGTTGCAAGCCTGTGGCACTTGGTGCGATTGAGAGCAGAGAGACATGAACCACCTCAGACGGTGAAGCAGCAGCCAAGCCCCACACAACACATCAGCTGGGCGCAAGTCCGAGGCAGCACACCCTGTTTGCAACAAAAACCATCTTGTTTTGGATTCTCTGTGACCAGAGGCGTTACTAAATGGCAACTTCCAGCCTGTCGCGGCCTACTCCAACTGCATCGCTGGGAGAGACCCGCTCTGTCCCACTCACACTCACTCACTCGCACTCGCTCCTTCCTGCCTCACTCACACTCGCTCCTTCCTGCCCCACTCACACTCGCTCCTTCCTGCCTCACTCACACTCGCTCCTTCCTGCCTCACTCACACTCGCTTCTTCCTGCCCCACTCACACTCGCTCCTTCCTGCCTCACTCACACTCGCTTCTTCCTGCCCCACTCACACTCGCTCCTTCCTGCCCCACTCACACTCGCTCCTTCCTGCCTCACTCACACTCGCTTCTTCCTGCCCCACTCACACTCGCTCCTTCCTGCCTCACTCACACTCGCTTCTTCCTGCCCCACTCACACTCGCTCCTTCCTGCCCCACTCACACTCGCTCCTTCCTGCCTCACTCACACTCGCTCCTTCCTGCCCCACACTGCTCCCCACACCCAACTCGCCTCACATTGTCAGTGGCACCCCGGCACTGCGTCAGTCTCAATCTGCAATCCTTAGTTGACTGCTCTCTGACCGACATCCCTCAGGCTGCATGCAGCACCTCCCCCACCCCCTCCCACACCCCTCCCCTTCCCTCTCCCCCACCTACAACCCCCCTCTCCCCCTCCCCTCTCCCCCCCACCATCTCCCCACCTACAACCCCCCTCTCCCCACCCCTCTCCCCCCCACCCTCTCCCCCACCTACTACCACCCTCTCCCCCTCCCCTCTCCCCCCCCACCCTCTCCCCCACCTACAACCCCCCTCTCCCCCTCCCCTCTCCCCCCCCACCCTCTCCCCCACCTACAACCCCCCCTCTCCCCCTCCCCTCTCCCCCACTCTCTCCCCATCTACAACCCCCCTCTCCCCCACCCCTCTCCCCCCCACCCTCCCCCCCCACCTACAACCCTCCTCTCCCCCTCCCCTCTCCCCCCCACCCTCTCCCCCACCTACAACCCCCCTCTCCCCCTCCCCTCTCACCCCCACCCTCTCCCCCACCTACAACCCTCCTTTCCCCCTCCCCCCTTAAACCCTCCTACTCCATCCCCACTCCACTTTCCAACCCCTCCCCCACCCCACCCCCTCAACCATTCCCCTCCCCACACCCGCTACTCACCCCACCTCCACGCCCCCTCCCCCCACTCCTCTCCACCTCCCCACCTCTCCTGCACCCTCAGCTCTACCCCCTCTGCACTCCCTCTCCCACCCCTCCTCTCTCCACCCCTCCCCACTCCCCCCTCGCTATCTTCCTGTTCCATCGCTAGCCTATGTCGTCAGACAGTAAGGTGATACTCTGTGGCCTACGGACTTCAAGGGCAGAGGTTGGACTGGATTGAGTTGTGTTAGGGAGGTTGAATTTTGAGGTCTGGGCTGGGTGCGTGGGTGCCTGGTGTAAGCGGGGTGTCTGGTGTAAGCGGGGGTGTAAGCGGGAGTGTAAGCGGGGTGCTTGGTGTAAGCGGGGTGCTCGGTGTAAGCAGGGTGCTCGGTGTAAGCTGGGTGCTCGGTGTAAGCTGGGTGCTCGGTGTAAGCAGGGTGCTCGGTGTAAGCTGGGTGCTCGGTGTAAGCGGGGGTGTAAGCGGGGTGTCCGGTGTAAGCGGGGTGTCCGGTGTAAACGGGGTGCTCGGTGTAAGCGGGGTGTCCGGTGTAAGCGGAGTGTCCGGTGTAAGCGGGGTGTCCGGTGTAAGCGGGGTGCTCGGTGTAAGCGGGGATGTAAGTGGGGTGCTTGGTGTAAGCGGGGTGCTCGGTGTAAGCGGGGTGTCTGGTGTAAGCGGGGTGTCCGGTGTAAGCGGGGTGTCCGGTGTAAGCGGGGTGCTCGGTGTAAGCGGGGTGCTCAGTGTAAGCGGGGTGCTCGGTGTAAGCGGGGTGACTGGTGTAAGCGGGGTGTCTGGTGTAAGCGGGGTGTCTGGTGTAAGCGGGGTGTCTGGTGTAAGCGGGGTGTCCGGTGTAAGCGGGGTGTCTGGTGTAAGCGGGGTGTCCGGTGTAAGCGGGGTGTCTGGTGTAAGCAGGGTGCTCGGTGTAAGCGGGGTGTCTGGTGTAAGTGGGGTGCTCGGTGTAAGCGGGGTGCTCGGTGTAAGCGGGGTGACCAGTGTAAGCGGGGTGTCTGGTGTAAGCGGGGTGTCTGGTGTAAGCGGGGTGTCTGGTGTAAGTGGGGTGCTCGGTGTAAGCGGGGTGTCTGGTGTAAGTGGGGTGCTCGGTGTAAGCGGGGTGCTCGGTGTAAGCGGGGTGACCAGTGTAAGCGGGGTGTCTGGTGTAAGCGGGGTGTCTGGTGTAAGTGGGGTGCTCGGTGTAAGCGGGGTGTCTGGTGTAAGTGGGGTGCTCGGTGTAAACGGGGTGCTCGGTGTAAGCGGGGTGTCCGGTGTAAGCGGGGTGTCCGGTGTAAGCGGGGTGTCTGGTGTAAGCGGGGTGCTCGGTGTAAGCAGGGTGCTCGGTGTAAGCGGGGTGCTCGTTGTAAGCGGGGTGCTCGGTGTAAGCGGGGTGCTCAGTGTAAGCGGGGTGTCTGGTGTAAGCGGGGTGCTCGGTGTAAGCAGGGTGCTCGGTGTAAGCGGGGTGCTCGGTGTAAGTGGGGTGCTCGTTGTAAGCGGGGTGTCTGGTGTAAGCGGGGTGCTCGGTGTAAGTGGGGTGCTCGTTGTAAGCGGGGTGTCTGGTGTAAGCGGGGTGCTCGGTGTAAGCGGGGTGTCTGGTGTAAGCGAGGTGACCAGTGTAAGCGGGGTGTCTGGTGTAAGCGAGGTGACCAGTGTAAGCGGGGTGTCCGGTGTAAGCAGGGTGCTCGGTGTAAGTGGGGTGCTTGGTGTAAGCGGGGTGCTCGGTGTAAGCGGGGTGCTCGGTGTAAGCGGGGTGTCTGGTCCTGCTCATTCACTGAGCTGATCTGCAGAAGCCTGGGACTGACATACAGTCAGTAACAACATCACGCCAGGAACCGAAAGGATTTCGAAAGTGCCCGAGATTGATTCATTGGATGAGACTTTTGTAAGTAAAGATGGAGAAACTTGTGAAGGATGTTGAAACAATTAAGGGGGCAATAACAGAAGCAAACACAGTTACGTTTATCACTTTTCAACTCTGCCGGTGGTAATTCTCGTAACCCAATCCTGGCTGCACACAGGCTGGGTCATCTCGCGGGAGACTGTGGCCAAAGCTCAAACTGTATATATATATATACATTGTACATAGATCGTCCAAGTCAGCATGGATTTATGAAAGGGAAATCATGCTTGACAAATCTTCCAGAATTTTTTGAGGATGTAACTAGTAGAGTGGACAAGGGAGAACCAGTGGATGTGGTGTATTTGGACTTTCAAAAGGTTTTTGAAAAGGTCCCACACAAGAGATTGGTGTGCAAAATTAAGGCACATGGTATTGGGGGTAATGTACTGATGTGGATTGAGAACTGGTTGGCAGACAGGAAGCAGAGAGTCGGGATAAACGGGTCCTTTTCAGAATGGCAGGCAGTGACTAGTGGGGTGCCGCAGGGCTCAGTGCTGGGACCCCAGCTATTTACGATATACATCAGTGATTAAGATGAAGGAATTGAGTGTAATATCTCCAAGTTTGCAGATGACACTAAGCTGGGTGGCAGTGTGAGCTGTGAGGAGGACGCTAAGAGGCTGCAGGGTGACTTGGACAGGTTAGGTGAGTGGGGAAATGCATGGCAGATGCAGTATAATGTGGATAAATGTGAGGTTATCCGCTTTGGTGGTAAAAACAGAGAGACAGACTATTATCTGAATGGTGACAGATTAGGAAAAGGGGAGGTGCAACGAGACCTGGGTGTCATGGTACATCAGTCATTGAAGGTTGGCATGCAGGTACAGCAAGCGGCGAAGAAAGCAAATGACATGTTGGCCTTCATAGTGCAAGGGGTTCTCAGGGAGTGTTGTTGTGCCTTGGGTGTCTCTCTCTGCCCTCACAGATTATGCCTGGCCTGTGAGGTACCCTGAGTGCTGCAAGAGCACCCCTGGAGAGACAGTGTCCACAGATTATGCCTGGCCTGTGAGGTACCCTGAGTGCTGCAAGAGCACCCCTGGAGAGACTGTGTCCACAGCTTATGAAGGGGGTTTTGAGACTCGTGCGTCCCCACAGCTTATGCCTAGCCTGTGAGGCACCTGTGAGTGTCAAACACTCCTAACCCCTTCTTCCCGAGCCTGTGACACACAGTTGAGCATTTTCGAGGCGCTCCTAGCTTCACTTACACGGTTCTGACATAAGACTCACGATCAGGAGATGTAATACAATAGAACTGAGACAAGGTGATTCCAAGAGGAACTTTAGGCTTCCAATTTATTTGACAAGGTGTATCTCAACAAACAGCAATACACCAACAAAACAATCCCCCTAAATCCCAATAAACGGACACAACGAAAATCTTTACACCAGTTTAGCAGTACAATGCCCAACCTCCCACTAACCTTTCCTGGCCTAACTGAGTTGGGAGTTCCGGGGACCAGAGGTTATACTCACTACTGTGCCTTCTGCAGTCTGGTGGTTTGTTTCTTCTATCTTCGGTGTCTTCGGACACTGGTTTTCCTTCAGTGTCGAGAGTCTTGCTGGTTGTTGGATCACGAGAGCAGGGAACCACACACAATGTGGCAGAAACCCCTTTTTATAGCCAGATTATCCAGTCCGCCTCTCTTGCTGAAATCGATTCTTCCCATTGGTGGGCTTTGTGATTTTGAAAAATGCAGCAGTATTAGATTATTGCGGGTTTTTTCCACTGATGTTAACCTACTCAAGGTTAGAGTGGGTGTTGATTGCGTTGGCCTCCTGTAGCCATTGTGTATAATCTTGGTTTGTTTTGGGTTCCCTGGTTTCTGAAGGTCTGCATAATTTTCCTCCAATTCAGTTTTTCTAACCTACTCAAGGTTTGAGTGGGTGTTGATTGCATTGGCTTCCTGTAGCCATTGTGTATAATCTTAGTTTGTTTTGGGTTCCCTAGTTTTCAAAAGGTCTGCATAATTTCCTTCCATCGTGTAAACATGGGGAAGACAATAGCCCAATAATGGCTGAGTCAGTCCCACAGTTTTCGAGCAGGTGCTCTCCCATTGGCTTGAAAGCCCCATGCTTCGGACTGACTCTGTCCAACCATTGGCCCTCCGGTGTCCTCCCCCGTCCAATCACTGCTCTGCCAAGGTCAAACCGTCTCGGTATCAATTCACAGCACAGACCGATCCCATAGCCCTTTTCCTTCTGGGTAAAATGAGCGGGTTTTCGTCCTCCCTTACAATAGCGAGAGGATTTGAGTATAGGAGCAGGGAGGTCTTACTGCAGTTGTACAGGGCCTTTGTGAGGCCTCACCTGGAATATTGTGTTCAGTTTTGGTCTCGTAATCTGAGGAAGGACGTTCTTGCTATTGAGGGAGTGCAGCGAAGGTTCACCAGACTGATTCCCGGGATGGCAGGACTGACATATGAAGAAAGACTGGATCAACTAGGCTTATATTCACTGAAACTTAGAAGAATGAGAGGGGATCTCAAAGAAGCATATAAAATTCTGACGGGATTAGACAGGTTAGATGCAGGAAGAATGTTCCCGATGTTGGGGTAGTCCAGAACCAAGGGTCACAGTCTAAGGATAAGGAGTAAGCCATTTAGGACCGAGATGAGGAGAAACTTCTTCACCCAGAGAGTGGTGAACCTGTGGAATTCTCTACCACAGAAAGTTGTTGAGGCCAGTTCGTTCGATATATTCAAAAGGAAGTTAGACGGCTAAAGGGATCAAGGGGTATGGAGAGAAAGCAGGAAAGGGGTACTGAGGTGAATGATCAGCCATGATCTTATTGAATGTGGTGCAGGCTCGAAGGGCCGAATGGCCGACTCCTGCACCTATTTTCTATGTTTCTATGTTTCTATGGGCCAGATCTAACATTACAGCTGGGTAACAGATGTTATGTTCTACCACACACAGGAAGGAAGGAGAGAGGGAGGGAGGGAGGAGGGGCATTTCTATTCTTCGAGGGAGGGAGGGAAATATGAAGGGACGAAGGGAGGGAGGGAGAAAGAAAGAAAGGAAGGAAGGAGGATGAGAAAGAATGAAGAACCTTGAGTGATGCCGCATCGTATCACATTCTTCGGACATCCCGAAATACCCCAGAACTGATCATTTATCTCATTACTGTTTGTGTGAGCATCCATCCTCCCTCAGTGTGATCACACACTGTGTACACACACCCATCCTCCCTCAGTGTGATCACACACTGTGTACACACACCCGTCCTCCCTCAGTGTGATCACACACTGTGTACACACACCCGTCCTCCATCAGTGTGATCACACACTGTGTACACACACCCATCCTCCCTCAGTGTGATCACACACTGTGTACACACACCCGTCCTCCCTCAGTGTGATCACACACAGTGTACACACACCCCTCCTCCGTCAGTGTGATCACACACTGTGTACACACACCCGTCCTCCCTCAGTGTGATCACACACTGTGTACACACCCCCATCCTCCATCAGTGTGATCACACACTGTGTACACACACCCATCCTCCCTCAGTGTGATCACACACTGTGTACACACACCCATCCTCTCTCAGTGTGATCACACACTGTGTACACACACCCATCCTCTCTCAGTGTGATCACACAGTGTACACACACCCGTCCTCTCTCAGTGTGATCACACACTGTGTACACACACCCATCCTCCGTCAGTGTGATCACACACTGTGTACACACACCCATCCTCTCTCAGTGTGATCAAACACTGTGTACACACACCCATTCTCTCTCAGTGTGATCTCACAGTGTGTACACACACCCATCCTCCCTCAGTGTGATCTCACAGTGTGTACATACACCCATCCTCCCTCAGTGTGATCACACAGTGTACACACACCCGTCCTCTCTCAGTGTGATCACACACTGTGTACACACACCCGTCCTCTCTCAGTGTGATCACACAGTGTACACACACCCATCCTCCGTCAGTGTGATCACACACTGTGTACACACACCCATCCTCCCTCAGTGTGATCACACACTGTGTACACACACCTGTCCTCTCTCAGTGTGATCACACACAGTGTACACACATCCATTCTCCCTCAGTGTGATCACACACTGTGTACACACACCCATCCTCCCTCAGTGTGATCACACACTGTGTACACAAACCGTTCACAATCAGAAAGGTGCTTTTATTTGTTGTCATGTTAAATTAGAGGCTTGCAGAGCAGAAATTTCTGGTGACGTGCTCTACTTCTAACTGTAAAGTATGGTTCAGAGACATGGACCATGTACAGCAGGCACCTCAAATCGCTGGAGAAATACCACCAACGATGTCTGCGCAAGATCCTACAAATCCCCTGGGAGGACAGATGCACCAACATTAGCGTCCTCGATCAGGCCAACATCCCCAGTATTGAAGCACTGACCACACTTGACCAGCTCCGCTGGGCAGGCCACATTGTCCGCATGCCTGACACGAGACTCCCAAAACAAGTGCTCTACTCGGAACTCCTACACGGCAAACGAGCCAAAGGTGAGCATAGGAAACGTTTCAAGGACACCCTCAAAGCCTCCCTGATAAAGTGCAACATCCCCACTGACACCTGGGAGTCCCTGGCCAAAGACTGCCCTAAGTGGAGGAAGTGTATCCGGGAGGGCGCTGAGCACCTCGAGTCTCGTCACCGAGAGCATGCAGAAACCAAGCGCAGGCAGCGGAAGGAGCGTGCGGCAAACCAGTCCCACCCACCCCTTCCCTCAACCACTGTCTGTCCCACCTGTGACAGGGTCTGTGGTTCTCGTATTGGACTGTATTTTCTATGTTTCTATGTTTCTATGTACAGTCACCTGAGAACTCACTTTTAGAGTGGAAGCAAGTCTTCCTCGATTCCAAGGGACTGCCTGTGATGATAACAGGAAAGACAGAAATGCTTGTTTGCAACTGCTTGCTGTTATATTCCTGAGATTTAATACAAAAAGAGGAATACTGGGCCAGCACTGCATAGAAAACTCTGCAATGGAATGTCAGCCGTGGCTCAGTGGGCAGCACTCTCGCCTTTGAGTCAGAAGGTCGTGGGTTCAGGTCCCACTCCAGGGACTTGAGCACAAAAATCTAGGCTGACACTCCAGTGGAGTGCTGAGGGGGTGCTGTCTTTTGGATGAGATGTTAAACCGAGGCCCCGTCTGCTCTCTCAGGTGGATGTAAAAGATCCCATGGCACTATTTTGAAGAAGAGCAGGGGAGTTCTCCTGGGGCCAATATTTATCCCTCAATCCATGTCACTAAAACAGATTATCCGGTCATTATCACATTGCTGTTTGTGGGAGCTTGCTGTGCGCAAATTGTCTGCCAAATTCCGTACATTACTACACTTTAAAAATGTGCTTCATTTGGTGTCAGGTGCTTTGGGACATGGTGGAAGGCGCGATATGAAATGAAAATCTTTCAGTTTGCAGCAATCGATGTTGGAGCCGCTGGGAGTCTGACCGAGGGTGCATCAGCTGCTGGGATAAACCCTCGCAGCACACAAGTAAACAGACCACATTCCTTCCTCTCGTCGCTCTGCCTGCAAACCTTTGCTTTTTCTCAGCTGCAAAAAAAAATACATCATTATCTTATTAAACCTCAAAGCCCCCAGCTTTAAGCTGGCGAGCTGCCCCTTTGATCGGGGGGCCATGCCCTCCCACACAATGAGCTCTTTTTGTTTTGGGGCCTTGGCCCATAGGCTGCGACGATCGCCTCGGCAACCAATCCCAGCTCCGTTGTCAGGCTGCCTCGACTATTTTTAGGCACCACCCGCCTGGGCTCCGAGCGCTGAGACTGTGTCTGCGGGTCGCACATACCCATTGCACTTTCTCATCAGCAATGCAAGGTCGCGAGCGACACTGCACTGTTCACACTGACACAAGCTGTCTTTGTAGTGCAGGGGGGGGGGAGAAAATAAACTCATTGCAATCTACTGCTGTGGGTAAAGGCTGTGAGGTTAAAATACAAATGAATCTGTGGAAAGGACAATGATCAAACACTGAACACAGACAGGGGTGAATGAGAGAAGTAACAGGGTCAACTCAAAATGTTGAATGACGACTTCAAAACAAAGACAGAATAGAAACAATGGGCCCCTTGTGTGTGTGTGTGTGTGTGTGCTCATTTGTATGGTTGTTAGTGTGTGTGTGGGTTTGTGTGCACGTTTGTGTATGCCTGTGTGTCTGTGTGTGTGAGTGTGCGTGTGCGTGTGTGTGAGTGAGTGTATCTGTGTGCATGTGCGTGTGTCAATGTGCGCGCGTGTGAGTGAGTGTGAGTGTGTGTGTGAGTGTGTGTGACTGTGAGTGTGTGTGTGAGTGAGTGAGTGAGTGTGTGAGTGAGTGCGTGTGCATGTGAGTGTGTGTGTGAGTGTGTGTGTGTGTATGTGTGTGTGAGTGTGTGTGTGAGTGTGTGTGAGTGTGAATGAGTGTGTGTGTGTGTGTGTGCGTGTGTGTATGTGTGTGTAACTGTGAGTGAGTGTGTGAGTGAGTGTGTGAGTGAGTGCGTGTGCGTGTGTGTGAGTGCGCGTGTGAGTGAGTGTGAGTGTATCTGTGTGTGTGCTTGTGTGCTCATTTGTATGGTTGTTAGTGTGTGTGTGGGTTTGTGTGTGTGTCCTCGCGTTTGTGCGTTTGTGTGCGTGTGTGCATGTGTGTGTCTGTGTTTGTGTTTGTGTGAGTTTGTGTGTGTGTGTGTAAGTGAGTGCATGTGTGTTCATGTCTGTGTGTGTGTGCGTTCATGCCTGTGCGTGTGCTTGTGTGTGAGTGAGTATGTCTGTGTGCGTGTGCGTGAGTGTATCTGTGTGCGTGTGCGTGCATGTGTGTGAATGTGTGAGTGTGTCTGTGTGTGAATGTGTGAGTGTATCTGTGTGTGAATGTGTGTGCGTGAGTTTGTGCGAGTGTGAATGAGTGTGTGTGTGTTTGAGTGTGTGTGAGTGTGAATGCGTGTGTGTGTGTTTGAGTGTGTGTTAGTGTGATTGCGTGTGTGTGTGTTTGAGTGTGTGTGAGTGTGAATGAGTGTGTGTGTGTTAGTGTGATTGCTTGTGTGTGTGTTTGAGTATGTGTGAGTGTGAATGAGTGTGTGTGTGTTTGAGTGTGTGTGAGTGTGAATGCGTGTGTGTGTGTTTGAGTGTGTGTTGGTGTGATTGCGTGTGTGTGAGTGTGAATGAGTGTGTGTGTGTTTGAGTGTGTGTTAGTGTGATTGCTTGTGTGTGTGTTTGAGTGTGTGTGAGTGTGAATGAGTGTGTGTGTGTTTGAGTGTGCGTTAGTGTGATTGCTTGTGTGTGTGTTTGAGTGTGTGTTAGTGTGATTGCGTGTGTGTGTGTTTGAGTGTGTGTGAGTGTGAATGCGTGTGTGTGTGTTTGAGTGTGTGTGGGTGTGAATGAGTGTGTGTGTGTGTGTTTGAGTGTGTGTGGGTGTGAGTGTGAGAGTGTGCGTGAGTGTGAGCGTGTGAGAGTGAGTGTGTGTGTGCAGGAGGGAAGGAGAGAGTGAGGGGCAAGGGCCAGGCTGCATTTTAAAATAAGCAACACCATCTAATCCTAGAAGAAAGTTCCGTGGCAACAAATCATTGGGGCACAATATCTCATCCTTATTTTACAAAACTGAAATGTTCTCAGCAGTCTACGCCACAATCGTGTGGATCAGGTATTTGTGTCATAGTAAGCTCACCCTGACCCATTCCCTCCTTCTGTCACTGCACCAATCTAACACTGGAATCAGTAATACATCGGACCAGAGCCCTAATCTCTTGAAGGATGTGAAGGAGGACAATTTATATAACATTAATGAAAGAGCGTTTTTTTCTTTTAATTTAATTTATCAAAATGCGTTCAGGAACTTTAATAATCTATTATAACGCACGACCTTTCCTTTCAAAAACGTACGCCATTGCAGTCGCTTGGATCCTCAGCAGCTGTATTTGGAATGACGGGCGATTTACTGAGCAGCAATCACAGAATGTTTATCAATGCCTTATTCACTCAGCTGTGAAATAAATGTTGGACTAAGTGTTTCGAGAAATCCTTTATCCGCTGACTTATAATCCTATTAGCTCCCAGTCACAAAGTCTAAGCAATGGGGACTTGTGCCTTGCTTGTACCTCTTCAGTCAGTACAATTTCACAAAGCTATCATGTCTCTGTAGCATATGACAATGGGAAATGCTATCAGCCATTCTCGTGATATTCGGATTATTTATAAAAGGAAAGTTGGATTCACTTTAGCTTCTGCCTTTTCATGAGCGCTTGCGATTAAAATAATTTCCACTTGTGCAATGACACAGTAAGCGTTCCTTCAGAAAAACCATAAGAACATAAGAAATAGGAGCAGGAGTCGGCCATTCGGCCCCTCCGAGCCTGCTCCGCCATTCAATAAGATCATGGCTGATCTGATCATGGACTCAGCTCCACTTCCCCGCCCGCTCCCCATAACCCTTTACTCCCTTATCGCTCAAAAATCTGTTTATCTCCGCCTTAAATATATTCACTGACCTAGAACAGGGCATAATGCAATGTTTACCACCTGAGAGCATGGTGCAAGTAGAGTTAATAGTGGGTTTCAAAAGGGAATTCGATGTATACTTGGAAAGGAAACATTTTCAGAGAAACTGGAGAAGCGGGGATTGTTCTCCTTGGAGCAGAGAAGGTTGAGGGGAGAGTTAATAGAGGTGTTCAAAATGATGAGGGCTTTCGATAGAGCAGATGGGGAGAATCGGTAACCAGAGGGACACAGATTTAAGATCAGCGGCAAATGAACCAGAGGGGGAGACGAGAGGAATGTTTTTAGGCAGCGAGTTATGACGATCTGAAAGGGCGGTGAAAGCAGATTCAGTAGTAACTTTCAAAAGGAAATTGGACAAATACGTGAAAAGGAGGAATTCACAGGGCTGTGGGGAAAGATTAGGGAACGTGGGACAGTTCTACCAGAGAGCCAACACAGGCTCCATGGGTCGACTGGCCTTCTGTCTTGTTTTTAAAAAAATTCATTCACAGGATGTGGGTGCCGCTGGCCAGGCCGGCATTTATTGCCCATCCCTAATTGCCCCTTGAGAAGGTGGTGGTGAGCCGCCTTCTTGAACCGCTGCAGTCCGTGTGGTGACGGTGCTCCCACAGTGCTGTTAGGGAGGGAGTTCCAGGATTTGTGACAATGATGCTAAAAGAAAGACTTGCATTTATATAGCGCCTTTCACGACCACTGGACCACTCAAAGTGCTTTACAGCCAATGAAGTGCTTTTAGAGTGCAGTCACTGTTGTAATGTAGGAAACGCGGCAGCCAACTTGTGCACAGCAAGCTCCCACACACAGCAATGTGATAATGAGCTTTTGTTATGTTGATTGAGGGATAAATATTGGCCCAGGGATAACTCCCCTGCTCTTCTTTGAAATAGTGCCCCGGGATCTTTTACATCCACCTGAGAGAGCAGACGGGGCCTCGGTTTAACGTCTCATCCGAAAGACGGCACCTCCGACAGTGCAGCACTCCCTCAGTACTGCCCCTCCGACAGTGCAGCACTCCCTCAGTACTGCCCCTCCGACAGTGCAGCACTCCCTCAGTACTGCCCCTCCGACAGTGCAGCACTCCCTCAGTACTGCCCCTCCGTCAGTACAGCACTCCCTCAGTACTGCCCCTCCGACAGTACAGCACTCCCTCAGTACTGCCCCTCCGACAGTGCAGCACTCCCTCAGCACTGCCCCTCCGACAGTGCAGCACTCCCTCAGCACTGCACTGGGAGTGTCAGCCTGGATTTATGTGCTCAAGTCTCTGGAGTGGGACTTGAACCCACAACCTTCTGACTCAGAGGCGAGGGTGCTGACCACTGAGTCACGGATGAGGTGAGGAGTCCAGGGGCATTCTGGATGACCGCAGATGCGTCTCTCTTTGTGTTTTTCTGGTTTACGGACTGGGCAGCGGTCTCTGGAGGGTCTCCTTCAGAAAGCAAACTGGAATTCAATCAACCTTTTAAACAAAAATTTGCTTTTAAACTAAAATCATCATCATAGGCAGTCCCTCGGAATCGAGGAAGACTTGCTTCCACTCTAAAAGTGAGTTCTCAGGTGACTGAACAGTCCAATACGGGAATTACAGTCTCTGTCACAGGTGGGACAGACAGTGGTTGAGGGTGGGACTGGTTTGCCGCACGCTCCTTCGCTGCCTGCGCTTGGTTTCTGCACGCTCTCAGCGACGAGACTCGAGGTGCTCAACTAAAAACAAAACCAACGAGAGAGCTATCTCTGTCCTTCGGGTGAACGTGGGAAGCAGGGGAGAGGGCTGTCAGAGTTGGACTTTAGGGGAGCGTTAAATGGTCAGCTCATCATCGGACCACATTAACACCATGTGGCACAGATTGGAGCTGAGAAGTAATGGAAAGGATTTGACCCCTCCTCCTTCAGTCTCCTTGGGGGAAAGATAAATTAAATGCCCCTCTGTCATGACAAAATGTTTAATCCTATGGAAAAGTGTTGCCTTTATTCGAACTGATGACCCGCACTCTTTATAAATGAGAAGCTACCTGCCCCAGCACTGGAATAATACAAGAAGTAGTAATATGGGAAGTATTAATATTAGAAGTAGTAATATTAGAATTACTAATGTGAGACATATTAATAAGAGAAGTATTAATGTCGCAGAATCACAGAATGGTTAGAACACAGGAGGAGGCCATTCGGCCCATCGAGCCCGTGCCGGCTCTCTGCAAGAGCACTTCAGCCAGTCCCACTCCCCCACCCTTTCCCCTTAACGCTGCAAAGGTCAGCTACTTATCCAATTCCCTTTTGAAAGCCATGATTGAGTCTGCCTCCACCACCCTCTCAGGCAGCGCATTCCAGATCCTAACCACTCGCTGCGTAAAAACATTTTCCCTCGTGTCGCCTTTGGTTCTTCTGCCAATCGCCTTAAATCTGTGTCCTCTTGTTCTCGCCCTTCCACCAATGGGAACAGTTTCTCTCGATCTACTCTGTCCAGACCCCTCATGATTTTGAACACCTCGATCATAGAAACATAGAAACATAGAAAATAGGTGCAGGAGTAGGCTATTCGGCCCTTCGAGCCTGCGCCACCATTCAATATAATCATGGTTGATCATTCCCTCAGTACCCCTTTCCTGCTTTCTCTCCATACCCCTTGATCCCTTTAGCCATGAGGGCCACATCTAACACCCTTTTGAATATATCTAACGAACTGGCCCCAACAACTTTCTGTGGTAGGGAATTCCACAGGTTCACAATTCTCTGAGTGAAGAAGTTTCTCCTCATCTCGGTCCTAAATGGCCTACCCCTTATCCTTAGACTGTGACCCCTGGTTCTGGACTTCCCCAACATCGGGAACATTCTTCCTGCATCTAACCTGTCCAGTCCCGTCAGAATTTTATATGTTTCTATGAGATCCCCTCTCATTCTTCTAAACTCCAGTGAATATAAGCCTAGTCGATCCAGTCTTTCTTCATATTAAATCTCCTCTTGTAATGTATGCCCCTGTGAGGATGTACACAGGTTTGTAGAGCTGTTGAGTTGGGAGTGGCTTAGCCAGTCATGTGATGTTCACAAGACTCAATAAAACCCCAGCCAGTGGGTTCGGGGGATCCACGATGGGGCAGGTGGTTGTGAGCCTGGTGGATGAACCGGTAATGTGTAGTGTGATTGCTAAACCTTTGCTAATAAACCAACTAGTTCTTAATAGCAATGTGTTGCTGTGAATTCTTAAGCAAAGAATCCATGAAGCAAATACATTACACCTCTCAACCGCCTCTACTCTAAGGAGAACAACCCCAGCTTCTTCAATCTATCCATAGGCAGTCCCTCGAAATCGAGGAAGACTTGCTTCCACTCTAAAAGTGAGTTCTCAGGTGGCTGAACAGTCCAATATGGGAATTACAGTCTGTCACAGGTGGGACAGACAGTGGTTGAGGGAAAGGGTGGGTGGTGAGTCTGGTTTGCCGCACGCTCCTTCCGCTGCCTGCGCTTGCTTTCTGCATGCTCTCGGCGACAAGACTCGAGGTGCTCAGTCTATCCACCTCACTGAAGTCCCTCATCCCTGGAACCATTCTCGTAAATCTTTTCTGCGCCCTCTCTAAGGCCTTCACATCCTTCCTAAAGTGTGGTGCCCAGAATTGGACACAATACCCCAGTTGAGGCCGAACCAGTGGTTTATACAGGTTCATCATAACCCCCTTGCTTTTGTACTCTGTGCCTCTATTTATGAAGCCCAAGATCCCATAAGCCTTTTTAACCACTTTCTCAACTGCCCAGCCACCTTTAATGATTTGTGCACACATACCCCAGGGCTCTCTGTTCCTGCACCCCCTTTAGGATTGTATCCTTTAGTTTATATAGTCTCTCCTCGCTCTTCCTACCAAAATGTGTCACTTTGAACTTTTCTGCTTTAAACTTCATCTGCCGCGTGTCTGTCCATTCCACCAGCCTGTCTATCTCCCCTTTTTAGAAGTATTAATATGAGACATACTAATAGAAGCCGTACTAATATTCAACTTTAAGAGAAGCTGAATGATCAGGGCATTTCCGACATTTTGCATTTTTATTTCAGCTTTTTTTATCGTTACTAATTTGAGGCATGTGTACACCAATAAAAATGAGCCACAGTATTCCACTCCCTCCCCCACCCCACCTTAATTACTTTCCTGCAATAAATGCCCTGCACATTCCAGCTGCTAATTGGTTCTCCATCGTGGCTTTGTGCCCGTTGTGTGACTGCGGTCGATGGCGGAGACTGAGAGACGCTGCCCCCTGGTGCTCAGCCTGAGTCATACCACCCCCCCCCCCCCCCCCCCTGTCACAGTGAGCAGCGCAGGACAAAGCTCGTCAAACGTAAAATAAACCCTGCAAAGTAACAACGGCCTTCGTAGAATTCATAGTTTGCTGGGCTTGATAATTGTTGCAGGGACCCAGTTTTATAATCATCCATTTTCTATCTCCATCTAATAATTGATGAGACGTTAAACCGAGGCGTTTTAAATGAGATGTTTGAAAATGCTGCACGACTTAAAAAAATATTTTTTATTCATTCACGGGATGTGGGCTTCACTGGCAAGGCCGGCATTTATTGCCCGTCCCTAATTGCCCCTTGAGAAGGTGGTGGTGAGCCGCCTTCTTGAACCGCTGCAGTCCGTGTGGTGAAGGTGCTCCCACAGTGCTGTTAGGGAGGGAGTTCCAGGATTGTGACCCAGTGACGATGAAGGAACGGCCGATATATTTCCCAGTTGGGATGGTGTGTAACTGGGAGGGGAACGTGGAGGTGGTGGTGTTCCCATGCGCCTGCTGCCCTTGTCCTTCTGAACCGCCTATTTCCATCTCCGTAACAACATTCGTCTCCGCCCTTGCCTCAACTCATCCGCTGCTGAAGCCCTCATCCATCCCTTTGCTACCTCGAGATTGACCTAACTCGCACCAAGTCCCGCTCACCCATCACCCCCTGTGCCCCGTGTCCTAACTCGCACCAAGTCCCGCTCACCCATCATCCTCTGTGCCCCGTGTCCTAACTCGTACCAAGTCCCGCTCACCCATCACCCCCTGTGCCCCGTGTCCTAACTCGTACCAAGTCTCGCTCACCCATCACCCCTGTGCTAGCTGACCTACATTGGCTCCCGATTAAGCAACGCCTCGATTTCAAAATTCTCATCCTTGTTTTCAAATCCCTCCATGGCCCTCGCCTCTCCCTATCTCTGTAATCCCCCTCAGCCCCACAACCCCCCGAGATGTCTGCGCTCCTCTAATTCTGCCCTCCTGAGAATCCCTGATTATAATCGCTCCACCATCGGTGGCCGTGCCTTCTGTTGCCTGGGCCCCAAGCTCTGGAACTCCCTCCCTAAACCTCTCCGCCTCTCTACCTCTCTCTCCTCCTTCAAGAAGCTCCTTAAAATCCACCTCTTTGACCAAGCTTTTTGTCACCTGCCCTAATTTCTCCTTATGCGGCTCGGGTGAGCGGGACTCGGTGCGAGTTAGGTCAATCTCGAGGTAGCAAAGGCATGGATGAGGGCTTCAGCAGCGGATGAGCTGAGGCAGGGGCGGAGACGAACGTTGTTACGGAGGTGGAAATAGGCAGTTGAGAAGGACAAGAGCAGCAGGTGCATGGGAACACCACCACCTCCACGTTCCCCTCCCAGTCACACACCATCCTGACTTGCAAATTTTTATCTCATGATACTCCTGTGAAGCGTCTCGTGATGTTTCACTACATTAAAGGCGCTATATAAATACAAGTTGTTGTTGTATAAAATTATGAGCGGCCTAGATAGAGTGGATAGGATGGACCTATTTCCCGTAGCAGAGGGGTCAACAACCAGGGGGCATGAAGTTAAAGTAATTGGGGGGAGGTTTAGAGGGGATTTGAGGGGAATGTTTTCACCCAGAGGGTGGTGGGGGTCTGGAACTCACGGCCTGAAAGGGTGGTAGAGGCAGAAACCCTCACCGCATTTAAAAAGTACTTGGATGTGCCCCTGAAGTGCCGTAACCTACAGGGCTACGGACCAAGAGCTGGAAAGTGGGATTGGGCTGGGTGGCTCTTTGTCGGCCGGCACGGACACGATGGGCCGAATGGCCTCCTCCCGAGTCATCAATGTCTTTGGGCCTGAAATTGGTGGATATACCGCCCGCGGACCACCAGCATACCGCCCCAAACCGCGGAATTCATCACTTACCGCCGACACTGCAGACCGCCCTGGAAAAGGTGCATTTAAGTCGATCTTCAGTCGGCGGTATGCATCTTTACCCGTTAACATTTTTTTAATCTTTCACCCCCTCCGTCTTTCCCACCCCCCCCAGTCTCTTCCCCCCACTCCCCCACGGCGATCTCCCCCCACAGCGATCTCCCCCCACAGCGATCTCCCCCCACAGTGATCTCCCCCCACAGCGATCTCCCCCCACAGCGATCTCCCCCCACAGTGATCTCCCCCCACGGCGATCTCCCCCCACAGTGATCTCCCCCCACAGCGATCTCCCCCCACAGCGATCTCCCCCCACAGTGATCTCCCCCCACAGCGATCTCCCCCCACAGTGATCTCCCCCCACGGCGATCTCCCCCCACAGTGATCTCCCCCACAGCGATCTCCCCCCACAGCGATCTCCCCCCACGGTGATCTCCCCCCACAGCGATCTCCCCCCACAGCGATCTCCCCCCACAGCGATCTCCCCCCACGGCGATCTCCCCCCACAGCGATCTCCCCCCACGGCGATCTCCCCCCACAGCGATCTCCCCCCACAGCGATCTCCCCCCACAGCGATCTCCCCCCACGGCGATCTCCCCCCACAGTGATCTCCCCCCACAGCGATCTCCCCCCACAGCGATCTCCCCCCACAGTGATCTCCCCCCACAGCGATCTCCCCCCACGGCGATCTCCCCCCACAGTGATCTCCCCCACAGCGATCTCCCCCCACAGCGATCTCCCCCCACGGCGATCTCCCCCCACAGCGATCTCCCCCCCCAGCGATCTCCCCCCACAGCGATCTCCCCCCACAGCGATCTCCCCCCACAGCGATCTCCCCCCACAGCGATCTCCCCCCACAGCGATCTCCCCCCCCAGCGATCTCCCCCCACAGTGATCTCCCCCCACGGCGATCTCCCCCCACAGCGATCTCCCCCCACAGCGATCTCCCCCCACAGCGATCTCCCCCCCCAGCGATCTCCCCCCACGGCGATCTCCCCCCACAGTGATCTCCCCCCACGGCGATCTCCCCCCACGGCGATCTCCCCCCACGGCGATCTCCCCCCACGGCGATCTCCCCCCACAGCGATCTCCCCCCACGGCGATCTCCCCCCACAGCGATCTCCCCCCACAGCGATCTCCCCCCACAGCGATCTCCCCCCACAGCGATCTCCCCCACGGCGATCTCTCCCCACGGCGATCTCCCCCCACAGCGATCTCCCCCCACAGCGATCTCCCCCCACAGCGATCTCTCCCCACGGCGATCTCCCCCCACGGCGATCTCCCCCCTCGGTGATCTCCCCCCACAGCGATCTCCCCCCACAGCGATCTCCCCCCACAGCGATCTCCCCCCCCAGCGATCTCCCCCCACAGCGATCTCCCCCCTCGGTGATCTCCCCCCACAGCGATCTCCCCCCACAGCGATCTCCCCCCACAGCGATCTCCCCCCACAGCGATCTCCCCCCACAGTGATCTCCCCCCACAGCGATCTCCCCCCCCTCGGCGATCTCCCCCCACAGCGATCTCCCCCCCCTCGGCGATCTCCCCCCACAGCGATCTCCCCCCACAGCGATCACCCCCCACGGTGATCACCCCCCACGGTGATCTCTCCCCACGGCGATCTCCCCCCACGGCGATCTCCCCCCACGGCGATCTCCCCCACGGCGATCTCCCCCGACTCTGTAATCCTGTTAAAGGCAGCAGACAAGTAGCCATCCAAAGTCGGCATGGCCGTGGTCATGGCCTGCACGGACTGATTTGCGAGCTGTGCTTGGAACTCCGCGGAAGCGGCCACTCTCTGTACGGCGGACATTCCCGCAGTCCCCTGCACCGCCAATCCACTGGCGATGGGGATCGATGCCTCCATCCTCTCCTCTATTGTGGAGGTTGTGCGCGGCGCGTCTGCCAATACCTGGATAAGTTGCTGATGCTAACCTGGCATTCTCCTTCTCAACGACACCCCCCCCCCCCGGGATTCAGCCGAGCTCGGGGAGGATCGTGCCCACGACACCAACCCACCTCCCCGTCCCTGCCACCAGTGTCTGCTCCTGCTCACCGGTGAGGTGTGAATCACCGGGTGAGTGGAGCCACCGTGGGGAGAGTTCCTGCGCTGGTACACGGAGCCACGTCCTGAGACGGACCACCCCCAGAGGGACTGAGGTCCTCGGAGGAATCCTCCTCGTGCATTTTCTGTCACACTTGCTGTACACAGATCAGCCACGATCATATTGAATGGCGGAGCAGGCTCGAGGGGCCAAACGGCCGACTCCTGCTCCTATGTCTTATGTTCTTATGTTCTTAACCAGAACTTATATTTATATAGCGCCTTTAACGTAGTAAAATGTCCCAAGGCGCTTCACAGGAGTATTATAAGACAAAACAAATACATTCGACACTGAGCCACACAAGAAGAAATTAGCGCAGGTGGCCAAAAGCTTGGTCAAAGAGGTCAGTTTTAAGGAGCATCTTGAAGGAGGAAAGAGAGGTAGAGAGGCGGAGAGGTTTAAGGAGGGAGTTCCAGAGCTTGGGGCCCAGGTAACAGAAGGCACGGCCACCGACGGTTGAGAGATCGTTGAGAGATTATAATCAGGAGAGCAGAATTAGAGGAGCGTAGACATCTCGGGGGGGTTGTAGGGCTGGAGGAGATTACAGAGATAGGGAAGGGTGAGGGCCATGGAGGGATTTGTAAACAAAGATGGGAATTTTGAAATCGAGGCGTTGCTTAACCAGGAGCCAATGTAGGTCAGTGAGCACGAGTGAAGGCCCTGGAAGACAAAAGGAAGGGATATGATTTAGTTGCGGCAAAGTTACCATCTTGACAATCACCACACTCAGTCTTCTCATCGTTCAGTCATTGATGAAATGAAGTTAGCACATGTGTGTCAGAGATATTTGTAATTCAGTCACCAGCTATCTGCGAGCTCCCGGCCTCTACATCTCCGACTGACGGGGACGCAGGTCTCTTGTCTCCAGAGCCTCCTCCTCCTCAGCCTCACTGAGCGGGACTATTGTGGCAGGCCACCTCCGGGACTCTTTTTCCTACAAGGGCCGAAAAAACAGACCTGTGAGTGAGTGAAGGTGAGGTGTTAATCAGATGGATTCCACGCATTGCATAAGGATTGGGGTGGGTGTGAACGGTGGAGGGATAAACGGGGAGGTGAGGAAGGGAAGGCTGAGTGGGTGTGAGGAGTGATGTGATGGACAACACTGAGCAAGGCAGAGTGAGAGGTGGGGAGGGGGTAGGGAGGGGGTTTAAAGCACAGGATGTATTTGAATCAGTAAATATGCTCACTTACCCTGGCCTGGTAAGGTCATTAAATCGCCTAGTGCACAACTCCAAGACCGGGGCACAAAGCCGCTGGTCACCTCCTCACCCGCAGGGTTCTTGCTCCCATTGCTGGGGAAAAGCCTGTGCCTCCTCCTCGTGACTGCACCCAGCGGTAATTCCAGCGATGCACCATTGATTCTGGGTGCTGCGCCCAACCTTTATCCACCATCCATCCTGAACACCTCCAGCTCTCCATTTGTGGATTGTCCCTTTAAATACAACAGCAACAACTTGTATTTATATAGCACCTTTGAAATAGCGAAACTTCCCAAGGCGCTTCACCGGAGATTAAAAATTTGACACCGAGCCGCATAAGTAGAAATTAGGGCAGGTGACCAAAAGCTTGGTCAAAGAGGTCGGTTTTAAGGAGCGTCTTGAAGGAGGAAAGAGAGGTAGAGAGGCGGAGAGGTTTAGGGGGGGAGTTCCAGAGCTTGGGGCCCAGGCAACAGAAGGCACGGCCACCAATGGTTGAACGATTATAATCAGGGATGCTCAGGAAGGCAGAATTAGAGGAACGCAGACATCTCGGGAGGTTGTGAGGCTGGAGGAGTTTACAGAGATAGGGAGGGGCGAGGCCATGGAGGAATTTATAAATGAGGATGAAAATTTTGAAATCGAGGTGTTGCTTAACCGGGAACCAATGTAGGTTAGCGAACACAGTGGGTGATGGGTGAGCGGGACTTGATGCAAGTTAGGACACGGGCAGCCGAGTTTTGGATCACCTCTAGTTTACGTAGGGTAGAACGTGGGAGGCCAGCCAGGAGTGCGTTGGAATAGTCAAGTCTAGAGGTAACAAAGGCATGGATGAGGATTTGAGCAGTGGATGAGGCCTATAAAGGCCAGCGGGGAGTTTGTGAGGCAGTCGGAGAGGCGGGAGTTCGGGCGGCAGATCGGAGAGGCCTATAAAGGCCCAGCCGGTCCAGCTGCAGCAGGGAGAGAAGGCAAAAAAGCAGTAGAAAGAAATTCAAAGGTGATGTCACAGCCAAGGGGGTAAGTAATTGGCTGGTGATTGGTGAGTAGCTTTTCTTTTCTATATCAGTGAGTAACCTTTAGCCTTGTTGTTGCCAAATTAAGTCTATCTAGGGGTTAAGTCATGGCAGGAGAGCTCGGACATGTGTTATGCTCCTCCTGTACTATGTGGGAAGTCAGGGACGCTTCTGGTGTCCCTGACGACTACGTGTGCGGGAAGTGCATCCGCCTGCAGCTCCAGACGGACCGCGTTGCCGCACTGGAGCTGCGGGTGGATTCACTCTGGAGCATCCACGATGCTGAGAATGATGTGAATAGCACATGTAGCGAGTTGGTCTCACCGCAGGTAAAGGGTACGCAGCCAGATAGGGAATGGGTGACCAACAGGAAGAGCAGTGCAAGGAAAGTAGTGCAGGGGTCCCCTGCGGTCATCCCCCTGCAAAACAGATACACTGCTTTGGCTACTGTTGAGGGGGATGACTCATCAGGGGAGAGCATCAGCAGCCAAGTTCATGGCACCGTGAGTGTCTCTGCTGCACAGGAGGGCAGGAAAAAGAGTGGGAGAGCGATAGTGATAGGAGATTCGATTGTAAGGGGAATAGATAGGCGTTTCTGCGGCCGCAACCGAGACTCCAGGACGGTATGTTGCCTCCCTGGTGCAAGAGTCAAGAATGTCTCGGAGTGGGTGCAGGACATTCTGAAAAGGGAGGGTGAACAGCCAGTTGTCGTGGTGCATATAGGTACCAAAAGTAGGACCTCAAAAGTAGTAATCTCAGGATTGCTACTAGTGCCACGTGCTAGTCAGAGTAGGAATCGCAGGATAACTCAGATGAATACGTGGCTTGAGGAGTGGTGCAGAAGGGAGGGATTCAAATTCCTGGGGCATTGGAACCGGTTCTGGGGGAGGTGGGACCAGTACAAACCGGACGGTCTGCATCTGGGCAGGACCGGAACCAATGTCCTAGGGGGAGTGTTTGCTAGTGCTGTTGGGGAGGAGTTAAACTAATATGGCAGGGGGATGGGAACCTATGCAGGGAGACAGAGGGAAATAAAATGGAAGCAGAAGCAAAAGATAGAAAGGAGAATAGTAAAAGTGGAGGGCAGAGAAATCCAAGGCAAAAAACAAAAAGGGCCACATTACAGCAAAATTAGAGAAGGAGTAAAGTGTGTTAAAAAGACAAGCCTGAAGGCTCTGTGCCTCAATGCGAGGAGTATTCGGAATAAGGCAGAAGAATTAACTGCGCAGACAGCAGTTAACGGATATGATATAATTGGCATCTCGGAGACATGGCTCCAGGGTGACCAAGGCTGGGAACTCAACATCCAGGGATATTCAACATTTAGGAAGGATAGGCAGAAAGGAAAAGGAGGCGGGGTGGCGTTGCTGGTTAAAGAGGAAATTAATGCAATAGTAAGGAAGAACATTAGCCTGGATGATGTGGAATCGGTATGGGTGGAGCTGCGTAATACCAAAGGGCAGAAAACGCTAGTGGGAGTTGTGTACAGACCACCAAACAGTAGTAGTGAGGTTGGGGACAGCATCAAACAGGAAATAAGGGATGTGTGCAATAAAGGTATGGTGGTTATCATGGGCGACTTTAATCTACATATTGATTGGGCTAACCAAACTGGTAGCAATACGGTGGAGGAGGATTTACTGGTGTGTATTAGGTATGGTTTTCTAGGCCAATATGTTGAGGAACCAACTCGAGAGCAGGCCATCCTAGACTGGGTGATGTGTAATGAGATCGGACTAATTAGCAATCTTGTTGTGCGAGGTCCCTTAATATGGTAGAATTCTTTATTAAGATGGACAGTGACACAGTTAATTCGGAAACTAGGGTCCTGAACTTAAGGAAAGGTAACTTCGACGGTATGAGGCGTGAATTGGCTAGAATAGACTGGCGAATGATACTTAAAGGGTTGACGGTGGATAGGCAATGGCAAACATTTAAAGATCACATGGATGAACTTCAGCAATTGTACATCCCTGTCTGGAGTAAAAATAAAACGGGGAAGGTGGCTCAACTGTGGCTAACAAGGGAAATTAAGGATAGTGTTAGATCCAAGGAAGAGGCATATAAATTGGCTAGAAAAAGCAGGACTGGGAGAAATTTAGAATTCAACAGAGGAGGACTAAGGGTTTAATTAAGAGGGGGAAAATAGAGTACGAGAGGAAGCTTGCAGGGAACATAAAAACAGACTGCAAAAGCTTCTATAAATATATGAAGAGAAAAAGATTAGTGAAGACAAACATAGGTCCCTTGCAGTCGGATTCAGGTGAATTTATAATGGGGAACAAAGAAATGGCAGACCAATTGAACCAATACTTCGGTTCTGTCTTCACAAAGGAAGACACCAATAACCTTCCAGAAGTACTAGGGGACAGTGGGTCTAGTGAGAAGGAGGAACTGAAGGATATCCTTATTAGGCCGGAAATTGTATTAGGGAAATTGATGGGATTAAAGGCCGATAAATCCCCAGGGCCTGATAGTCTGCATCCCAGAGTACTTAAGGAAGTGGCCATAGAAATAGTGGATGCATTGGTGATTATTTTCCAACAGTCTATTGACTCTGGATCAGTCCCTATGGACTGGAGAGTAGCTAATGTAACACCACTTTTTAAAAAAGGAGGGAGAGAGAAAACGGGTAATTATAGACCGGTTAGCCTGACATCAGTAGTGGGGAAAATGTTGGAATCAATCATTAAGGATGAAATAGCAGCGCATTTGGAAAGCAGTGACAGGATCAAACCAAGTCAGCATGGATTTATGAAAGGGAAATCATGCTTGACAAACCTTCTGGAATTTTTTGAGGATGTAACTAGTAGAGTGGACAAGGGAGAACCAGTGGATGTGGGGTATTTGGACTTTCAAAAGGCTTTTGACAAGATCCCGCACAAGAGATTGGTGTGCAAAATCAAAGCACATGGTATTGGGGGTAATGTATTGACGTGGATAGAGAACTGGTTGGCAGACAGGAAGCAGAGAGTCGGGATAAACGGGTCCTTTTCAGAATGGGAGGCAGTGACTAGTGGAGTGCCGCAGGGCTCAGTGCTGGGACCCCAGCTATTTACAATATATATTAACAATTTAGATGAAGGAATTGAGTGTAATATCTCCAAGTTTGTGGATGACACTAAACTGGGTGGCAGTGTGAGCTGTGAGGGGGACGCTAAGAGGCTACAGGGTGACTTGGACACGTTAGGTGAGTGGACAAATGCATGGCAGATGCAGTATAATGTGGATAAATGTGAGGTTATCCATTTTGGGGGCAAAAACACGAAGGCAGAATATTATCTTGATGGCGGCAGATTAGGAAAAGGGGAGGTGCAACGAGACCTGGGTGTTATATTTCATCGGTCACTGAAAGTGGGCATGCAGGTACAGCAGGCGGTGAAGAAGGCAAATGGTATGTTGGCCTTCATAGCTATGGGGATTTGAGTATAGGAGCAGGGAGGTCTTACTGCAGTTGTACAGGGCCTTGGTGAGGCCTCACCTGGAATATTGTGTTCAGTTTTGGTCTCCTAATCTGAGGAAGGACGTTCTTGCTATTGAGGGAGTGCAGTGAAGGTTCACCAGACTGATTCCAGGGATGGCTGGATTGTCATATGAGGAGAGACTGGATCAACTGGGCCAATATTCACTGGAGTTTAGAAGGATGAGAGGGGATCTCATAGAAATGTAAAAGATTCTGACGGGACTGGGCAGGTTAGATGCGGGAAGAATTTTCCCGATGTTGGGGAAGTCCAGAACCTGGGGACATAGTCTTAGGATAAGGGGTAGGCCATTTAGGACTGAGATGAGGAGAAACTTCTTCATTCAGAGAGTTTTTAACCTGTGGAATTCCGTGCCTCAGAGAGTTGTTGATGCCAGTTCATTGGATATATTCAAGAGGGAGTTAGATATGGCTCTTACGGCTAAGGGGATCAAGGGGTATGGAGAGAAAGCAGGAAAGGGATATTGAGGGAATGATCAGCCATGATCTTATTGAATGGCGGTGCAGGCTCGAAGGGCTGAATAGCCCACTCCTGCACCTATTTTCTATGTTTCTGTGAGCTGAGGCAGGGTGGAGACGGGCGATGTTATGGAGGTGGAAATAGGCGGTCTTAGTTATGCTGCGGATATGTGGTCAGAAGCTCATTTCAGGGTCAAATAAAACACCAAGGTTGCGAACAGTCTGGTTCAGCCTCAGATAGAAGTTGGGGAGAGGGTTGTCTTGGCAACGGAATTTGTGGCGGGGACCGAAAACAATGGCTTAGGTCTTCCCAATATTCAAAATTCATATACAGCTCACATTGCGTCATGCGAGCACGCGTCACACAGCTCAGAGATGCCAAACCCGGAAGACCAAACTATTTACAATCTATATTAGTGACTTGGATGAAGGGACCGAGTGGAATGTAGCCAAGTTTGTTGATGATACAAAGATGGGTGGGAAAGCAAATTGTGAGGAGGACACAAACAATCTGCAAAGGGATATAGACAGGCTAAGTGAGTGGAAAAACATTTGGCAGATGGAGTATAATGTGGGAAAATGTGAGGTTACCCCCCCACTTTGGCAGGAAAAATAAAAAATCAAGTAATTATTTAAATGGAGAGAAATTGCAAAATGCTGCTGTACAGCGGGACCTGGGGGTCCTTGTGCATGAAACACAGAAAGTGAGTATGCAGGTACAGCAAGTAATCAGGAAGGCAAATGAAATGTTGATCTTTATTGCAAGGAGATAGAGTATAAAAGCAGAGAAGTCCTGCTACAACTGTACAGGTTATTGGTGAGGCCACACCTGGAGTAAACATAGAAACATAGAAAATAGGTTCATGAGTAGGCCATTCGGTCCTTCTAGCCTGCACCGCCATTCAATGAGTTCATGGCTGAACATGCAACTTCAGTACCCCATTCCTGCTTTCTCGCCATACCCCTTGATCCCCCTAGTAGCAAGGACTACATCTAACTCCTTTTTGAATATATTTAGTGAATTGGCCTCAACTACTTTCTGTGGTAGAGAATTCCACAGGTTCACCACTCTCTGAGTGAAGAAGTTTCTCCTCATCTCGGTCCTAAATGGTTTACCCCTTATCCTTAGACTGTGACCCCTGGTTCTGGACTTCCCCAACATTGGGAACATTCTTCCTGCATCTAACCTGTCTAAACCCGTCAGAATTTTAAACGTTTCTATGAGATCCCCTCTCATTCTTCAGGGTATTGGCGTACAGGGTATTGGTGAGGCCACACCTGGAGTACAGGGTATTGGTGAGGCCACACCTGGAGTACAGGGTATTGGTGAGGCCACACCTGGAGTACAGGGTATTGGTGAGGCCACACCTGGAGTACAGGGTATTGGTGAGGCCACACCTGGAGTACAGGGTATTGGTGAGGCCACACCTGGAGTACAGGGTATTGGCGAGGCCACACCTGGAGTACAGGGTATTGGCGAGGCCACACCTGGAGTACAGGGTATTGGTGAGGCCACACCTGGAGTACAGGGTATTGGTGAGGCCACACCTGGAGTACAGGGTATTGGTGAGGCCACACCTGGAGTACAGGGTATTGGTGAGGCCACACCTGGAGTACAGGGTATTGGTGAGGCCACACCTGGAGTACAGGGTATTGGTGAGGCCACACCTGGAGTACAGGGTATTGGTGAGGCTACACCTGGGGCCTGAAGTTGGTTGTTGCATGAGGCCCACCCATTTTCCGGCAGTATGTCGGCGGTGCGTTGTTTCAAACTGCCGGCATACCACCGAGACCAAAGAGGACAAATTTGGTGGATTATTTTTCGCCGGTGAGCCAGCAGCCTGCAACAGGCGGTAGGTAACATCGTTGTCTATCCGGATCGACTTTCTCTTCGATGGACGGTGCAGCACTGAACTGCGCAGGCGCGATTTTAAAAAAAATTCCGTTTGTTTCACAGAAGCATTTTACCGCGATTTCGGGGGTCAGGGGTCACCCGCGTATGCGCAGTCAGTTGAAGAGGAGGGAGAGAGAGTGAGAAGGAGCAACAAGCTAGTCGGCAGGTAGTTACTTTAAAAACACATTCTGAGTTCAAAAGTATTCATAACAACTAATAATTCTACAGTTTGAACAATAAGACATATTTTACAAAGCAAAAATCATAACAACATAAATATAATGGGAATATTAAAAAATAGTCGAAGCGCAGGAACATCAAGAAGGACGGGAGGTTGAGGGCGCCTGCCTTCGACAAGACGGAGTTACCTGCCCTTCTCGAGAATATCACAGAGAGGTTCTCCGAGCTACCGACGGGTGGTCGTGGAAAGCCCCCCCCCCTCCAGGAGTACAAGAGGATATGGGCCGAGATCGGGGAGACTGTGTCCTCCACAAGTACCACGGTACGCACCGGGGAAAGGTGCTGTAAGAGGTGGAACGACCTGGTGAGGGTTGCAAGAGTCAGTAAGGATTTTAGTTATGCACCCCACCATGTGTCATGTACCATGTAAACGTAGGTTCCGTGTCACATGGATGATGTTATTTATCTTAAGGTTACAGTGATGTATTCGTGCTTTCAGGCAATGACAAGAGGATCAACATAGTGTTTTAGTGTGTGTGCGCGTGTGTGTGCGTGTGTGTATGTGTGTGTGTGTGTGTGTGTGTGTGTGTGTGTGTGAGACCCTGTGTGTGTGTGTGTGTGTGTGTGTGTGTGTGTGTGAGACCCTGTGTGTGTGTGTGTGTGTGTGTGTGTGTGTGTGTGTGAGTGCGTGCGTGTATGTGTGTGTGTGTGTGTGTGTGTGTGTGTGAGTGTGTGTGTGCGTGTGTGTATGTGTGTGTGTGTGTGTGTGTGTGTGTGTGTGTGTGTGCGCGTGTGTGTATGTGAGACCCTGTGTGTGTGTGTGTGTGTGTGTGTGTGTGTGTGTGCGCGCGTGTGCGTGTGTGTGTGTGTGTGTGTGTGCGCGTGTGTGTGTGTGAGACCCTGTGTGTGTGTGTGTGTGTGTGTGTGTGTGCGCGTGTGTGTGTGTGTCTGTGTGTGTGTGTGTGCGTGTGTGTGTGAGACCCTGTGTATGTGTGTGTGTGTGTGCGTGTGTGTGTGCGCGCGTGTGTGTGTGTGTGTGTGTGTGTGCGCGTGTGTGTGTGTGTGTGTGTGTGTGTGTGTGTGTGTGTGTGCGCGCGTGTGTGTGTGTGTGTGTGTGTGCGCGCGTGTGTGTGTGTGTGTGTGTGCGCGTGTGTGTGTGTGTGTGTGTGTGTGTGTGTGTGCGCGTGTGTGTGTGTGTGTGTGTGTGCGTGTGTGTGCGTGTGTGTGTGTGTGTGTGTGTGTGTGTGCGCGTGTGTGTGCGCGTGTGTGTGTGTGTGTGTGTGTGTGTGTGTGTGCGCGTGTGTGTGCGCGTGTGTGTGTGTGTGTGTGCGTGTGTGTGTGTGTGAGACCCTGTGTGTCTACGATGTTAAATGGATTGAAGATTTTTACTTGCATTTACTTTACTTTCTGCCGAGGAAGACATCTGCAATAGCAGCCGATCAGCAGCGGGAGGACCCACAACCCAGGAGCCTCTGACTGACATCGCGATCCGTGCCCTGTCGCTGATCGGGGATAGCAACCGTGCCACCACCGGTGTTGGAGCTGACCCACTCACACAGGATGGTCAGTGAATACAATCCCCGGCCTGTGTTGCAGTCTTGCCATGTCATGCAATGTAACTGTAATGTTGACCTGATGTGATGCACTGCAATGTTGGGGGCATGTAACACAATGCATATATGTATTGTCTGTCTGCGATATGTAATGCAGTACTGCAGCAGTGGTGGACATTTAAGTAAGACTGCGATAAGTCACTGTACTCATGTACTCATATGACCCTGAGCCTTCCCCTGGTGCCAAGCATTTTTAAATGTTGTTTTGTACTTCCAGACTCGGACGATTCAGACCTCACCGCCACAGAGAGACCAGACGACAGAGGGCGGGAGTCAGAAAGGGGCGAATAGTCCCAAGGGTGTTGCAGCACGCGGTTGAGGTCGAGGTTGTGGTTGAGGACAGTAAAAGGTCTTTTGTTGTATTTGTTCATATAATAATTGAAGTTTGATTTTTAAAAGTTTATTAAAGTTTTGGTAAAGTTGTTATTAACGTTGTTATTAAAGTTGTTAAAGTTGTTGTAGTAGTTTTATAATTATAAGTTTTACAATGTTTTAAAATTGTTGTATATTTTTAACATTTTGACATAAATGTTTTGATTGAGTTTAATCACTCTCTTGCACAGTGTCAAACTTTTGAGGTAACAGTCATCAGGCTCCCAAACGCAGCTCTTCACATTCAAGCAAAGCTCATTTATGAACTGCTGACGTAACAATTTTGCCATGGCACACTCTCCGCGTGCCCCCCACTGGGGGGGAGGGGGCTGCCACGGGTTCATCGCGAAGCTCCGCCTCATCCTCCTGCCCCTCATTGTCCTCTTCTTCCTCCTGCGCCTCCTGCACTCTCTCCGCAGTCCTCTGTGGCAATCCCTGCCCCCTGCAAGATTGCTAAATGATGCAACATGCAGCACACCACTGACCACCTGCTCAGGGTGGCGATGCAGCCTGCCTCCCGAGTGGTCCAAGCATTGCAAGCGCTGCTTCAGCACTCCAATTGTCCTTTCGATAATATTATGTGCGGCTATTTGGCTCTTATTGTGTCGCTGCTCGGTTTCCGTCTGAGGGTTCCGCAGCAGGGTCAAGAGCCAGGTGGCGAGGCCGTACCCTTTGTCCCCCAGCATCCAGCATTTACCTGGTGGCTCAGACTTCAACAGGTCAGACACAGTGCTCGCACGCAAGATGTGTGCATCATGGATGCTCCCTGGAAAGTTGGCATTCACTGCCATTACGCGCTGTGTATGGTCGCAGGCGAGCTGCACGTTGAGGGAGTGAAATCCCTTATGGTTTTGGCACACCTCCGTCTCCTGTAATGGTGCTCGCGGGGGCAATATGGGTACAGTCAACAGCACCCTGCATCTTGGGGAAGCCGGCAATGCGTGCAAATCCCAAAGCCTTCTCACTCTGAGCTTCCTTGGTCACTAGGAAGTTTATAAATTCCATACAGTGCTTCGGTTACCTGTCGAATGCAGCGATGAGTAGCGTACTGAGAAATGCAGCACATGTCCCCAGCTGATGCCTGAAAAGAGCCCACTGCATAAAAGGGAAGGCCGCAGTCACCTTCACCTCGACAGAGAGTGCAGTAATGTTGGTGGTACTGGGCTGCAGGTCCGCCTTACTGAGCTGGCAAATCTCAGTGACCTATTTTTAGAAGCGCAGCCTTCGAACGAACGGTCAGGTCCAAGTGTGAGCGCTTCCCCCTGAAAATCTTTTGTGAGTAAGGCCTCCTCCTTCTCCTCATCAGTCTGCGACCTCCTCCATTACCTCTGCTCAATAAACCTTCTCCCATCTGGATCCTGCATTGGACAGGTAGTCAGCAATACAGGCCGAGATAGTACAGACCCCATCCTTTTTAAATCTCCAGAATATTTCTCAATGATAAAAAATAACTAAAATGCCTTTGATCTTAATAATTTACTCAGTACCAATAAAAATACCTTTCCCACTGCAAATCGCACGATGAATCGCGTGGTAAATCTTACGGTGAATCACACGGTAAAATCGCTGCTCACCCCACAAATACAGAGGTGTTGCTTTCGCTCACTGATCCCGATTTCAAAATGGCGGCTCCGAGCAGTACCGCCCATTCCCGCCCACTTAACATCGCGTAAAAACATCTCCTCCAGGACAGTGTGCAGCTCCGGAGTTATGTCGGTGATATGCCATGAAAATCGGACTTTTTGGGCAGTCTGCGGGCAGTTCTGCACGGCGGACGGAGTGCATACTGCTCAGCAGTATGTCAATGATGAATATTCCACTGGGTGGTATGTAGGTGTTTTTTCACCAAAATCGCATTTTTGAGCTGTAAGTGGGCGGTACGTGGGCAGTAGGTCGATGAATTTCGGGCCCCTAGAATACTGCGTGCAGTTTTGGTCTCCGTTTTTAAGGAAGGATATACTTGCTTTGGAGGCTGTTCAGAGAAGGGTCACTAGGTTGATTCCGGAGATGAGGGGCTTGACTTATGAAGATAGGTTGAGCAGGTTGGGCCTCTACACATTGGAGTTCAGAAGAATGAGAGGTGATCTTATCGAAACATGTAAGATTATGAGGGGGCTTGACAAGGTGGATGCAGAGAGGATATTTCCACCGATGGGGGAGACTAGAACTAGGGGGCATGATCTTAGAATAAGGGGCCGCCCATTTAAAATAGAGATGAGGAGAAATTTCTTCTCTCAGAGGGTTGTAAATCTGTGGAATTCTCTGCCCCAGAGAGCTGTGGAGGCTGGGTCATTGAATATATTTAAGGTGGAGATAGACAGATTTTTGAGCGAAAAGGAGAGCGGACAGGGAAATGGATCCATGATCAGCTCAGCCATGATCTTATTAAATGGTGGAGCAGGCTTGAGGGGCCGAATGGCCGACTCCTGCTCCTATTTCTTATGTTCTTATGTTCCTATTGGTGCAATTGAGTTGCGATCGCAGATTCCGACCCGCTCAGTTGATTTCCGGGATTCCCCCACGCAATCCCACCCCTCCCACACCCGCTGCATGGAAACCGCCTTCAAATTAAAATCGGGGCAATGAGTCAAATACTGACCGACCTGCTGTATATTGCCAACATTTTTTGTTGCAGTTTTGTAGCTACTTTGCCTCAAGGGTCAGCCGTGGCTCAGTGGGCAGCATCCCTGCCTCTGGGTTAGAGGGTTGTGGGTTCAAGTCCCACTCCAGGGACTTGAGCACAAAAATCTGGGCTGACACTCGGAGTGCTGCACTGTCGGAGGTGCCATCTTTTGGATGAGATGTTAAACCGAGGCCCCGTCTGCTCTTTCAGATGGATGTAAAAGATCCCACGGCACTATTTCGAAGAAGAGCAGGGGAGTTATCCCCGGTGTCCTGGGGCCAATATTTATCCCTCAATCAACATCACTAAAACAGATGATCTGGTCATTATCTTATTGCTGTGTGTGGGAGCTTGCTGTGCACAAGTTGGCTGCCGCGTTTCCCACATTACAACAGTGAGTACACTCCAAAAGTACTTCATTGGCTGTAAAGCGCTTTGAGACGCCCGGTGGTCGCGAAAGGCGCTATATAAATGCAGGTCTTTCTTTCTTTAAAAAAAAATGTATTTACTGCTCTGATTCTTTGCAAAGCCGGATCGAGCTTGTTTACTGAAGCCTTTCCACACTTGACGTGGCTCCATTCGGACCAGTTTGTCTCCTTGGAGTTGGCTTTCACAAGTACCTAATTTACACACATTGAGCGAGTTAAAGACACTTATTTGCGAGCACGTTAATTACAGCCCAAGGTCTGGGCAGCTGTTGGAGCTGTTTCGAGTGGTTTCAGCGGTGCCCAGATAAATTGTACGCTGTTCTGGCTCGAAGCAGTTTCTTATCAAGTCTTAAGAACTGCTTTGGAGTTTTTTTTAAAAACACAGAATCATCACTTTATTTTTAGGGCTCTTTCTCCACTGAAGCTTTTCCATTATTCAATGCTGTTCATGGTGGAGGCCATCTTAATATTGTCTCTCATCTCAGCTGACATTGTAGTTTTCCCCCTTGCCTCTTCAAAAGTTTGTTTAATTGTTACTCTTACTGCTGACAGACCTATTGCATGTCGGACAATTTCGCCCCCTCTGGTTGTTTGTAGACCTGTTTTATGTTTGCAAAAGTCATGCCGCTCGCTACCTTAAAGTAACTCTTTCCATCGATGTTCCTTATTCCTGGAATCATAGTCTCCTACACCACTGAAGGAGGCCATTTGGCCCATCGTTCCTGTGCCGGCTCTCTGTAAGAACGATCCAGTTAGTTCCCACTCCCCTGCTCTTTTCCCACTGCCTTGGGATTTTGTCCCCATCAAGTATTTATCCAATTTCCTTTAGAAAGTCACTATTGAATCTACTTACATCACCCTTTCAGACAGGACATTTCACAAAGAGTAACTGAGGCAGAGACAGGTGAACCTTTTTAAAGGAAAAGTGGATAAATATATGAGTTAGAGTAAGATACAGAGCTATGGGAAGAGAGGCGGGCAGTGGGATTAGTATGGGGATTGATACAGGGCTATGGGGAGAGAGCGGGGCAGTGGGATTAGTTTGGGATTGATACAGGGCTATGGTGAGAGAGTGGGGCAGTGGGATTAGTTGGGGATTGTTACATGGCTATGGGGAGAAAGCGGGGCAGTAGGATTAATTTGGGATTGATACAGGGCTATGGTGAGAGAGAGGGGCAATGGGATTAGTTTGGGATTGATACAGGGCTATGGGGAGAGAGCGGGGCAGTGGGATTAATTTGAGATTGATACAGGACTATGGGGAGAGAGCGGGGCAGTGGGATTAGTTTGGGATTGATACAGGGCTATGGGGAGAGAGCGGGGCAGTGGGATTAATTTGGGATTGATACAGGACTATGGAGAGAGAGCGGGGCAGTGGGATTAGTTCGGGATTGGTACAGGGCTATGGGGAGAGCGCGGGGTAGTGGGATTAGTTTGGGATTGATACAGGGCTATGGTGAGAGAGTGGGGCAGTGGGATTAGTTGGGGATTGTTACATGGCTATGGGGAGAAAGCGGGGCAGTAGGATTAATTTGGGATTGATACAGGGCTATGGTGAGAGAGAGGGGCAATGGGATTAGTTTGGGATTGATACAGGGCTATGGGGAGAGAGCGGGGCAGTGGGATTAATTTGAGATTGATACAGGACTATGGGGAGAGAGCGGGGCAGTGGGATTAGTTTGGGATTGATACAGGGCTATGGGGAGAGAGCCGGGGCAGTGGGATTAATTTGGGATTGATACAGGACTATGGAGAGAGAGCGGGGCAGTGGGATTAGTTCGGGATTGGTACAGGGCTATGGGGAGAGCGCGGGGTAGTGGGATTAGTTTGGGATTGATACAGGGCTATGGGGAGAGAGCGGGGCAGTGGGATTAGTTCGGGATTGGTACAGGGCTATGGGGAGAGAGCGGGGCAGTAGAATTAGTTTGGGAGTGCTCTAACAAAGAGCTGGCATGGATATGAAGGGCTGAATGGCCTCTTTTGGGTTGTAAACCTCTTTTAGATCCTGGCAGTTGTCTATGTGAGAGATAGAAGCTATTTAGGATTGACCATGCGTATTATCTGATCCTGTTAGTTTGGGTGAAGTTCGACTCCAGCAACCAGCCACATTTTTGATTCCATTGCTTGAAAAGTTTAGTACAATTAAATTGCTAAAAATAAGTTGTAATTTTAATATTCATGAGCAGTTGAAACATTCTTAAATGATTCTCGCATCAAAGAGGCCCATATTTTTTTATTTATTCATTAGATGTGGGCGTCGCTGGCAAGGCCGGCATTTATTGCCCATCCCTAGTTGCCCTCGAGAGGGTGGCCTTCTTGAACCTTGTATATAAATACAAGCTGTTGTTGTCACGGTTTGGTACAACGCAGTGTCTCGCTGGGCCATTTCAGAGGGCTGTTAAGAGTCAACCACATTGCTGTGGGTCTGGAGTCACGTGTAGGCCAGACCGGGTAAGGGCGGCAGATTTCCTTCCCTAAAGGGCATTAGTGAGCCAGACGGGTTTTTACATTGGCCCTGAAATTCCGTTTGAGCTCTTCCCGCGGGCAAATGACAGAAAAAGAGCAAAAAGATGCGCACTTACCTGTTACTGCTGCGCCTGTTGGAACTTCCGTGCCTGAGGTCTCCCGCGACTGTGCGTCACAGTGTGAGCACGTGGGGACGTGCACAGGCCGGGAGCTGGAGACAGCAGCCTATCAGGTGTTGTATAGATTCTCATTCATAGTAATAGGAGTTGCATAAGTCCGGAATTCCTATTACTATGAATGAGAACCCCCCGCCAAACCCAAGGCTTTTTTAATTAAGTCTTAAAATAAACTTACCGTAGTGGGGAGGGTTTTTTAAAATAAAATGTGTTTTTATAACTTTATTTTTAAAGGTTTTTATGTATTTTTAAACACTTACACCTGTAACAGTAAGCTATACGCCTGCTTTTTCAGGCGCAGGATTTTAAAGGGCAAGATATTCGTAAATATCGGAACTCTTGCCCTGCGAGTGTCCTCGCTCCCGATATGCGCGAGATCGGCCAAGACCAGAAACTTGAGAGATCGGAAAAGCCGGTTTTCAGCGCATGTGCATTGCGCGCTACAACCCGGCTTTTCCGATGCCTTCCCAGGTCCGTAGGAACTTCGTACTGACCCGGGACATTGGAATTTCAGGGCCATTGAGTCTCGTAGTTTCATGGACTGACACTGGCTTTTTATTCCAGATTTAGTTAATTAACTGACTTTAAAATCCCTTAGATGTTGTGGTGGGATTAGAACGGATCATTAGTCCAGGCCTCGGGATTTCTGGTCTGGTAACATAACCACCATGCTACTGCTCCCGATGACCAGCAACTGACCAACATGTGTCCCGTAGTTTGGAATTGTTCGCACCATCTTCTGATTGTTTCAGGAACCAGAATCTCCGATTAACATGGAACGCGATCCCACAATCCCATCTCCAGCTTCTTTCCATCACCCTAATTTTCCTGAACCTGAATTTTCAATTTAAATCTTTTAAAATTGGGTTTATTACTGTCCGATCCTGAATTTGGGAAAGCAATTTATTTTAGGAATACAATCGTTTACAATAACAAGGAAATATTTTCATTTTATGGTGTCTCTGGGCAACATTGGAAGGGTTCTATTTCTGTTGCGATTGGGTGCCGTATTTTGCCGTCAAATCCTCCTTTTGCAACTTTAGGAAAAGTTTGTGCGCCAGTGCTCATGGTCAGTGCCACGTTTAGTTTTTTTGGCACCCGATGGCCGTCATAATTCAGGCGCTGTTTTTGGCCGTTTGTTCACAGTGAGGTGATTTTCCCCGTCTGCGATTGTTTTTGAGCGCGGTACCCACCGCCCAAAAGCCCCGTAAAAAACCACCGTCCGTTAACTGAAGGAATCGGCGCGGTGTGCAAGGAGCAAGGCGATAACAAGACACAATAACATCACTTTTTTTTTTCACAGGGAACTCTTTTGAGCAAGGGAAGAAGATTTCCGGGACGAAAGGAGTGTTCCCCCTCCCTGCTGCCCCCGCCCGCCCCGCCACTGGACCCGCTGCAATCCCTGGCCGAATGCCCCCCCCCTTACCGCCCCCCCCCCGCTCAGTCCCGCTCTCCCGGCGAGTTGAAGTTCGGGAACAGGACGGCCCTTCGACCTGGGATTGCAGTGGGTCTAGCCGGGGGGAGGGGGGAGCGGGTGTGGTGTTGGGGGGTGGGGGGTGGGGGCACGGTGGTCGTGGGTCCAGAGGGGGGAGAGGTCCTTTGTTTCCCCTTTGGGCAGGGGTGGGGTAACAGTCCTTTCGGGATAGCGGGCTTCAGCGTCTCTGGTTGCCCTGGCAACTTCAGCTTTTGGCACATGCCCGGAGAGTTTTTGGCACAGACTTGAAGCTCCGCCCCCCCCCCCCCACAGACTAACTTCGGGGAGCACGCCGTCAAATTCAAATATTTCTTTGGCGAAAGTCCAAATGTTTTTTTTTCTGGCGCAAACGTACGCACAACCAATTGTACGTTAACACGTGCCGGGCGCCCAAAGTGGGAAGTAACGGCCGAGATCACTTTGGAGACAACGGGGCTCAAGTTTTGGCCTGAGTTGCTCCTATTTTTTTGGAGCAATTAGTTTAGAATGGAGCATCTTAGCAATTGCAATTCTCGGCCTTTAGTTTGCTCCAGCTCTGGTCAGTTAGAACGGTTCCATTTTAGAACAGATTTTTTTTTTCAAAAGGGGGCGTGTCCGGCCACTTACGCCTGTTTTGCAAGTTTAGGCAGCGAAAAATTACTCCAAACTAACTTAGAATGGAGTAAGTGTAGATTTTTGTACGCTCAGAAAAACCTTGCCTACACTTATAAATCAGGTGTAGGGAACGAGAGAGGGGGGGGCGGGGAGGTGATTTACAAACACAAAACACTTCACTTTTATAAATAAAGAGCCATCATCAATAATAAAATGATAAGTAAATCGAACAATAAATCAATCCAAAAAAAAAAATCACTCAATAAATAAAAAATTAAGTTTCTACTCACCTACAACAGCACTGGGAGCCCTCCAATAGCGTGCTGGGATGGGGCCCCGCCCCCAGCGAGAGGCCGGGCAGGTCCACCGCCGACGAGGTAAGCGGGGTCAGACCACTCGACCTGGGATAGGGGCGACATCCCTTCGGCCTGGGGTAGGGTCGTCGCCCTGGAGACGGGTCGCGCTGGGAGGGCCGGGAGATACTGCACATGCGCGCAGCTCCCGGCACTGTTTTCGGCGCAGGGCTGTAGCTCCGCCCCCCAGCAGCTCCTGCCGCGCCGCGCTGGAAACGGGCCGACAGATACCGGAGAATCGCGAGGCAAGTATTCGGGGCAATTTCTGCTGTACAAATTAGGCGGGCCTCTCCGATGTGCGCCGTTCTCGTGGGGGGTCCGGAACTTGAGCCCAATGGGAGGGATTTTAACCTAAAAAAAATTGGGTGGGCTGGGGGCGTGCGGGAAGTTAAAGCGTTAAAAATCTGAATCCCGACCTGACCCCGCCACCAACTCGCTGAGGCGGGGGATGGGTGCAGGCAGCCAATCTACTGCCAGGAGGCAGGCCTTCTATTTAAATATTATAATGAGGATTTAACCTCCATTTTGAATGTAACTTTAGCTGGTCAGGTTTTGCACACCTTGTGAACCCACCAGCTAAAGCAAGGCCAGGATCCAGGATGTGAGCGCCTTTATATCCACCTCCTGGATCCAGGGTCCTTGCCTACCCACCCACCTGGCCCCCCGCATTTCCGATCCCCACCACGAGGCTTCCCTCCTCCCCCCGCTTCTCCGGCTCCGATCACTATTCGGAACTCCGGCCCTGCTCCTCCAACTGCCCCCCATCTTTTCAGACACCCCCCACTCCCCCACTCCTATTGCCGGCCCTTGCCCCCATGCGAACCCCCCCTCCCTCCCTCCCTCCCTCCTCTGTGTGGCCTAGTGTGGGGGCAGGCCTATCCGTCCGCAGCCAGCCAGCCTCTCCACCTGGCTGGGTACGGGTGGGAAACAGAGGCGGCCCACTCAAATCAGGCCCCGCCATTACATCTGGCAGGGAAACATCTTCTCCCGGGTTTCCCGACAAGCTCAGAGCCCTCGCCCAAAACCCACTGCAATGTGTGCGCCTGTGAGGATGCTGACGGGTTTGTAGAGCTGTTGAGTTGGGAGTGGCTGAGCCAGTCATGTGATGTTCACAAGACTCAATAAAACCCCAGCCAGTTGGGATTGGGGGATCCACGATGGGGCAGGTGGATGAACTGGTAATGTGTCGTGTGATTGTTAAACCTTTGCTAATAAACCAACTAATTCTTAATAGCAATGTGTTGCTGTGAATTCTTAAGCAAAGAACCCCTGAAGCAAATACATTACACCCACCTTCCACATTAAAATTTATTCCAATGAATGACTTGCAAGTGCAGGTATGTAGGTAAAAGTGTCAGCCATTGTGGGTCCACAGACGTAGAATCATAGAACGATATATCACAGGAGGAGGCCATTCGGCCCATTCTCCCTATGCCGGCTCTTTGAAAGAGCGATCCAATTATTGCCATTCATTTGCTCTTTTTACCATCACCCTGTAATATTTTTTTCCTTTTCAAGTATTTATTCAATTCCCTGTTTGAAAGTTACTATTGAATCTGTTCCCACCGCCCTTTCAGGCAGCGCGTTCCCAATCGCAACAACTCGCTGCGTGAAAGACCAGTCAGTCTGTTACTGGGGGGTTTTGGCTGAGGGATGAATTCTGGAAAGGAGAAATCCCTGGTGTTCTCGGAATGGTTCACGGGGATCTTCGGGGGAGATGTTGGAGAAGTCCAGAACCAGGGGTCACAGTCTAAGGATAAGGGGTAAGCCATTTAGGACTGAGATGAGGAGAAACTTCTTCACCCAGAGAGTGGTGAACCTGTGGAATTCTCTACCACAGAGAGTTGTTGAGGCCAATTCACTAAATATATTCAAAAGAGAGTTAGATGTGGCCCTTACGGCTAAAGGGATCAAGGGGGATGGAGAGAAAGCAGGAAAGGGGTACTGAGGGAATGATCAGCCATGATCTTATTGAATGGTGGTGCAGGCTCGAAGGGCCGAATGGCCTACTCCTGCATCTATTTTCTATGGGCCCAAGTTTCCACAAGAAAAAAAACGGGTGCCCCTCTGAGCTGGGCGCCCATTTTTCGCGCCTAAAACGGCGCCTAAAAAAATCCTCGGTATTCTCCACCTACCTGCAGGTCCTCTGGCCCTCGGCGCAGCCAGCACGAGCTGTGGGGGGGCGGAGCCAGGTCCCAGCGCTGAAAACAGTGCCGGGACCTCTGCACATGCGCGCTACAGTCGGCACGCAAGTGCAGTAGCTCCAGGCACCGAAATGTGTGGGAGGGGCCCGAAGCACGCAGCCCCTAGCCCTGGCCCAATGGCCTCACTGGGGCTGCGTGAATGAGGCTCCTCCCACGGCCAGCTCCTGCTCCCCCCCGCCGACCAGACCCGACCCAACACCCGCTCCCCCTCCCCCCGACTGACCCGACCCGACCTGCGCTCCTGTTCCCCGACCCAACCCGTCCCCCCCCCCCCCCCCCCCACTGGACCCGACTCCCGACTCCCGGACTGGATCCAATCCGACCTGACCTCTCCCTTCCCCACCCCCTCCCCTCTTTCTCCCCCCCCACCCCCCGCTCTCTCTATCTCCCTCCCTCCCCCCTCTCTCTCCCCCCCCACCCCCCGCTCTCTCTCTCTCCCTCCCTCCCCCCCCTCTCTCTCCCTCCCTCCCTCTCTCTCCCCCCCCCTCCCTCTCTCTCTCCCCCCCCTCCCTCTCTCTCTCTCTCCCCCTCCCGCTCAGCGACACGAACAGCTGCAGAATTCTCCCTGGCTGAAGCACTTTCACACAGGTAGGAAGATGGTTTATTTAATCTTTTCTTGGCTTATAAATGTTTATTCAGGTTGGATTTATTTGTATAATATTTGTATAAGTATAAATAAGGATTGATTGTCGAATTTAATGAGTTCCCTTCCCCCCCACCTCGTTGTGGACGCCTAATTTGTAACCTGCGCCTGATTTTTTAATGTGTAGAACAGGTTTTTTCAGTTCTACAAAAATCTTCACTTGCTCCATTCTACTTTAGTTTGGACTACGTTTTCACTGTGGAAACTTTCAAATCAGGCGTCAGTGGCCGGACACACCCCCTTTTGAAGAAAAAGTTCTGTTCCAAAGTAGAACTGTTCTACCTGACTGGAACTGCAGAAAAAAAAATGTGGAGAATTGCGATTTCTAAAATAGTCCGTTCTCCACCAGTTCCTCCTAAAAATCAGGCGCGAATCACGTGGAAACTTGGGCCCTGTGTTTCTATGTTTCTATGTTTAACATCCCCCTAAACTGGTGGAGGGGAGCTCAGAATAACAATCCCAACTGAAGGACAGTGCCTCCATTAACCTTCAGCACGGTATTGAAGTATCAATCCCAATGAAACATTTTGGTCTGTAAGTGGGTCTTAAACTCCCAACATTCTGATGCATGGTCAGGATTGAGTCAAACTGACATTGCAATAATGTGCTTTTATGTATAAATTTCTCTGCAAATTAATTATTTTAAAGGACCAAGTTCTTTCAATCATCCTTACAGCCTGCTGGACTCAACATCAAGTTCAACTATTTCAGACCAGAATCTCTGCCCGAATCTTTTCACACAGCAGCTGGTGATCCTGCCATTCCCATTTACACCCTCTCTAGACTCATCTTTGGTCTCTTTACTTGTCCCATCACCATCTCCTTTTGCCTCGCACCATCGTCCCTTTTGTCTCTCTAATCTCTGCTGTCTTCCACCCGATCACAGGCCTTCCCTTGTGTTCTGTCCTCCCCTCCCCGCTCCCCTGCCCCGACACTGGCTTAAAAACGTGTCACATCTCCAACATCCTCCAGTTCTGACGAAGGGTCATCGACCTGAAACATTAACTCTGTTCCTCGCTCCACAGATGCTGCCCGACCCGCTGAGTGTCTCCAGCATTTATGTTTTCAGATTTCCAGCATCCGCAGTGTTTTGCTTTTTGTTTTGTTTTTGCATTCAATCATCCGTTGTTCAACGTAAATACATAGAAACATAGAAACATAGAAAATAGGTGCAGGAGCAGGCCATTCAGCCCTTCTAGCCTGCACCGCCATTCAATGAGTTCATGGCTGAACATGAAACTTCAGTACCCCCTTCCTGCTTTCTCGCCATAACCCTTGATCCCCCGAGTAGTAAGGACTTCATCTAACTCCCTTTTGAATATATTTAGTGAATTGGCCTCAACTACTTTCTGTGGTAGAGAATTCCACAGGTTCACCACTCTCTGGGTGAAGAAGTTTCTCCTCATCTCGGTCCTAAATGGCTTACCCCTTATCCTCAGACTGTGACCCCTGGTTCTGGACTTCCCCAACATTGGGAACATTCTTTCTGCATCTAACCTGTCTAAACCCGTCAGAATTTTAAACGTTTCTATGAGGTCCCCTCTCATTCTTCTGAACTCCAGTGAATACAAGCCCAATTGATCCAATCTTTCTTGATAGGTCAGTCCCGCCATCCCGGGAATCAGTCTGGTGAACCTTCGCTGCACTCCCTCAATAGCAAGAATGTCCTTCCTCAAGTTAGGAGACCAAAACTGTACACAATACTCCAGGTGTGGCCTCACCAAGGCCCTGTACAACTGTAGCAACACCTCCCTGCCCCTGTATTCAAATCCCCTCGCTATGAAGGCCAACATGCCATTTGCTTTCTTAACCGCCTGCTGTACCTGCATGCCAACCTTCAATGACTGATGTACCATGACACCCAGGTCTCGTTGCACCTTCCCTTTTCCTAATCTGTCACCATTCAGATAATAGTCTGTCTCTCTGTTTTTACCACCAAAGTGGATAACCTCACATTTATCCACATTATACTTCATCTGCCATGCATTTGCCCACTCACCTAACCTATCCAAGTCACTCTGCAGCCTAATAGCATCCTCCTCGCAGCTCACACTGCCACCCAACTTAGTATCATCCGCAAATTTGGAGATACTGCATTTAATCCCCTCGTCTAAATCATTAATGTACATTCATTCTAAGGACACCTCGAGCATGTGTTTAGTCACTGGCACACATCGCTAAAATGAAACGGTGCAGATTAACTCTTTCAGCTACTGAATGTCTTTTGGAACTTGCACATTTTGTTAACTGCCAAAAATGATTTTTCATTACACTGCATTGTGGGTTCAAGTCTCTGGAGTGGGACTTAAACCCACAATCCTCTGACACACAGGCAAGGGTGCTGCCCACTGAGCCACAGCTGACTCCGGGGTGGTGTTGGAGGTCAGGGAATCCTACTCCTGGTGTGGGCCCTTGACAGTGGTGACCACGGGTCAGAGAGTTGGGCCCTTGCCAGTGGTGACCACGGGTCAGAGAGTTGGGCCCTTGACAGTGGTGACCACGGGTCAGAGAGTTGGGCCCTTGCCAGTGGTGACCACGGGTCAGAGAGTTGGGCCCTTGACAGTGGTGACCACGGGTCAGAGAGTTGGGCCCTTGGCAGTGGTGACCACGGGTCAGAGAGTTGGGCCCTTGCCAGTGGTGACCACGGGTCAGAGAGTTGGGCCCTTGCCAGTGGTGACCACGGGTCAGAGAGTTGGGCCCTTGCCAGTGGTGACCACAGGTCAGAGAGTTGGGCTCTTGGCAGTGGTGACCACGGGTCAGAGAGTTGGGCCCTTGCCAGTGGTGACCATGGGTCAGAGAGTTGGGCTCTTGGCAGTGGTGACCACGGGTCAGAGAGTTGGGCCCTTGCCAGTGGTGACCATGGGTCAGAGAGTTGGGCCCTTGGCAGTGGTGACCACGGGTCAGAGAGTTGGGCCCTTGCCAGTGGTGACCATGGGTCAGAGAGTTGGGCGCTTGCCAGTGGTGACCACGGGTCAGAGAGTTGGGCCCTTGGCAGTGGTGACCACGGGTCAGAGAGTTGGGCCCTTGGCAGTGATGACTATGGGTCAGAGAGTTGGGCTCTTGGCAGTGGTGACCACGGGTCAGAGAGTTGGGCTCTTGGCAGTGGTGACCATGGGTCAGAGAGTTGGGCCCTTGCCAGTGGTGACCATGGGTCAGAGAGTTGGGCCCTTGCCAGTGGTGACCATGGGTCAGAGAGTTGGGCTCTTGGCAGTGGTGACCACGGGTCAGAGAGTTGGGCCCTTGCCTGTGGTGACCATGGGTCAGAGAGTTGGGCCCTTGCCAGTGGTGACCATGGGTCAGAGAGTTGGGCTCTTGGCAGTGGTGACCATGGGTCAGAGAGTTGGGCGCTTGGCAGTGTTGACCACGGGTCAGAGAGTTGGGCTCTTGGCAGTGGTGACCACGGATCAGAGAGTTGGGCCGACTGTTTTTTCATTCTGTTTCTGATCGATGTTCTTGTCCAATGAGGCTACAAGCCTGGAGCCCAGTCTCCTGGAACATACCCAGACGAGTCTCTCTTAATAGCACTAAGGTACCAGAATTAGGATCAAGCTTTGCCAAAATTTGATAGGGCTGTTCAAAATCAGGAGGGGTCTGGACAGAGTAGAGAGAGAGAAACTGTTCCCATTTATGGAAGGGTTGAGAACCAGAGGACACAGATTTAAGGCGATTGGCAGAAGAAAGGCGATGTGAGAAACATCTTTTTTAGGGGTTAGGATCTGGAATGCGCTGCCTGAGAGGATGGTGGAGGCAGAATCAATCGCGGCTTTCAAAAGGGAATTGGATAAGTGCCTGAAGGAAAAAAATTCGAGGGCTATGGGGAAAGGGCGGGGGAGGGGGACTGGGTGAGAGCCGGCACGGGTTCAAGGGGCCGAATGGCCTCCTTCTGTGCTATAACCGTTCTATGATTCTATAATTCAAGTATTTATCCAATTCTCTTTTGAAAGTTACGATTGAATCTGCTCCCACCGCCCTTTCAGGCAGCGCGTTCCCGATCACAACAACTCGCTGCGTGAAAAAAATTCTCGTCATCTCCCCTCTGGTTCATTTGCCAATTAACATAAATCTGTGACCTCTGGTTACTGACCCTCCTGCGTTTGGAAACACTGTCTCTGTATCTTCTCTATCACAACCCTTCATCAGTTTGAACACCTCTATTAGGGGAATCAAGGGATCTGCGGTTTGGGCAAGCAAGTGGAGATGTTGTCGAAGACCAGCCATGATCTTATTGAATGGCGGAGCAGGCTCGAGGGGCCGTATGGCCGACTCCTACTCCTATTTCTTGTGTTCTTATGATTCTACGAATCTCACATGTTGCTGTCACTGTGACTGACCAGAAGAGGTCAGTAGTGCGCTGCTTCAGTCAGAAAGAAAAAAGAAAGACCTGCGACTTGCATTTCTATAGCGCCTTTCTCGACCATCGGACAGCTCAAAGCGCTTTTGAAGTGCAGACATTGTTGTAATGTAGGAAACGAGGGATAAATATTGGCCCCAGGACACCGGGGATAACTCTCCTGCTCTTCTTCAAAATAGTGCCGTGGGATTTTTTACATCCACCTGAGAGAGCAGACGGGGCCTCGGTTTAACATCTCATCCAAAAGACGGCACCCCCAACAGTGCAGCACTCCACTGGAGCAGCAGCCAATGTGCACACAGCAAGCTCTCCCACAAAAAATGAAATGAGATAAATGACAAGATCATTTTTAGTAGTGTTGGTTGAGGAATGAATATTAGCCCCAGGGCACAGGGAGAACTCCCCTACTCTTGTTTGAAATAGTGCCGTGGGGCCTTTGCCACCTGAGAGAGCAGACGGGACCTCGGTTTAGAAACATAGAAACATAGAAAATAGGTGCAGGAGTAGGCCATTCGGCCCTTCGAGCCTGCACCGCCATTCAATGAGTTCATGGCTGAACATGCAATTTCTGTACCCCATTCCTGCTTTCTCACCATACCCCTTGATCCCCCTAGTAGTAAGGACTTCATCTAACTCCTTTTTGAATATATTTAGTGAATTGGCCTCAACAACTTTCTGTGGTAGAGAATTCCACAGGTTCACCACTCTCTGGGTGAAGAAGTTTCTCCTCATCTCGGTCCTAAATGGCTTACCCCTTATCCTTAGACTGTGACCCCTGGTTCTGGACTTCTCCAACATTGGGAACATTCTTCCTGCACCTAACCTGTCTAAACCCGTCAGAATTTTAAACGTTTCTATGAGATCCCCTCTCATTCGTCTGAACTCCAGTGAATACAAGCCCAGTTGATCCAGTCTTTCTTGATAGGTCAGTCCCACCATCCCAGGAATCAGTCTGGTGAACCTTCGCTGCACTCCCTCAACAGCAAGAATGTCCTTCCTCAGGTTAGGAGACCTCTCATCCAAAAGACAGCACCTCCAACAGTGCAGCACTCCCCTAAGAGTGTCAGCATAGATTTTTATGCTCAAGTCTCTGGAGTAGGACTTGAACCCACAACCTTATGACTCAGAGGCAAGGGTGCTGCCCACTGAGCCACAGCTGACACACACTGCTCAGAGTTGACTGGGGACTCCAGCTGACTGATGGTGGCGGCGAACAATACAACAACTTGCATTTATGTAGCGCCTTTAAGGCAGGGAAACATCCCAAGGCGCTCAACTGGGATTGAGTCTGCGTTTCGACCGGTCAGGAGAGGAAGGCGTTCTCTGCATTTTCTGCCTGGAGCACGGGAAACCATTGGTTCAGGAGCTGTGACTGAGGTATTGGCCCCGATATCTACGGGGCGGTGGGGAAGGAGTGCGGTGAAAATCTCAGCAAGGCCAGAGATAAGGCCTGCTGGTTTCAACGCTGGGTGCTCAATATCATTTTTTCATCCTAACTGGCAGGAGGTCGCTACTGGTGACCCTTGGGCAGCTCCAGGAAACCCGCATGACACCGGTTCAACAAAACAACACGTATAGCTGGGAGAGCAAATTGTGAGGAGGACACAAAAAAATCTGCAAAGGGATATAGACAGGCTAAGTGAGTGGACAGAAATTTGGCAGATGGAGTATAATGTGGGAAAGTGTGAGGTTATCCACTTTGGCAGAAGTAATAACAATAGCAAATTATAATTTAAATGGAGACAGATTACAAAGTGCTGCAGTACAGAGGGACCTGGGGGTCCTTGTGCATGAAACACAAAAGGTTATTATGCAGGTACAGCAAGTAATCAGGAAGGCAAATGGAATGTTGGTCTTTATTGCAAGGGGGATGGCGTATAAAAGCAGAGAAGTCCTGCTACAACTGTACAGGGTATTGGTGAGGTCACATCTGGAGTACTGCGTACAGTTTTGATCTCCGTATTTAAGGAAGGATATACTTGCATTGGAGGCTGTTCAGAGAAGGTTCACTAGGTTGATTCCGGAGTTGAGAGGATTGACTTATGAAGATAGGTTGAGTAGGTTGGGCCTATACTCATTGGAGTTCAGAATAATGAGAGGTGATCTTATTGAAACATATAAGATAATGAGGGGGCTCGACAAGGTGGATGCAGAGGGGATATTTCCACTCATAGGGGAAACTAAAACTAGGGAACATAGTCTCAGAATAAGGGGCCGCCCATTTAAAACTGAGTTGAGGAGAAATTTCTTCTCTCAGGGGGTTGTAAATCTGTGGAATTCTCTGCCCCAGAGAGCTGTGGAGGCTGGGTCATTGAATATATTTAAGGTGAAGAAAGACAGATTTTTGAGTGATAAGGGAATAAAGGGTTATGGGGAGCGGACAGGGAAATGGAGCTGAGTCCATGATCAGATCATCCGTGATCTTATTGAATGGTGGAGCAGGCTCGAGGGACCAAATGGCCGACTCCTGCTCCTATTTCTTGTGTTCTTATAGAAACATAGAAACAAAGAAAATAGGTGCAGGAGTAGGCCATTCGGCCCTTCGAGCCTGTACCGCCATTCAATAAGATCATGGCTGATCATTCACCTCCGTACCCCTTTCCTGCTTTCTCTCCATACCCCTTGATCCCTTTAGCCATAAGGGCCACATCTAACTCCCTCTTGAATATATCCAATGAACTGGCATCAACAACTCTCTGCGGCAGGGAATTCCACAGGTTAACAACTCTCTGAGTGATGAAGTTTCTCCTCATCTCCGTCCTAAATGGCTTACCCCTTATCCTTAGACTGTATCCCCTGGTTCTGGACTTCCCCAACATCGGGAACATTCTTCCTGCATCTAACCTGTTCAGTCCCGTCAGAATTTTATATGTTTCTATGAGATCCCCTCTCATCCTTCTAAACTCCAGTGAATACAGGCCCAGTCGATCCAGTCTCTCCTCATATGTCAGTTCTGCCATTCCGGGAATCAGTCTGGTGAACCTTCGCTGCACTCCCTCAATAGCAAGAACGTCCTTCCTCAGATTAGGAGACCAAAACTGAACACAATAATCCAGGTGAGGCCTCACAAAGGCCCTCTACAACTGCAGTAAGACCTCCCTGCTCCTATACTCAAATCCCCTAGCTATGAAGGCCAACATACCATTTGCCTTCTTTACCGCCTGCTGTACCTGCATGCCCACTTTCAGTGACTGATGTACCATGACACCCAGGTCTCGTTGCACCTCCCCTTTTCCTAATCTGCTGCCATTCAGATAATATTCTGCCTTCGTGTTTTTGCCACCAAAGTGGATAACCCCATATTTATCCACATTATACTGCATCTGCCATGCATTTGCCCACTCACCTAACCTGTCCAAGTCACCCTGCAGCCTCTTAGCGTCCTCCTCACAGCTCACACCACCACCCAGCATAGTGTCATCTGCAAACTTGGAGATATCACATTCAATTCCTTTATCTAAATCATTAATATATATTGTAAAGAGCTGGGGTCCCAGCACTGAGCCCTGCGGCACCCCACTAGTCACTGCCTGCCATTCTGAAAAGGACCCGTTTATCCCGACTCTCTGTTTTCTAGTTCTCTATCCACGTCAGTACATTATCCCCAATACCACATGCTTTGATTTTGCACACCAATCTCTTGTGTGGGACCTTGTCAAAAGCCTTTTGAAAGTCCAAATACACCACATCCACTGGTTTTCCCTTGTCCACTCTACCTGTTACATCCTCAAAAAATTCTGTTCTTATGTAACAACAACGTGTATTTATATAGCACCTTTAACATAGTGAAACGTTCCAAGGCGCTTCACAGGAATGTTATGAGATAAAAAATTTGACACTGAGCCGCATAAATAGAAATTAGCGGCAGGTGACCAAAAGCTGGGTCAAAGCCTGGACTCATTGCAGGCTGGAGCCCACAAGCTTCAGACCCAGAGACAGGAAGACTACAAGCAGATAACGTGTCCTATGAACTGTAATGTATGTGCTTCATGGGTTCTTTGCTTAAGAATTCATAGCAACACATTGCTATTAAGAACTAGTTGGTTTATTAGCCAAAGGTTTAACAATCACACGACACATTACCAGTTCAGCCACCAGGCTCACAACCACCTGCCCCATCGTGGATCCCCCGAACCCAACTGGCTGGGGTTTTATTGAGTCTTGTGAACATTATGTGACTGGCTAAGCCACTTCCAACTCAACAGCTCTTCCAACCTGTGAGCATCCTCAGAGGGGCATACATTACACTAATCATACCCTAATAATCAGAATTATATTTTTTCTTCATATTTTATTTTGTAGAGAAGAAAGAACTTGCATTTATATAGCACCTTTCACTACCTCAGGACTTCCCAAAACACTTTACAGTCAATGAAGCATTTTTTGGAGTGCAGTCACTGTTGTAATGTGGGAAACGCAGCAGCCAATCAGTGCACAGCAAGCTCCCACACACAGCAATGTGATAATGACCAGATAATCTGTTTTAGTGATGTTGGCCAAGGGATAAATATTAGGTAGGACACCAGGGAGAACTCCCCTGCTTTCCTTCAGATAGTGCTGTGAGATTTTGTTACACCCACCTGAGAGAGCAGACAGGGCCTCGGTTTAATATCTCATCCCTCAGCACTGCACAGGGAGTATCAACCTAAATCTTTGCACTCAAGTCTCTGGAGTGGGACTTGAACCCACAACCTTCTGACTGAGAGGCGAGGTTGCTACCCACTGAGCTACACTGACAGTGTGAAAATGCTACCAGCCCAGATCATGAAATGGATTTGCCAAGCCCAATTATCAAAGCTTCAGTACAGCATGGTTAATGTACCATCAGAATTTGCGTAGCGTAAAATCAAATGAAGTATGCCTGACTTACAAGCTGCACCTCTGGCAGTACATGTAATCGTATTTCAGCCGACTGCCCATCGTAACCTTTATGTCCAGTTTTATGGTAATTATAGAATATTGTATGAGCAAACATAACATGGAATATGAATCAAGCAACATTAACAGGAGATTTATTCTGTCCCATCAGTAGAGGGCACCATTGCTGTTTCAGAAAACCAAACGCTAACAATTCCTGCGACGGAGCAGGGTAGCTCAGTCACTAATGAGAACAGCCAGTGACTGAAGCTGACTTGGTCTCCCCTTTTGTTTTTAGGATGTATGTTACATTTCTTATTTTCCAATCCCTCCATGGCCCTCGCCCCTCCCTATCTCTGTAATCTCCTCCAGCCCCACAACTCCCCGAGATGTCTACGCTCCTCTAATTCTGCCCTCCTGAGCATCCCTGATTGTAATCGCTCCACCATCGTTGGCCGTGCCTTCTGTTGCCTGGGCCCCAAGCTCTGGAACTCCCTCCCTAAACCTCGCCACCTCTCTCTCCTCCTTCAAGATGCTCCTTAAAACCGACCTCTTTGACCAAACTTTTGGTCGCCTGCGCTAATTTCTCCTGATATGTAAACTTTTAAAAATCTCATGACACTCCTGAAGCACCTTGGTGCTATATAAATGCAAGTTGTTGTTGTATGTTATAAGAAGTAAATGCAGCAGTGCAGTATGATCCATCAACATTTCTACTTGATTGTTGCGTTTAAAGCCTCCAAGCTGCCTACTTTTTAAGAGAACATGTTTTTCCCCCAGTGTCACTGATCAGCTCTGTAAATAAAAGCAGTGCAGAATCATTTCTGGTAATTACTGGCCATCAGATTCTGGTTCATCCAGATCCTTGGCTCCACACTTGGTTCCCGAAGTCATAAAATTCAGGAAGTCTTGAAGCGGAATCCAGAGTTCCAGTGCCAATATCGGCAGCTGGTTCCGGAACCTTCCACACCGGGGTGCCTAATGGGAGGCCAGAGGCAACGGCTAATCACACTGGAGAAAACCGACTCCCGCTCATCGCCAAAACCATCGGAGATTAGATGGGCAGCCTCCAGCCCCATATTTTACCCATCAACTTCCACCTCTGCAACATCGCCCACCTCCGCCCCTTGCCTCAGCTCATCCGTTGTTGAAGCCCTCATCCATGCCTTTGTTACCTCTAGATTGGACTATTCCAACGCACTCCTGGCCGGCTTCCCACATTCCACCACCCTCCAAAAAACCTTGGCTCAACTAAAACTTGGCTGCCTGTATTCTAACTCGCACCGAGTCCCGCTCACCCATCACTCCCTGTGCTCACTGCCCAGTGTCCTAACTCGCACCGAGTCCCGCTCACCCATCACCCCCTGTGCTCACTGCCCAGTGTCCTAACTCGCACCGAGTCCCGCTCACCCATCACCCCCTGTTCCCCGTGTCCTAACTCGCACCCAGTCCCGCTCACCCATCACCCCCTGTGCTCACTGCCCCGTGTCCTAACTCGCACCCAGTCCCGCTCACCCATCACCCCCTGTTCCCTGTGTCCTAACTCGCACCCAGTCCCGCTCACCCATCACCCCCTGTGCTCGCTGACCTGTGTCCTAACTCGCACCGAGTCCCGCTCACCCATCACCCCCTGTGCTCACTGCCCAGTGTCCTAACTCGCACCGAGTCCCGCTCACCCATCACCCCCTGTGCTCACTGCCCCGTGTCCTAACTCGCACCCAGTCCCGGTCACCCATCACCCCCTGTTCCCCGTGTCCTAACTCGCACCCAGTCCCGCTCACCCATCACCCCCTGTGCTCACTGCCCCGTGTCCTAACTCGCACCCAGTCCCGCTCACCCATCACCCCCTGTTCCCCGTGTCCTAACTCGCACCCAGTCCCGCTCACCCATCACCCCCTGTGCTCGCTGACCTGTGTCCTAACTCGTACCAAGTCCCGCTCATCCATCACCCCATGTGCTCGCTGACCCGTGTCCTAACTCGCACCGTGTCCTGTTCACCCATCACCCCCTGTGCTCACTGCCCCCTGTCCTAACTCGCACCGAGTCCCGCTCACCCATCACCCCCTGTGCTCACTGCCCCCTGTCCTAACTCGCACCGAGTCCCGCTCACCCATCACCCCCTGTTCCCCGTGTCCTAACTCGCACCGAGTCCCGCTCACCCATCACCCCCTGTGCTCGCTGCCCCCTGTCCTAACTCGCACCGAGTCCCGCTCACCCATCACCCCCTGTTCCCCGTGTCCTAACTCGCACCGTGTCCTGTTCACCCATCACCCCCTGTGCTTGCTCACCCACATTGGCTCCTGGGCCGGAAATGCCTCAACTTTAAACATTTTCATCCTTATTTATCCCTGCGTGGCTTCAGCTCTCTCTATCTCTGTGACTTCCTCCAGCCCTACAACCCTCCGAGATCCAACCTCGAAATTTACCGCATTTCGGCCCATCATGTCTACTCCGGCTGACATAGCGCTATACAGCCTAATCCCACTTTCCAGCTCTTGGTCCAAGGCCTTGTAGTGCATATCCAAGTACTTTTCAAATGTGGTGAGGGTTTCTGCCTCTACCACCCTTTCAGGCCGTGAGTTCCAGACCCCCACCACCCTCTGGGTGAAGAAATTTCCCCTCAAATCCCCTCTAAACCTCCCACCAATTATTTTAAATCTATGCTCCCTGGTTGTTGACCCCTCTGCTAAGGGAAATAGGCCCGTCCTATCCATTTTATCCAGGCCCCTCATCATTTTATACACCTCAATAAGGTCTCCCCTCAGCCTCCTCTGATCTCTGCGCTCTTCCAATTCTGGCCCCTTGCCCATCCCTGATTTTCATCGCTCCACCATTGGCGGCCGTGCCTTCAGCTGCCTGGGCCCTAAACCATTCCGCCTCGCTCTCCTCCTTCAAAACAATCCTTAAAACCTACCTCTTTGAACAAGCTTTTGGTCACCTGTCCTAATATCTCCTTATATGGCTTGGTGTCAAATTTTGTTTGATAATCGCTCCTGTGAATTGCCTTGTGACGGTTTACCGTATTAAAGGCGCTATAGAAATTCAAGTTGTTGTTGATTTAGCTATCAACCAATTAGCTCCAGTAAGATAATGGACAGATATTTACTAGTAAACTGGTAAGGATTAGATAGGTTAACACATTTTTAAATAAATGAGCATTGTTACTGTTATATAAAGGCACTGACATCAGTTACTTGCCTGATAGAGATATTGGTAATGGGTGATTCTAAAGGGCTGATTTTAAACTGTCAGTGGTAACGGAGAACAGAAGGTAAAGACTTGCATTTATATAGCGCCTTTCATAACCTCAGGATGTCCCAAAGCACTTTACAGCCAATGAAGCACTTTTGAAATGAGGTCACTGTTGCAATGTGGGAAACGCGGCAGGCAATTTGCGTTATGAAACTGTTGAACTCAATGCTGAGTCCGGGAAGTTGTAAAGTGTCGAATCGAAAGATGAGGGGCTGTTCATCGAGCTTGTGTTGAGCTTCGTTGGAACAGTGTCGGAGGCCGAGGATGGAGAGGTCAGAATGGGAATGGAACGGGGACTTAAAGTGACAGGCCACCGGAAGCTCAGGGTCATGCATTGTGGACTGAACAAAAATAATTTATTGGTTGTAAAGCGCTTTGGGACATCCTGAGGTTGTGAAAGGCGCCATAGAAATGCAAGTTCTTTCTTCAGGCTTCTGGTTAAATGCTCGGCCTTTTTTGGGCTATTTTCTGCTTTCGACAACTCCATTCTGACTTCTGCTAAAAACGCTTGGCTGGTGCCTAAATGCTTTTGCTTGCCTGGTGAATGGTTCATTCCAGTCATGGCTGGTCTAGTCGGCTGGCCTTTGGGGCTGGAGGAGGGGGAAGGGGTCTCAGCAATGCAGACAGGAGAGAGTAGGAGCAGTGATGATGGCGTGGGCACTGCACTCTCAGGCTCGATCGAATTCCTAGGCCTTTGTTTCTGTCCGGCCCATCCCATCCCTTCATAAAAACCTCTTTTCAAAATAGCCCGCAATCTCCACCTGAAAACAGCCCCAATTCTCCAACTGTTTTCTTTGTGTTTGTATCCAAGAGGGAATTTAGGAGAAACTGCTTTACAACAACATAGAAACATAGAAAATAGGTGCAGGAGTAGGCCATTCGGCCCTTCGAGCCTGCACCCCCATTCAATAAGATCATGGCTGATCATTCCCTCAGTAACCCTTTCCTGCTTTCTCTCCATACCCCTTGATCCCTTTAGCCGTAAGGGCCATATCTAACTCCCTCTTGAATATATCCAATGAACTGGCATCAACAACTCTCTGCGGCAGGGAATTCCACAGGTTAACAACCTTATTTATATAGCGCCGTTAACGTAAACATCCCAGGGCGCTTCACAGGAGTGTGAAGACAAAACAAATACATTTTGACACCGAGCCACATAAGAAGAAATTACGGCAGATGACCAAAAGCTTGGTCAAAGAGGTCGGTTTTAACGAGCGTCTTAAAGGACTTTGAGAGTGGTTAGAATGTGGAACTTGCTATCACTGGGAGTAGTTGAGGTGTAGATCCATTCAAGGGGAGGCTGGATAAACACATGAGAGAGAAAGGATTGGAAGGATATGGTGATGGGGTGAGATGGAGAGGGGTGGGAGGGGGCTGGTGTGGAGCATAAACCCCGGCACGGAGCGGTGGGACTGAAAGGCCTGTATCTGGGCTGTACATTCCATGTAATACTCGGTATTCCCTCATACCAAGCAGCATCTTCGTGAATCTGCACTGGGCCTTCTCTATTGCCTTAACATCCTCCTGATACTTTGGAGCTGAAAGCAGCACACAATACTATGGCTTGCTGAAGTTTCACGGTGTTGGAAGCTGTTTATATAGAGATTTGCATCTGATGTGCACACCAGTTGTCAGTCTGGATGTGATGACCAGTGTAATCATTTATCACAGAATCGTACTGCCAGGAGGAGGCCATTTATCTTATCGGCCTGTGCTGGCTCTTTGAAAGAGCTGTCCAATTACTCCCACTCCCCGCTCTCTCCCCACAGCCCTGTCATTTTCTCCCCATCAAGTATTTATCCAATTCCCTGTTTGAAAGTCAGCGCGTTCCCGATCACAACAACTCGCTGCGTGAAAACAAAATGTCTCCTCACATCACCTCTGGCTCTTTCGCCAATGATCTTAAGTCTGTGTCCTTCAGTTACTGACCCTTCTGTCACTGGAAATGTTTTCTCCTTATTTACTCCCTCAAAACCCTTTCGTGATCTCCTCTTCACCGCCTCTGCTCTGAGGAGAACATTCCTCAGTTTCTCAAGTCGCCCCGGGTAACCAGTTCTGAACCTCGCCCCCGATCTTGGACCAGGGAGGGGCTGCATCTGAGGGGAGGTCCTCCCGATCACCCACCACGATCTCAGTGGAAGGATCAGCAGAAACCCCGGAGAAATGGTGTAACCGCCGAGGGATCTTCTGCCCGGCGACCGGGTAAACCTCCTCCCGCAAATTCTCGGCCTTCATCAACGGGATGATTTAGGATTCATTCATTTAATTTAGAGGGGGGCACATAAGGATATAAGAAATAGGAGCAGGAGCAGGAGTCGGCCATTCGGCCCCCTGAGCCTGCTCCGCCATTCAATAAGATCATGGCTGATCTGATCATGGACTCAGCTCCACTTCCCTGCCCGCTCCCCATAACCCTTGACTCCCTTATCGCTCAAAAATCTGTCTATCTCCACCTTAAATATATTCAATGACCCAGCCTCCGCAGCTCTCTGGGGCAGAGAATTCCAAAAATTCACGATCCTCTGAGAGAAGAAATTCTTCCTCATCTCCGTCTTAAATGGGCGGCCCCTTATTCTGAGACTCTGTCCCCTAGTTCTAGATTCCCCCACGAGGGGAAACAACCTCTCTTTACCCACTTTGTCAAGCAACCCCTCAGAATCTTATACGTTTCAATAAGATCACCTCTCATTCTTCTAAACTCCAACGAGTACAGGCCCAACCTGTTTTCCTTAGTTTTAGAATGCATTCTTTGTTTGGCCAGATACTGGCAGTGGCCATGTCTCACACTGACTTAACCACAACCGCATGTTTTAAAAGTAATTGCCAGGAAGTAGGAACATTATATAAAAGTTTGGCCTTGACAACAGACAGTCCACACCAAGGGAAATATCGGTTTGGAATCTGACCTCTTGAAATTTATCTTGACGGTGTAAGTGTCCAACTGAAGCCTTGGCTCCCATCCTCTCCCCTGCTCTCCTGGCACAATCCAAAGCTCAGTCGACAAAGTGTTACAAACTTGGCACCCGCCTGGCCAGATAATCAGTGGGAGGTTGAAATGTTGATGTGTTACAGATGTCTCACTTGCTCTGCTGTCCACACTGCCCTGGGCGCCTCGGGGGTAAACACTTCTGGTGCCAGCCATGGCTCAGTGGGCAACACTCTCTCTCTCTCTCTCGGCTTCATGAAGGATTGTGGGTTCAAGTCCCGCTGCAGGACTTGAACCCACTCCGAGGGCGAGCGATTGGACACCGCCCGCATTGAGGCGGTGACTGGGTGCTGCCATTAACGCCGGGAGATGTCTACCGCCCCAAAGTGCGATGTTCGGTTGTATCGCCCCAAGAGGAGAGCGGAGCACGAAGGGAAGCGTTGCACACTCCTATTCGAGCGCTAACAGAATGCTAGCACAGGAGGCCGACTCCATTTTTGGCGCTAGGATGCCGGCATTCTGGCACTTAAAGATGAGAAAAGAAATCCCATTGAAAAATTCATTAAACCTCACCCACACTTCCCCACCACTGCAACCAACAAATCAAAGATGAAAGAGTGAAAGTTGAGCACTGACCATGCACCCCGTACGATATCGCCCCCAGATCGTCGCTGGACCGACTGCTTTCCCCGGCCGGTCTCACCGCCGGGCGCTACCACAGGCGTTAGACTGAATTTAGCAAACGCGGTGCCACGAGAGCGATGCACACTCAGTGATGTCATCGAGCGGGCAGGGCTAGCGAGCGCAGAGCAACCTGTAAGCGCCGTCGCTAAGTCTTCACTGAAGTTCGGGACAGTACTGAGGGAGTGCCGCACTGTCGGAGGGGCAGTACTGAGGGAGTGCCGCACTGTCGGAGGTGCAGTACTGAGGGAGTGCCGCACTGTCGGAGGGGCAGTACTGAGGGAGCACCGCACTGTCGGAGGGGCAGTACTGAGGGAGTGCTGCACTGTCAGAGGGTCAATACTGAGGGAGTGCCGCACTGTCGGAGGGGCAGAACTGAGGGAGTGCTGCACTGTCAGAGGGGCAGTACTGAGGGAGTGCCACACTGTTGGAGGGGCAGTACTGAGGGAGCGCCACACTGTCGGAGGGGCAGTACTGAGGGAGCGCCGCACTGTCAGAGGGGCCGTCTTTCGGATAAGGCGTTAAACCGAGCTCCCGTCTGCTCTTCAGGTGGATGTAAAAGATCCCATGGCAGTATTTCAAAGAAGAACAGGGGAGTTATCCCTGGTGTCCTGGGGCCAATATCTATCCCTTAACCAACATCACTAAAACAGATTGTGGTTTGTGAAATCTTGCTGTGCACAAATTGACGGCTGTGTTTCATACATAACAACTCACGGCGTCCTGGCTCAGAGGTGAGGGTACTGCTCACTGGCTGACGCCGACCCATCTGGATGTTGCAGATAGGGAGGGACACAGCACTGAGCAGCAATAGCAGGGACATATTACTGTATATAAGGAGACAGACAGCCACAAGATTGGAACAGAAACAATACCTGAGCGTTACTGAGAGAGTGCTCGAGCAAATATGGCAGCTTGGGTTGCTGTAGTGAGAGCACAAGACAGACACACAGTGAGCAGGTGCAACTCTTGTGAAGTACTGTCCTAACTCGCACCGAGTCCCGCTCACCCATCACCCCCTGTGCTCACTGACCCCGTGTCCTAACTCACACCGAGTCCCGCTCACCCATCACCCCCTGTGCTCACTGACCCCTTGTCCTAACTCACACCGAGTCCCACTCACCCATCACCCCCTGTGCTCGCTGCCCGTGTCCAAACTCACACCGAGTGCCGCTCACCCATCTCCCCCTGTGCTCGCTGCCCCGTGTCCTAACTCACACCGAGTGTCGCTCACCCATCTCCCCCTGTGCTCGCTGCCCCGTGTCCTAACTCACACCGAGTCCCGCTCACCCATCACCCCCTGTGCTCACTGCCCCGTGTCCTAACTCACACCCAGTCCCACTCACCCATCACCCCCTGTGCTCACTGCCCCGTGTCCTAACTCGCACCGAGTCCCGCTCACCCATCACCCGCCGTGCTCGCTGCCCCATGTCCTAACTCGCACCGAGTCCCGCTCACCCATCACCCCCTGTGCTCACTGCCCCGTGTCCTAACTCGCACCAAGTCCCGCTCACCCATCATCCCCTGTGCTCACTGCCCCGTGTCCTAACTCGCACCAAGTCCCGCTCACCCATCACCCCCTGTGCTCACTGCCCCGTGTCCTAACTCGCACCAAGTCCCACTCACCCATCACCCCCTGTGCTCACTGCCCCGTGTCCTAACTCGCACCGAGTCCCACTCACCCATCACCCCCTGTGCTCACTGCCCCCGTGTCCTAACTCGCACCAAGTCCCACTCACCCATCACCCCCTGTGCTCGCTGCCCCGTGTCCTAACTCACACCGAGTCCCGCTCACCCATCAACCCCTGTGCTCACTGCCCCGTGCCCTAACTCGCACCGAGTCCCGCTCACCCATCACCCCCTGTGCTCACTGCCCCGTGTCCTAACTCGCACCGAGTCCCGCTCACCCATCACCCCCTGTGCTCGCTGACCTACATTGGCTCCCGGTTAAGCAATGCCTCGATTTCAAAATTCTCATCCTTGTTTCCAAATTCCTCCATGGCCCTCGACCCTCCCTATCTCTGTAATCTCCTCCAGCCCCACAACCCCCGAGATATCTGCGCTCCTCTAATTCTGCCCTCCTGAGCATCCCTGATTATAATCGTTCAACCATCGGTGGCCGTGCCTTCTGTTGCCTGGGCCCCAAGCTCTAGAACTCCCTCCCTAAACCTCTCCGCCTCTCTACCTCTCTCTCCTCCTTCAAGACGCTCCTTAAAACTGACCTCTTTGACCAAGCTTTTGGTCACCTGCACTAATTTCTCCTTATGCGGCTCAGTGTCAAATATATTTGTTTTGTCTAACAACCCTGCTGTGAAGCACCTTGGGACATTAAAGGCGCTATATAAATACAAGTTGTTGTTACTGTAGTGACCAAATCCAATTGTAGTTTTCAAAAAGGGAATTGGATAGATACAGAAGGATACAGGAATTGCCGGGATATGGGGAAGAGCGGTGGGGTGGGGGGGGCGGACTGACTGGATCGCTCTTCGATAGAGTCGCGCAGGCTCGATGGGCCGAATGGCCTCCTTCTGTGCTGTACTGTTCAATGATTTCATTGGCTGTAAAGCGCTTTGGAACATCTTGAGGTTGTGAAAGGCGCTATATAAATGCAAGCCTTTCCTTATGTTTACTTGATATATAACAGTGGGGCATTGGTATTTCTTTATTAGGATAATCGCAGCCAACTATTTTCTTCCCCGGTTGTTCTCTGGTAGTGAGTGGCACTTGCTGGGCCACAGTTATCCTCAATTGACTTGAAAAGTTGGAGGCGGGCCACCTTTTGTGTTGTTGAAGGAAGCGAGCTGTTTGCTAGGCCATTCAGAGCAGTGTTGAGTCAGCCTGAGTGAGAGGACTGGAGCCATGCACAGGCCGGACCAGGTAAGGAGGAGCAGCGTCCGCTCTCTGACGGACACTCGGGAAACAGTCGGGCCTGAGGGCCTGAAGCTGCAACCCAGAGGTCAATGAGGTCAACCACGTCAAGTTGTAAAAGTTTAATTGGAGTGATGGAGTTGTGCTTGGCTTGTTAGCCCTCCAGCGCTGCCCCGGAGACTCCAGCAATTGCAGATTCATCTCTGGGTTACTGCAGCAAGCAGAACAATCAGAGTAAGAAAATACTTGAATTTATATAGCGCCTTTCACGACCACTGGACGTCCCAAAGCACTTTACAGCCAATGAAGTGTGTTTGAAGTGTAGTCACTGTTGTAATGTGGGAAACGCAGCAGCCAATTTGCGCACAGCAAGCTCCCACAAACAGCAACGTGATAATGACCAGATAATCTGTTTTTGTTATGTTGATTGAGGGATAAATATTGGCCCCAGGACACTGGGGATAACTCCCCTGCTCTTCTTCAAAATAGTGCCGTGGGATATTTTACGTCCACCTGAGAGAGCAGACGGGGCCTCGGTTTAACGTCTCATCCGAAAGCCGGCACCTCCGACAGTGCAGCACTCCCTCAGCACTGCACTGGGAGTGTCAGCCTGGATTATGTGCTCAGGTTTCTGGAGTGGGACTCGAACCCACGACCTTCTGACTCCGAGGCGAGGGTGCTGCCCACTGAGCCACGGCTGACACTTGAGTGTAGGAGGCATTAAAAAAAAGGCGGTGACATTGCAGGCGTTGACGTGCTTTAGGAGTGTGTCGCCAACCAGCGAACGAAATCCGCACTTACCTGGTGTGAAGCCCCGAGGGAAAACTTGCATTGAACCGCTGCGCGCAGTGGCCCATGGATCACAGGGGCGCGCGGCGGTGCGTAAACATAGCTGGGATCACATGGGGAGGCAATCCTTTCACTCACCAATCAGGAAACACAGACAGCCCTGTGTATCACAACTTGTGAATTAAATGGTGCAATGCTAATTATATTTATTTGACAAGTGCGGTACTTGGCTTTAAATAGCACAGGGAATATTTCTGAGTAAGTACAGTTATTTACTGGAAAACTCTGCAAGGTTGAAATAAAGATTAAAATGATCTCCTCCCTCAAACCGAGCATTTAAAGCTGCTACGTGAGTTCTTTTACATGTTCCTGTTTAATTATTACAGAGTTTTCTCATCTCCTGTGCCTGTCTGCACCAGCCAGGAAATTTTCCAGCATCATTGGTGCACAGAAAGTGGGCTTTTTGCCCAACTTTTCGATTTCAATGAGGACATGAAAGCCACAGCCAATCATCTGTCTATTCGGCATTTGACAGATCGCAAGTTCGGGATTTAGCGGAGGCAGAAGTCCTGAGCTTGCGGTCAATTTCAAAGGCGGTATGACGGAGAGTACGCCGTCATCAACCGGTTTCCTTAAAGAGACCGTGCAAAAATTAATTTTGACAGTTGTCTATGTGCTTATGGAGGGAGTCACAGCACGCAGGGAGGTTCTCTTCCCTTCCCATGGGCAGAAGGGACCTCCCCAGGACACCAACGCAGTCAAGTTGCTCATTGCACAGGAGGGCACAAGCAGGGATGTGGTCAGGAGGACCAGGCTACAGTGGTGAAAACCTTTCAATGATCTCAGTAGATTATGAAATGTTACTGCAAAGCCACACTCAATCTCATCCTGCTGTGACTCTCATCACATCCCCATCACTCTGCCTTCCCTATCCTACTCCTGCACATCCTCACTCACACCAACACACCTTGCACCTCCACCCATCCTCCTCTCTCTATCTACATTATCACATCCCCATCTCACCAGCCACCCCTCACACTCACCCTCATCCTAGTCCAATCATACCAACTACCAATACACAAGAGTAGGCACTTGGGTGTTTTATGCAAAGTTCCTGTTAATGTGTTGTCAAACATTGAAATCTTCATTTTGAACACTTTGCGTTCTTGGACAGATCTGTGTGAACCTTTGGAAGTGGTTTAGTGAGTTGGAGTGAATGATGAGACATAACGGTATCCCGCTCCCCCCCCCATGGCGATGAGTGTTGAAGGAATGGATTGGGCATTGTCGGGATGCCTTATGGTGTTGATGTGAGGTGTGGCAGGCAGGGTGTACAGCGTCAAGTGAAGTAGATCTGGCCATGGTGAGGCCATCCCTGGCTCCCGGGCAGCAACGTGGTCGGGTGCTGATGCCCCGTGTCCTGTGCAGCATCAGGTGATTGTGGAGAAGGTCAGTGTTGTTGTTGGTGCTGCTGGTGTCTCTGGTGATGCTGGTGTATCTGGTGTATCTGGTGTCTCTGGTGATGCTGGTGTATCTGGTGATGCTGGTGTATCTGGTGTTGCTGGTGTATCTGGTGATGCTGGTGTATCTGGTGTTGCTGGTGTATCTGGTGATGCTGGTGTATCTGGTGTATCTGGTGTATCTGGTGATGCTGGTGTCTCTGGTGATGCTGGTGTATCTGGTGATGCTGGTGTATCTGCTGGTATATCTGGTGATGCTGGTGTATCTGGTGCTGCTGGTGTCTCTGGTGCTGCTGGTGTATCTGGTGATGCTGGTGTATCTGGTGATGCTGGTGTATCTGGTGTATCTGGTGTCTCTGGTGCTGCTGGTGTATCTGGTGATGCTGGTGTCTCTGGTGCTGCTGGTGTATCTGGTGATGCTGGTGTATCTGGTGTATCTGGTGTATCTGGTGTTGCTGGTGTTGGGGCTGATCTTGGTGGGATTCTGAGGACCAAAGTGAGATAGTTTCAAGGGCACCGATGCTTATGTAATAGATGGCAGGTGAACTTGAGATAACAGAAGTGATCTGTCACTGGTGAGAGAGGTTGTTCCAATGAAGTGTATAGTGGATAGAGGGTTTGCTCCAAACACTTGCAATCTGTATAAACTCAATCTGTCTTCCAAATACAGTAAGCAACAGTTTCTGAGCTTGGAAAGTGTACAGCTGTGTAATGAGAGCTTTTATAGCACATTTCCAGCTGTCAGGTAAAGAGATGATTCCATGGCCATTCAACTCCAGTCCTGCTTCGCTGACATGATCCCGAACAGGATGGATCCTGTGGGCGACATCGTAAAATGTAAAGGTGAGCTCAAAATAGTTCTTAATGTGTTGTTAACAAGGTCATAATCACCTGAATTGCCTTCCGCGCTGCTGTACATTGAGTCTGCTCAGTGCTGAAGACCCGACATTTGGGGAAGGTGTGAGGCAGAGGGTTGATAGCGGGGTCCCGACCCGCTGTCAAAATAAAACATTTTCCCATCCATCCCGCCACCAATCGCATCCGCTGACCCCACCCCCGCAAAATTCTCCCCTCTGTGTGTAGCAGTGTTTTCTAACATTACTCTTAAAAGGTCTGGCTCTAATTTTTAAACAATGTCCCCTAGTCCGAGTCTCCCCAACCAGCAGAAATAGTTTCTCTCTATCCACACTATCAGTTTCTTAATATCCTGAAAACTTCGATCAAAACATCCCTTTACCATCTAAATTCCAGGGAATACAATCCTAGTTTGTGTAATCTCTCCTCGTAACTTAACCCTTGAAGTCCAGGTATTATTCTGGTAAACCTACGCTCCAATATTATATTTGGGCCGGGGGGCCGCAATCTAAAACAGGCATTAGGCGCCTTGACTATAGAAACACAGAAAATAGGAGCAGGAGTCGGCCATTCGGCCCTTCGAGTCTGCACCACCATTCAATATGATCATGGCTGATCCTCTATCTCAACACCATATTCCCGCTTTTTCCCCATACCCCTTGATGCCTTTTGTGTCTAGAAATCTATCTATCTCCCTCTTAAATATATTCAGTGACTTGGCCTCCACAGCCTTCTGTGGTCGAGAATTCCACAGGTTCACCACCCTCTGAGTGAAAACATTTCTCCTCATCTCGGTCCTAAATTTCCTCCCCTGTATCCTGAGACTGTGACCCCTTGTTCTAGACTTCCCGGCCTGGGCTGAGAACGTGCTGACAAAGTACCGGTGAGTTTAACGGCACACACCGTTATTAGCCTGTAGATCATCCAGCAGTATTTGGCGAGGGAACGATACGCTGTGTGTTGTGAATCACCGCAAGGTGCCGGACGATTTGCGTCGCTCCACCGTTAACCTCGTGAAAAGGAGAGCTCGTCCTCAACCCCCCCCGCGGGGTCCCGGAAATTCACACATTTGTGCTTTAATCGGTCATTAACCTGGCCACATAAAGTTAGGGCTGGTACTTAATGGCGTAAGGACCCTTTTAACGAGGAGATTTATGTTCCTGCAATGCCATTCAACCTCTCCGGCCCAGAAAGGGACCAATTGAAACGGTGGAACCTCATTCCAACAGGTAGTAAATAGTTATTAGAAATGTTCAAATTTTTAATTTTTCTTTCTTACTTTTCCTTTTTGTCTATTTTTCTTTCTCTCTTAATCCAATCTCTCTTTCCCTCTCCTTATTTATCTGTCTGTATGTGATTTGATTCTAATTCACCCTGTGGCTCAGTGAGTAGCACATTTGCCTCTGAGTGGAAGATTATGGTTTCAAATTCCACTCCAGGAACTTGAGCACAAAAATTGAGGCTGACACTCCAGTGCAGTGCTGGGGGAGCGCTGCACTGTCAGGGGTGCCGTCTTTCGAATGAGATGCTAAACTGAGGGCTAGAGTTCTCTCAGGTAGACATAAAAGATCCCATGGTACTATTTTGAAGAAGAGCAGGGGAGTTATCCCTGGTGTCCTGGCCAATATTTATCCCTCAATCAAAAAAACATATTATCTGGTCATTAGCACATTGCTGTGTGTGGGAGCTTGCTGTGCGCAAATTGGCTGCTGTGTTACCCACATTACAACAGTGACTGCACTTTGAGACGTCTGGTGGTCGTGAAAGGCGCTATATAAATGCAGGTGTTTTTTTTTATTTCCTTTGTTCCTCTGTTTCTTTCTCAGTCTTAAAATCTCATTGGTTGAGATAGACAGTCCCTTCGTTCACTGAGGTCCCAGATCACCTCGTACTTCCAGTAAGCTACGGCACAAAAGATTTTCGAGCTGAAGGGCGAGGGAACAAATCTAACTAACGGAGCAGGCTGCACTCCGGCAAGATCTGGGCCATCGTTCCTCAAATCAATACTGTCTGATTTTGAGGGTGGAGAGCACGCAGTCTCTATGTGAACAAACTGCATGTGAAAAGCTTAACTGAGTAAGACACTTTCAACCACACTTGAACTCCAGCCCAAGATCTGGGCTTTACAGACATTGCACAATATTGTTTTTAGCTGAGATATTTAATGTGCAGTTTGACATTTAATTCTCGACACCAGCCAGTCTCCAAGAGACTCACTACCGCAGGAGTCAACGGGACTTGGTTACTCCAGTTCGCTCCAAGGTCCTGCTCTCCTTTTTCATCTGTTTCCTTGCGCTGTGAGAGAAGCGACCCACGCCATTACCAACCCACACCAATCGCTCTGGCCAACACTGGCCGGAGTACTCGCCTGAGTAACAAGTGCGCAACAGGGAAAGAAAAAGCATCAAGTCGCACGATTTGAAATCTCAGCCCCAGCATTATGCAGACGAGTATGACACCCAAACCCTCGGCTTGACAGATCCGCGCAGAAATATGCCAAGATAAAAACGGCAACGTTAAGAAAAAAGAAAACAGGTTCCAGTTGGCAAATAACTGAGCCAGCGATGCAGGGGGTAATTGTAGGAGTCTGCGGTTAGAATATTATCAGCAGTCCATGCCAGAAATTCCGATATGTCTCTTTCCAATATGTTGGCACTTTGGGATTATATAAGAACACAAGAAGTTGGAGCAGGAGTCGGCCATTCGGCCCCTCGAGCCTGCTCCACCAGTCAATAAGATCCTGGCTGATCTTCGACCTCAACTCCACTTTCCCGCCTGATCCCCATAATCCCTTGCTTCAGCTCGAGTCCAAAAATACATCGCTCTCCGCTTTGAATAGGCTCAGCGACCGGAATCGTACCAGCCCTGCCAGTGCGAGTTTGGAGGCGGGTCCACTGTCAAAATGGCCGTGATTGACAGCGGGGTGGAACCTGCCTCCTTGTAAGTTGCCAAAGTGCCAGGTCCTGCTGTGGATTGCAGTCCCGGCAACTGAGCGGTGGGTCAGGCAATTGTGGGAGTTAACAAGCTGCTTACCCACAGTATTTTACCCACTCCGCTGCACTTCGTAATCAGCAGGGACAGGTACAGCAGGGAGATATTCGGAAATGTTACACACAGCCCACTGTCACTGATTCTAGCAGCTGATTTGGACGGACCTGTATTTTTTTTCCTACATTTATTTGCTGGACCTGGGTCTACAGCCCTATCCGCCCCGTGGTTAATCCACCCCTGACTGCCTTGTAAAGCAGACCAGGTAGGCCGGAGCCTCTGGTGTCTCAGAGACCCGTGACAACAAGTGGTTTTCTGCCTGTACCAGTAAATGTTAACGGGTGTCACCTGCATTGCGGGGCACCAGGTTCCTGCTATTCACAACTCGCTGCGGGGAAATTCATCCCACAGGCTGGCCTGCATGGACCATCACCTCCCCTTCCCCGCTCCATTCCACCTCCCCCTCCCCGCCCCTCCCCCTCCCCCCACTCCCACCCCCCCTCCGCCCCTCTCCCCTCCCCCCATTCCCTCCCCCTTCCCGCCCCTCTCTCCTCCCCCCACTCTCTCCCCCCACTCCCTCCCCCCACTCCCTCCACCCACTCCCTCCCCCCCACTCCCTCCCCACTCGCTACCCCCTCCCTCCACTCCCTCCCTCTCACACCCACTCCCTACCCCCCCACCCCCACTCCCTCCCCCTACTCCCTCCTCCAATCCTACCCCCAACTCCCTCACCCCCTCCCCCCCACCCCTCCCCCCTCCCTCTCACACCCACTCCCTACCCCGCCACCCCCACTCCCTCCCCCCACTCCCTCCTCCACTCCTACCCCCCACTCCCTCACCCCCTCCCCCCCACCCCCATCCCCCCACTCCCTCCCCCCTCTCCGCCCCTCTCCCCTACCCCCATTCCCTCCCCCCTTCCCGCCCCTCTCTCCTCCCCCCACTCCCTCCCCCCACTCCCTCCACCCACTCCCTCCCCCCCACTCCCTCCCCCCACTCCCTCCCCCTACTCCCTCCCCCCTCCCCTCACTCCCTCCCCCTCCCCCCCACTCCCTCCCCCACTCCCTCCCACTCCCCCCACCTCCATCCCCCCCACTCCCACCCCCACTCCCTCCCCCCTCCCCCCCACTTCCTCCTCCACTCCTACCCCCCACTCCCTCACCCCCTCCCCCCACCCCCATCCCCCCGCCCCTCCCCCCACTCCCTCCCACTCCCTCCCACTCCTCCCCGAACTCCCTCCCTCTCACCCCCACTTCCTCCCCCCACTTCCTCCCACCCCCGCCCCCTCCCCTCCCACCACTCCCTCCCACTCCTCCCCCAACTCCCTCCCCCCCACCCCCACTCCCTCCCAGCCTTCCCCCCCACTCCATCCCACCCCTCTCCCTCACCCAACTCCCTCCCTCTCACTCCCATTCCCTCCCTCTCCCCCACTCCCTCCCAGCCTTCCCCCCCACTCCCTCCCGCCCCTACGCCCCACTCCCTCTCCCCACTCCCTCCTGCCTCTCTCCCCCACTCCCTCCCGCCCCTCCCCCGTCCACTCCCTCCCGCTCCCTGCCCCACCTCCCAACAACAACAACAAGACAGAGATCGGTAGAAACATAGAAATTAGGTGCAGGAGTAGTCCATTTGGCCCTTCGAGCCTGCACTGCCATTCAATAAGATCATGGCTGATCATTCACCTCAGTACCCCTTTCCTGTTTTCTCTCCATACCCTTTGATCCCTTTAGCCGTAAGGTCCATATCTAACTCCCTCTTGAATATATCCAATGAACTGGCATCAACAACTCTCTGCGGCAGGGAATTCCACAGGTGAACAACTCTCTGAGTGAAGAAGTTTCTCCTCATCTCAGTCCTAAATGGCTTATCCCTTATCCTAAGATTTTGTCCCCTGGTTCTGGACTTCCCCAAACATCGGGAACATTCTTTCTGCATCTAACCTGTCCAGTCCCGTCAGAATTTTATATGTTTCTGTGAGATCCCCTCTCATCCTTCTAAACCCCAGTGAATACAGGCCCAGTTGATGCAGTCTCTCCTCATATGTCAGTCCTGCCATCCCGGGAATCAGTCTGGTGAACCTTCGCTGCACTCCCTCAGTAGCAAGAACGTCCTTCTTCAGACTAGGAGACCAAAACTGAACACAATATTTCAGGTGAGGCCTCACCAAGGCCCTGTACAACTGCAGTAAGACCTCCCTGCTCCTATACTCAAATCCCCTCGCTATGAAGGCCAACATACGGGGCATTGATCGAATTGCTTCCTTTCTGTCCTTAGCCATCTGTCATGTATTCTAGATGTTACTGTGCTCCTTCCCACCTGCACCTTCTCAGGATTTATTTTTAATCCTGCACTCTGTAGAGCTCCTCGCACTGTAATTAAAGCTAGGACGTGTTGTTGTTCTGTGCTGGAGGCAATAAGGATATCATCCACATAGTGCCAAAGGGAGCTTCCTTCTCCTCCGTCTACTGGTTCCAGAATCCCCGACAATACTCGATGAAATATGCTCGGGCTATTGTGGAATCCCTGTGGCACTCTGGTCCATGTGTATTGTTTTCCCTTTACGGTGAAGGCACATTTCCCTTGGGACTCTTTGTCTCAGGGTATGGCCCAAAATCCATTCACTATATCCAGCACGGAGAATATCTTATGTTCTGGGTCCAGGCCATTAAATATTGTGGCCAGACTTGCCACTATTGGATGTTCTCGGGGAGTCACCTTATTCAGGGCGGTATAATCGATAGTTAGTCGGTAAGACCTGTCGGGTTTCTTTACCGGCCACACAGGTGAGTTAGTGGAGACTATTACCTGTTTCACTACCCCTTGCTCCGCTAATCCCTGCACTATCTGACAGACCACTGCCTCAGCTTCAGGTCTCAGTGGGTACTGTCGCTGAGCTTTGTGTTCGGGTCGGGGAATTTTGATGGGTGGTGTCTCTGCAAATCCACAATCCTGCTTGTATTGTGCCCAGAGTTGGGTATAATTGGCACACACTACCCCACACACCCTTTGTTTCCCACTCGGGCTGGATTAGGTTTATTCCGACCACTCGTTGCTGCTGGTGTCCCGGGTGTTCAAACTTAATTCGGTTTCCGTGCTTATTCCCCCAAATTATCCGGTTAGGCTGAGGATCTAACTGTACCCCTATCTCCCTTAAGGTATCGATGCCCAATATGGTGCCCTCTGTGTTCTATCAGCACCAGAACTGAGTCAGTAACATTACTCCCTGTACTTCTAACACCATCTCACTTGGGGTTGTTTTCCGATATCCTCCACCCACTCCTTGTATGTTTCCAGTCCTGTGGGTACGGGGCAATCTAAGTAGGTTATGGAAACGGACGCTCCTGTGTCTACTAGCATATCGCAGTGCCAGCCCCCTAACACTGCTCTAGTAAACATCCTTGGGTCCCCTAGCTGCCGTCCCATACCACCGCTGGGGGCCAGCAACCCCGAGTGTGTACTGGCTAATCGGGCCATGTTGATGATATCCTCGTTCGAGGGTGTCTCAGGTTGTGGCGGTGGGGGCCAGTGGTAGCAGTGGTGCTGGTACCTGTCTGAGCATGTCCATCTGCTCTTCCCTGGTTAATGGTGTTCCCTTCTCTGCCTGTTGTGGGCCTCACCTTCCCGCGCCTCCCCCTTTACTCCAGCAATCTTTGGCCAAATGTCCAAGTCTATCACAATTGTGACATTTCCCTTTAGAATTTCCGTAACCTTTCCCTTTCTGCGGGCAATCCCTACCGAAGCGGCCTCCCTGATTGCAGTTAACACATATCAGGGGAGCTGTGCGGGGTGTGTCCCTCCTCCTTCATCTCTGCTGCTCCCACTGTTGCTGCTCGTTTTACTATTTTCTCCCTTTGTCCTAACCTTAACTCCTTTACATGTTCTGTCCATTCCAAAGTTTCATCGCAATCATCTCCAATCTTAAATCCTCACTCAATTACTTGGTGAGGCCTCACCTGGAATATTGTGTTCAGTTTTGGTCTCCTTATCTGAGGAAGGACGTTCTTGCTATTGAGACAGTGCAACGAAGGTTCACCAGACTGATTCCCGGGATGGTTTAACTGACATTCGAGGAGAGACTGGATCAACTGGGCCTTTATACACTGGAGTTTAAAAGGATGAGAGGGAATCTCATAGAAACGTATAAGATTCTGATGGGACTGGACAGGTTAGATGTGGGAAGAATGTTCCCGATGTTGGGAAAGTCCAGAACCAGGGGACACAGTCTTAGGATAAGGGGTAGGCCATTTAGGACTGAGATGAGGAGAAACTTCTTCACTCAGAGAGTTGTTAACCTGTGGAATTCCATGCCGCAGAGAGTTGTTGAGGCCAGTTCATTGGATATATTCAAGAGGGAGTTAGATGTGGCCCTTACGGCTAAAGGGATCAAGGGGTATGGAGAGAAAGCAGGAATGGGATACTGAGGGCAATGATCAGCCATGATCTTATTGAATGGCGGTGCAGGCTCGAAGGGCCGAATGGCCTACTCCTGCACCTATTTTCTATGTTTCTATGTTTCTATGTTTCTATGCCATTTGCCTTCTTTACCGCCTGCTATACCTGCATGCCAACTTTCAATGACTGATGAACCATGACACCCAGGTCTCGTTGCACCTCCCCTTTTCCTAATCTGCCACCATTCAGATAATATTCTGCCTTCGTGTTTTTGCCACCAAAGTGGATAACCTCACATTTATCCACATTATACTGCATCTGCCATGCATTTGCCCACTCACCTAACCTGTCCAAGTCACCCTGCAGCCTCTTAGCATCCTCCTCACAGCTCACACCGCCATCCAGCTTAGTGTCATCTGCAAACTTGGAGATATTACACTCAATTCCCTCATCTAAATCATTAATGTATATTGTAAATAGCTGGGGTCCCAGCACTGAGCCCTGCGGCACCCCACTAGTCACTGCCTGCCATTCTGAAAAGGACCCGTTTATCCCGACTCTCTGCTTCCTGTCTGCCAACCGGTTCTCTATCCACGTCAGTACATTACCCCCAATACCATGTGCTTTAATTTTGCACACCAATCTCTTGTGTGGGACCTTGTCAAAAGCCTTTTGAAAGTCCAAATACACCACATCTACTGGTTCTCCCTTGTCCACCAGTTATATCCTCAAAAAATTCTAGAAGATTTGTCAAGCATGATTTCCCTTTAAATCCATGCTGACTTGGACCGATCCTGTCACTGCTTTCCAAATGCGCTGCTATTTCATCCTTAATGATTGATTCCAACATTTTCCCCACTACTGATGTCAGGCTGACCGGTCTATAATTCCCCGTTTTCTCTCTCCCTCCTTTTTTAAAAAGTGGTGTTACATTAGCTACCCTCCAGTCCATAGGGACTGATCCAGAGTCTATAGAATGGCCGACTCCTGCTCCTATTTCTTACGTTCTTATGTTAACTTGCATTTATATAGCACCTTTAATGTCGCAAAACGTCCCAAGATGCTTAACAAGAGCGCCATGAACAGACCGAGCCACAGAAAGCGATATCAGGACAGGTGAGTAAAGGCTTGGTCAAAGAGATAGGTTTTAAAGAGCGTCTTAAAGGAGGAGAGAGAGGTGCAGAGGTTTAGGGAGGGAATTCCAGAGCTTAAATCCGAGCCCACCAATGGTGGTGCGATTAAAATCGGGGATAGGCAAGAGGCCAGAATTAGAGGAGCGCAGATATCTCGGAGGGTTGTGGGGCTGGAGGAGATTAGAGCGATAGCCACAACCTCAGGAAGATCTGTGGCCAGAGCCATAGAGGCCTTGAACTGAAACAAAGAACTACTTCCAAAGGTTCACGCAGATCTCAGGACGTTACAAAGTGAGTTACTTGTAAAAGAATCGAATCATTTAGCTGGTGTTTCTATTTTTTTTGTGACAGTACTATCATTGTAAGCAGTTTCCTTAAGCAGGACCTCTAGAGAAAATTGCTCTATCTTTCCAGTCGAGCATTCACTGCAGAGAAGTTAGACCAAGGCCTCAGCTGAGGGCCAATCGTGGCTTCGACAAACGTGACTGAACTGCTCAACAAAAAAATATGTCCTCAGGCCATCCATTGAGACAGCCTTTGCAATTAAAAAAATGGCAAGCAAGATGATATACAGGGAGATGAAATGGCTGTAGGCTGCTCCACACAATCCTGTCAGCAGGAATCTTCCAGAATAACTTTCATGACAGCTACCATGACATATTGATCTCAGCTGCTAAAGTGCACATCGGGCAAACCTATAGTACTTTCTGCGTATCTTAAATCTGCTTCACCTTTTTGGAGCATAAGGAACAGGGGGAGGCCATTCAGCCCCTCGAGCCTGCTCGGACACTTAGTCAGATCACGGCTGAGCCTTAGCTCCATATCCCTGGGTACCCCTTCCCCAACAACTATCCAACCCCTCTCAGTCTGCAAAGTTCCAATTGCCCCTCAGCATCGTTTTGGTGGGGGTGGGGGGTGGGGAGAGCTCCGTATTTCTATCACGATCTGGGGAAAGCTCGGGCCGAGAGAGAGGAGCGCGGGCCGTCAGTCTGAATTGGGCCTCGTTCCCACAAAGCCGGCGAGCCGCGGACGCCAATCAGGGGTCCTGATGCAGCTCCCCCTCCCCCGCTGGTGGTCTTTTCAAAACTGACCGAGCGGAAGGCCAAGGGTGCTAATGGGTCAGTCCTGGAAGAAAGAAAGGACTTGCATTTATATAGCGCCTGTCATAGCTGCGAGACATCCCAAAGAGCTTTACAGCCAATGACGTACTTTTGGAGTGTAGTCACTGTTCTAATGTGCGAAACGCAGCAGCCAACTTGTGCACAGCAAGCTCCCACAAACAGCAATGTGATAATGACCAGATAATCAGTTTTTGTTATGTTGATTGAGGGATAAATATTGGCCCCAGGACACCGGGGATAACTCCCCTGCTCTTCTTCTAAATGGTGCCATGGGATCTTTTACATCCACCTGAGAGGGCAGACGGGGCCTCGGTTAATGCCTCATCCGAAAGACGGCACCTCTGACAGTGCAGCACTCCCTCGGTACTGCCCCTCCGACAGTGCGGCGCTCCCTCAGCACTGCCCCTCCGACAGTGCGGCACTCCCTCAGTACTGCCCCTCCGACAGTGCGGCGCTCCCTCAGTACTGCCCCTCCGACAGTGTGGCTCTCCCTCAGTACTGCCCTCCGACAGTGCGGCGCTCCCTTGGTACTGCCCCTCCGACAGTGCAGCACTCCCTCAGAATGCTCCCTCAGAACTGTCCCTCTGACAGTGCGGTGCTCCCTCAGTACTGCCCCTTCGACAGTGCGGCGCTCCCTCCGTACTGCCCCTCCGACAGTGCGGCGCTCCCTCAGTACTGCCCCTCCGACAGTGCGGCGCTCCCTCAGTACTGCCCCTCCGACAGTGCGGCACTCCCTCAGTACTGCCCCTCCGACAGTGCAGCACTCCCTCAGAATGCTCCCTCAGAACTGTCCCTCTGACAGTGCGGCGCTCCCTCAGTACTGCCCCTTCGACAGTGCGGCGCTCCCTCAGTACTGCCCCTCCGACAGTGCAGCGCTCCCTCAGTACTGCCCTCCGACAGTGCGGCACTCCCTCAGTACTGCCCTCCGACAGTGTGACTCTCCCTCAGTACTGCCCTCCGACAGTGCGCCGCTCCCTCAGTACTGCCCCTCCGACAGTGCGGCGCTCCCTCGGTACTGCCCCTCCGACAGTGCGGCACTCCCTCAGTACTGCCCCTCCGACAGTGCGGCACTCCCTCAGTACTGCCCCTCCGACAGTGCGGCACTCCCTCAGTACTGCCCCTCCGACAGTGCAGCGCTCCCTCAGAATGCTCCCTCAGAACTGTCCCTCTGACAGTGCGGCGCTCCCTCAGTACTGCCCCTTCGACAGTGCGGCGCTCCCTCAGTACTGTCCCTCCGACAGTGCGGCGCTCCCTCAGTACTGCCCTCCGACAGTGCGGCACTCCCTCAGTACTGCCCTCCGACAGTGCGCCGCTCCCTCGGTACTGCCCCTCCGACAGTGCGGCGCTCCCTCAGTACTGCCCCTCCGACAGTGCGGCGCTCCCTCAGTACTGCCCTCCGACAGTGCGGCACTCCCTCAGTACTGCCCTCCGACAGTGTGACTCTCCCTCAGTACTGCCCTCCGACAGTGCGGCGCTCCCTCGGTACTGCCCCTCCGACAGTGCAGCGCTCCCTCAGAACTGTCCCTCTGACAGTGCGGCGCTCCCTCAGAACTGTCCCTCTGACAGTGCGGCGCTCCCTCAGTACTGCCCCTTCGACAGTGCGGCGCTCCCTCAGTACTGCCCCTCCGACAGTGCGGCGCTCCCTCAGTACTGCCCCTCCGACAGTGCGGCGCTCCCTCAGTACTGCCCCTCCGACAGTGCGGCGCTCCCTCAGTACTGCCCCTCCGACAGTGCGACGCTCCCTCAGTACTGCCCCTCCGACAGTGCGGCGCTCCCTCAGTACTGCCCCTCCGACAGTGCGGCACTCCCTCAGTACTGCCCCTCCGACAGTGCGGCAAACCCTCAGCACTGCCCCTCCGACAGTGCGGCGCTCCCTCAGTACTGCCCCTCCGACAGTACGGCGCTCCCTCAGCACTGCCCCTCCGACATTGCGGCGCTCCCTCAGTACTGCCCCTCCGACAGTGCGGCGCTCCCTCAGTACTGCCCCTCCGACAGTGCGACGCTCCCTCAGTACTCCCCTCCGACAGTGCGGCGCTCCCTCAGTACTGCCCCTCCGACAGTGCGGCACTCCCTCAGTACTGCCCCTCCGACAGTGCGGCGCTCCCTCAGTACTGCCCCTCCGACAGTGCGGCACTCCCTCAGTACTGCCCCTCCGACAGTGCGGCGCTCCCTCAGTACTGCCCCTCCGACAGTGCGGCACTCCCTCAGTACTGCCCCTCCGACAGTGCAGCACTCCCTCAGAATGCTCCCTCAGAACTGTCCCTCTGACAGTGCGGCGCTCCCTCAGTACTGCCCCTCCGACAGTGCGGCACTCCCTCAGTACTGCCCCTCCGACAGTGCGGCGCTCCCTCAGTACTGCCCTCCGACAGTGCGGCACTCCCTCAGTACTGCCCTCCGACAGTGTGACTCTCCCTCAGTACTGCCCTCCGACAGTGCGGCGCTCCCTCGGTACTGCCCCTCCGACAGTGCGGCACTCCCTCAGTACTGCCCCTCCGACAGTGCGGCACTCCCTCAGTACTGCCCCTCCGACAGTGCGGCACTCCCTCAGTACTGCCCCTCCGACAGTGCAGCACTCCCTCAGAATGCTCCCTCAGAACTGTCCCTCTGACAGTGCGGCGCTCCCTCAGTACTGCCCCTTCGACAGTGCGGCGCTCCCTCAGTACTGTCCCTCCGACAGTGCGGCGCTCCCTCAGTACTGCCCTCCGACAGTGCGGCACTCCCTCAGTACTGCCCTCCGACAGTGTCTCTCCCTCAGTACTGCCCTCCGACAGTGCGCCGCTCCCTCGGTACTGCCCCTCCGACAGTGCGGCGCTCCCTCAGTACTGCCCTCCGACAGTGCGGCACTCCCTCAGTACTGCCCCTCCGACAGTGCGGCACTCCCTCATTACTGCAGTGGGAGTGTCAGGCTGCATTACGTGTCCAAGTCTCTGGAATGGAACTTGAACCGACGACCTTCTGATTCAGAGGCAAGAGTGGGACCCACTGGAGGGTGGGGGGGGAATTAAAGGGGCTGCGCGTCCCATTCACAATACCGCGTATGTGCGGTTTTTCCCCTTTAAAAGCCGGCGAGCCCCCTGCACGGGGGCACAACTTGCGCCCAAAATTGTGCCCATTTTGAAAAGTGTTTTCTTTCCCCGAGTTTCTGTTCAAACTAATGTGCATTTCGCCAAAGGCAAAACCTGCCCCGAACCAGTGCCATCGGCCAGTGTTTAAAAAATGTCTTTGAAACAATATCCCATGCTATATTTACAAGTGGTAACCTGGGGAGGTTTGACTGATATGGCTGAAAATGGGTTCGTCACAAAAAAATAAACATTTCCAATCACGGTGTCAATCAGCTGCCTGTGATTAACCCACTTTTAATTTACTGAAAATGACTTTTATAAAACGAGAGGAAACTATTACCTCGTTAGATTCGGGTGTAGTCTTGAGTTCCTCGTTAAATTTTTAAAAAATCATTCATGTCCTTGCACGCGAAAGGTCTAGCGTAGTGTTTGGAGCCTCCTCGAAGGCTCGCTAACGCGTGGAAAATCGCCATGGCGATGAACGCGTTCTGGGGGCGTGGCCAGTTTTGTGGGTGGGGCCGGCTCCTAGTGCGATGCTTTTTAAAACAAGCGCAAAAGATCATAGCAATGTGAGTGCCGCTGAAGGCAAATTGCGCTTAAAGCTCTGCGGTTTTTTGCCCCGATATCGGAGCGAATTGCGTCGGTAAAACCAACACCGCCGGGCAGAAACTCCGGGCCCTGATGTCTTCTAATCGTGCAAAGCTTCAGGCAGGCAACCTACACAATCACAGAATCATCGAGTGATGCAGCACCAAAGGAGGCCATTCGGCCCATCGTGCTCGTGCCGGCCCTGTGAACGAGCGATCACATTAGCCCCACGGCCTTGGCACTGTTTTCCCTTCACTTATTTATGGAATTCCCTTTTAAAAGCCGATTAACAAACAGCTCTCGACGTGGCCCTGTGGGGTGCCACCTCACTGTGTTTTGTTAGAAGGGTGCGAGCACACAGGGCTGCAATTACAATAAAGCCTTTAAAGTGGCCCAACTTGGCTCGGGCAACATGAGCAAACAACCGACACAGCCTCTGAGGTCACAGGGTTATAAAGAGGGCTTCACAAAAGCACAGCAAACGAATGACTGTGTCGGCAGGTTATTGCAGAAAGATGAACATCCAGCAAATGAACAGCATAGAAAGGAAAAAGAAAGACTTGCATTTATATAGCACCTTTCACAACCGCCAAATGTCCCAAAGCGCTTTGCAACTAAATGAAGTACTTTTGAAGTGTAGTCACTGTTGTAATGTGGGAAACACGGCAGCCAATTTGCGCACAGCAAGCTCCCACAAACAGCAATGTGATAATGACTCAGATAATCTGTTTTAGATGCTGATTGATGGATAAATATTGGCCAAGACATCGGAGATAACTCCCCTGCTCTTCTTCAAAACAGTGCCGTGGGATCTTTAGGTCCACCTGAGAGAGCAGATGGGGCCTCGGTTTAGCGTCTCATCCAAAAGACGGCACCTCCGACAGTGCGGCACTCCCTCAGCACTGCACTGGGAGTGTCAGCCTAGATTTTTGTGCTCAAGTCCCTGGAGTGGGACTTGAACCCACGACCTTCTGACTCAGAGGTAAGCGTGCTATCAAATATCACTGGTTGACACACATAAGAGTAAGGAAATAATTTTTCTCATTAAAGCTGCTCAGAATGAAATAGATTTTTATGCACCATTCTTGCAACGGACGTTCCCCAGCAAGAATGGTGCATAAAATGGGCTGGAAATTGGGCTGGAAATTGGGCCTGCCCTGCGCCCATTTCTTCGGCGATATTCCGCCTTTTTTTGACAGAAAAAGGTGTCCACCTAAATTGGCCAAATTGTGCGCTGGTGGTTTTGAAACGCCGCTGGAAAGCGGACCGCCATCGTGCAACACCAAAGAAAGCGCTATCGCTTTAAATTGGCCGTTCGGTGCACCCGTATTCTGCGAGAAAAAACCCGCCCGAGGAAAACCCGCGTGTGTTGCAGCCCCAGAAACAGCTGAAAGTACGGAGGACCCGCAAAGAAAGGTAAGTCAACGTTTTTATTTTTAAATTCTTTTTCAGCGATTCGCTAGATAAGTATCTTGTGAATGTTTTGTGATTTTTTTATTTTTTGTTTTTTGCCATTTTTTTGGTGTGTGGTTTCCCCCCTCCCCCTCCAGGGCCTGTATTTTTGGCGGTAATCGGCCTCGGACTAAAGTTGGCGAGGACTGTGGTTTCCACCACAAATCCTCGTGCAGTGCCGGTTTTTACCGTTGGCCGTATTTTGTTGCCGATTCTAAATAGCGGTGTTTTTAACGGTGTTTTTTGGCAAAAAAAAAAATGCCGAAAAAATACCGCTATCGGCAAAAGACCAATTTCTAGCTCATGGTAGTGAGTTTTAAACAACAGCAGAATCTGTATGGAGACGCCTTCGGTTGTACAGGACGAGTTAGGGGACAATTTTAACCTCGCTCTCTGGTAGGGAAACTGATGAGTTTGTGTGCAACACACGCTTTACCCCCTGCTGCCCCCCCCCACTTGATTTTGCTCTCCAAAAACTACCCCCACGGAGATGTTGACTGCAGCCAATGACTTTCTGAAACTATCTGGCAAGAGTTATACTTGCAGCAGAATCTTAGAATGGAACAGCACAGAAGAGGCCATTCGGCCCATCATATCTGTTCCGGTTTGCTGAAAGAACGATCCAACTAGTCCCATTCCCCACTGCCCTGCATATGTTTCCCCGACAAGTATATATCCATTTTCCTTTTGAAAGTTACTATTTGAATCAGCTTCCACGGTCATTCCAGGCAGCGTGTTTTGGACCATGACAACTCGTTGTGTAAAAAATGTTCTCCTCCTCTCCCACTCTGGCTCAACTCACAATAGCCCCCAAAAAATATTTTCAAACACTCACCAGGTTGGTGTGGAAGGTGCACATTGGGCAATGGGTGTTCATGAGACAAGTCTGATATACCGCACTGGGACACATAAAGGGATTCTAGAACCAATTCTGCCCTCTTGAGCATCCCTGATTATAATCGCTCAACCATCGGTGGCCGTGCCTTCTGTTGCCTGGGCCCCAAGCTCTGGAACTCCCTCCCTAAACCTCTCCGCCTCTCTACCTCTCTTTACCTCCTTTACGATGCTCCTTAAAACTGACCTCTTTGACCAAGCTTTTGGTCATCTGCCCTAATTTCTCCTCATGTGGCTTGGTATTTGATCACGGTTCTGTGAAGCAACTTGGCCGTTTTACTGCGTTAAAGGCGGAATATAAATACAAGTTGTTGTTGCATAAAATGCAGAATAAAACGCAGTTTTGGAAACGTGGATGAGGCCCACATTTCTGCGCTGAACCCTGTGGCCTATAGCATTCCTCTGGAACTCTGCAGGAAGTAACTCGCAGCTCGTAACCAACCATTGAGTGGAGGGAAAGGGCCTGCATCATATATCAAAGCGGTTGCCACAGACTGTGTGGGAAACCAAGTACTTAAAAACCCCAGCAGAGTAATTACCGATCCCTTTGCTCAGTCTCGCCTGAGTGCGAGCAGCAAAGCACTGGCCTCGTTTTAACTCCACATCGCCAGAGTCCCACCCGGTAGTTGGGTTAAAATGACCCCCTTAAAATCGCTCCCACATTCATCGCCCCCCACCTCAACCATCTCATCGCCCCCTCTTTCACACCCACTGTCCCCATCCCACCCCGTCACCCCCACCCCCCGAACCCCCATCCCTCGCACCCCCATCACTCGCACCCCCCATCACCCACACCCCCCATCCCCCGCTCACCCCATCCCCTGCACCCCCCTCCCCCACACACCCCTCCCCCGCTACCCCCATCCCCCGCTCCCCCCATCCCCCACACCCCCCATCCTCCGCTCCCCACATCCCCCACACCCCCCGCTCACCCCATCCCCCGCTCCCCCATCCCCACACCCGATTCCCCCGCTCCCCCCATCCCCCGCTCCCCACATCCCCCATCCACCGCTCACCCCATCCCCCACTCACCCCATCCCCCGCTCACCCCATCCCCCGCTCCCCCATCCCCCGCTCACCCCATCCCCCGCTCCCCCACCATCCCCCATCCCCCGCTCCCCACATCCCCCACACCCCCGATCCCCCGCTCACCCCATCCCCCGCTCACCCCATCCCCCGCTCCCCCACCATCCCCCATCCCCCGCTCCCCACATCCCCCACACCCCCCATCCCCCGCTCCCCCACCATTCCCGCTCCCCACATCCCCCATCCCCCGCTCACCCTATCCCCCGCTCCCCACATCCCCCCATCACCCGCTCACCCCATCCCCCGCTCCCCCGCCATCCCCCGCTCACCCCATCCCCCGCTCCCCACATCCCCCACACCCCCCATCCCCCACTCCCCACATCCCCCACACCCCCCATCCCCCGCTCACCCCATCCCCCGCTCCCCCCCACCCCCAAAACACCCATCCCTCGCTCCCCCCATCCCCCAAGACACCCATTCCCCGCTCCCCCATCCCCCAAAACACCCATCCCCCGCTCCCCACATCCCCCGCTCCCCCTGTCCCCGCTCCCCCCATCCCCCGCTCCCCCCATCCCCCGCTCCCCCCATCCCCTGCTCCCCCCATCCCCCACACCCCCCATCCGCTGCAACCCTCCCCCCATCCCCCCCCCCCACAACCACCTCATTCCCCCCATCCACACCCACCACCCCCATCCCACCCCGTCCCCTCCACCCCCCCCCCCACACCCCCATCCACCCTGCCCCCCTGACACCAGCCCCCCACCCCCGCACTGACCTATGTCTGCCCACAAGAAGACAGCAAAGCCCGAGCTGAGTGCTGCGTGCTGATACCCGGGCAGGCTGTCCGTGTCGGGGCCCACTGTGAATGAGAAGCTGCTGCAAGATCCTGATGGCAATACACTGCTACATAGCAACGCAGCCACCTCGGTGACCTTTTACTGCTCCCAGGGCCTCGAAAGCCCTCTTAAAGGCCAGCAAGGAAAGCAGAGCAAATAAAACGCTCGACATATTCGAGGGCATTCCCAACCGTTTGTGCAGACTTGTCTTGTTCGCACCTCGGTGTAAATTCCCCGGGCTCTCGGGGTCAGTCCTATCAGGTCCATCCATTCCCAAAGGTTGCTTTCAGCTGGGCTTTGCAACGAGTGTAAATACTATTTAAAAAAATAAAGGATCATTCTTTTGACATTCACTCTGCCTCCGTCCATTTATTTGAACTTGTCCACATCCTGAAAAATCACCCTGCGGTGAAAATGCGAAGGCCATGAAATCGAACCTGTAAAAAGAAGACTAAGTTATAAACCTGCCTCTCCAAAGCCAATAGTTCTGGAAAGCTGGACAATTGTGATGTGAAGTATCCCTCCCCAGGGAAACGTCGCAATGGCACTGTCTTGTTATTGGTCCCTCAACTTGCAGAATGCAAGGTTCTGAAGAAACTCCATTCTTGCTCACTCCGTGACCTCTTGTGACCTTTCTCGGCAGAGCCTGCAAATAAAGACATGTTTTCCCTTTTCGGTGTTTGTACGTGAAAATCGCAGTGTGTGGACACATGATGGTCCTCGCTCGTACTGTGAGTCTCCGTGGCCATATATACCAGAGCATCAGGAGGCCCAGCTCCAACACATAGGTACTCACCTCCACAGACTGTCAAGAATTTCCGATGGCGTCAAGGTCATAGTCAATGCGAAAGTCAAAATAACAAGTAAAAATGAAGACCTATCAAGGTAGGGTCACCGAGAAATGTGGTTTTCAATCTCGCCATCGGTTTTGTTAGCATGAAAAAGAGAAAGTGCGTATTACTGATGTGTAAAATTGTGCTGGAAGTATATAAGGTGCTTGACTCAATGCACAGCTCACATATTGCAATCAGGATATAGAGGCACTGGAGAATGTGCAAAGAGGATTTACAGGGAAAAGACCAGAATTGAGAGGTTATACCTAACAGGAAAGATTGAACAGGCTCGAAAAGAAGGGTGATCTGATAGCGCTCTTTAAAATTACAAAGGGGTTCGATAGTTCAGACGTAGAGAATGTGTCCACTTCTGGAAGAATCCAAATCTAGGGAGCCATAAATGTAAGATAGTCGCCAATAAATCTAATGGGGAATTCAGGAGAAATTTCTTTACCCAGCTAGTGATTAGACTGTGGAACTTGAGGGGAATAATATCGATGCATTTAAGGGGAGGCTAGATAAGTGCATGAGGGGAAGGGAATAGAAGGATGTGGTGATGGGGTGAGAGGAAGAGGGGTGGGAGGGGAATGGAGAATAAACCCCGGCACGGACCCGCTGGGCCAAATGGATAGTTTCTGTACCGTACATTCTATGTATTCTATGTTATTCTATGTATTCTATATTATTCTATGTTATTCTTTGTAATTCTTTGTAATTCTTTGGATGTTTTGTTATACATCCTGGTCTGTAGGACAAATGAAGAATTTTGGCTGGATGGTAATGTGGGCTAGTCTGCTACTTACATCCTCAGCAACTGATCCACAAATCGGTGAGTAGAATCAGGGACTGCCCAGTGGGCTGTAACACAGAACTTTCTTTGTATGTTAAGCATTAATGCACCATGTTCCTCTTGACATCTAGTCACCGTACATTTGTGATTCCAACCTACTCCTGATAATTCGCTCAATTTCTGTTTTTGCCGAATTATGCAATCATTTGAATTAAGCAGCGCAAGTCACATGGAAAAATAAGATCGAGGTGTTCAAAATCATGAGGAGTCCGGACAGAGTAGAGAGAGAGAAACTGTTCCAATTGGTGGAAGGGTCGGAAACCAGAGGACACAGATTTAAGGCGATTGGCAAAAGAACCAAAGGCGACATGAGGGAAAATGTTTTTACGCAGCGAGTGGTTAGGATCTGGAATGCGCTGCCTGAGAGGGTGGTGGAGGCAGACTCAATCGTGGCTTTCAAATGGGAGTTGGACAAGTATCTGAAATATTTTTTTGCAGGGCTACGGGGAAAGGGTGGGGAGTGGGACTGGCTGAGTTGCAGAAAGCCGGCACGGGCTCGATGGGCGAATGGCTTTTCTCTGCTGTCACCGTTCTATGATTCCTGTTCTGGGTGCAGCCAAGGATAAGAGAATCTGCCCTCACATCTCCCTCTACTTTTGAAGGAAGGGCTATCTTACGTTGTTGCAGTTAATGACCAACTCAAAGTAGCTGCAGAGCATGATCTTGTAAAACCCATTTTTCTTTAATTAATGCCCGGGGTGTGGGCGTCACTGGCAAGACCAACATTTATTGCCCATCCCTAATCACCCTGGAGAAGGTGGTGGTGAGTCGCCTTCTACAACTGAGTGGCTTGCTCAGGCCCAAGCATTTCAGAGTCAACTATATTGCTGCATGGCCTGGAGTCACCTATAGGCCAGACTGGGTGAGGTGAACCAGATGGGTTTTCACTGATACTGATTCCCCAGGTGTGGGGGGAATCTAGAACGAGGGGGCACAGTTTCAGAATAAGGGGCTGCCCATTTAAAACTGAGACGAGAAGGATTTTTCTCTCTCAGAGGGTCGTGAATCTGTGGAATTCTCTGCCCCAGAGAGCTGTGAAGGCTGGGTCATTGAATATATTTAAGGCGGAGATAGACAGTTTTTGAACGATAAGGGAGTCAAAGGCTATGGGGAGCGGGCAGGGAAGTGGAACTGAGTCCATGATCAGATCACCATGATCTTATTGAATGGCGGAGCAGGCTCGAGGGGCCAAATGGCCGACTCCTGCTCCTATGATACGAGCTTTTTATTCCAGATTTATTTAATTAATTGCATTTAAATTCCCCCAGCTGCCAGTGGTAGGATTTGAACTCTGGTCCCCAGACGCGCCAGGGTGTCCTTGGAGATGGAGCACGCGGTGTCCACCGGTACGCTCGCGGCCTTCCGCAAGAGGTGGGCGCCGGAGGGACTGGAGTGCATCATCACGCCCGGCAACCAAATTTTAATTTGATTTTATTTATTTTACACTTTGATTTGTTTTAATTGCCGGTTTTAGTGTCCCCCTCCCCTTTATAGGGGGCACTTGTAGAATTTACGATTTTATGGCCCAAAAAAATTTTTCAAAAGTCACAAAAAAAAAGGGCAGTTTGAAAAATGATTGGAGTGTCCCTCAGATTGGGGGGCATTTGATTTAATGTTTATTTCGTTATCCAACCAAAAAGAGTTCTGGTCCCCAGATGGTTTGAATTACCAGTCCAGCTATGTAACCATCATCATCAGATACCAGTCCAGCTATATAACCACTATAGCACCGGCCACCTATATAATTACATTGGTGCAAACAAAGTAAAACTGGCCAATCACAGCACACCTGTAATGATGGCTCTTTCACACTTGTTAAGTTGCTAACTAGCCAGTTAACTGATATAACTAGCAATGGTTTGGGGTTAAAAGAGCTGCGGATTGCACAATACTTAAAGTTAACGGCTCCACGAAAATGGGGAAAATGCTGACAGTCTGTAATTTTCAGTCTTCAGGAAGATCTTTAGAAATCTGCACAAAACTCTCTCTGTATAATGACCTCTCTCTGGAGGAAGCAAAGCTGTCCGCAATTTTCAGATCCAAATTATGGGGTGTTGCAGAAGTGTGCAATCATAGCAGAGTCCTGCAGCTCCACTGTAATTGGTTAGAAAGATTCCATTTATATAGCGCCTTTCACAACCACCAGACATCTCAAAGTGCTTTACAGCTCTACTTTTGGCATGTAGTCACTGTTGTAATGTGGAAAATGTGGCAGTTAACTTGCGCACAGCAAACTCCCACAAATAGCAATAAAATAAATGATCAGATAATCTGTTTTAGTTATGTTGGTTGAGGGATAAATATTAGCCTGGACACCGGGGATAACTCTCCTGCTCTTCTTCAAAATAGTGCAATGGGATCTTTTATACCTACATGAGAGGTTTCATCCAACAGACAGCACCTCCGACAGTGCAGCACTCCCTCAGCACTGCCCCTCCGACAGTGCAGCACTCCCTCAGCACTGCACTGGGAGTGCCAGCCTAGATTTTTGTGCTCAAGTCCCTGGAGTGGGACTTGAACCCACAACCTGCTGACTCAGAGGCGAGAGTGCTGCCCACTGAGCCACGGCTGACACTAAATTAATTAGTTCTAACTCTCTTTCTGATCCTCTTGAATTTGCTGTTGTTGTACACT